>NW_026585504.1:31178860-31228392 GCF_907164565.1 Psammomys obesus
TCCTTCCTTCCTTCCTTCCTTCCTTCCTTCCTTCCTTCCTTCCTTCCTTCCTTCTTTTTTTTTCTGAGACAGGGTCTCATTATATATCTCTGGATGCCCTAGTCCCCCTGCTAAGCACTGTGCTCTTTTAACACATTCTATGAGGTCCTAGGTCAGGGCACCCATTTTACAAATAGAGAAAGGGAGGCCCTAGGAGATAACCCTTTTTAAAGTCACACCATGAGTAAGGGACAGAGCTAGAATCGGGTGTTATCCTGCTCCTGCACATGAACCTTAACAACATCTCTGCAGAATGAAAGCAGAGGAGCCTGCCTGAGAGTGGGGGATCAGAGGGGAAAGCTGCTATCTAGTCTTCTCCACTGCCAGATCAGGCTCTGCTCTCTGGTAGTCTTGAGGGGTCTCCTACAACTAACTCTCTACATCTTCCCCAGTCTAGAAAGCGCTGCTGTGAAGAGAGAGAGAGAGAGAGAGAGAGAGAGAGAGAGAGAGAGACAAAATTCTAATGTGAAGGAGGTGCCACAGGTTGTCATGGCCATTTTGAAGGGCAGGGAGGAGGTGTGTGGGGAGGAGGATACCTAGGGTGGAACTCCAGGAAGTAGGGTGAGGCCACAAGTTTTTGGAAAGTAGACTATTAGAGCTTAATTGGGTGTATAATCTTTTAAAAAATGTGTGCATGTGAAACCTGTCATGGTGGCATGTGCTTTTAATCACAGCACTGAGGAGACAGAGGCAGGTAGTTGGAGTTGGAGGTCAGCCTGGTCTACATAGTGAGTTCCAGGACAGCCAGAGCTATATAGTGAGACCCTGTCTCAAAAAACCATATATACCTTCTGTTAATGGATTATATATTTTTATTGTGGCAAAATATACACATATATGTGTGTATTTATATGTGAAATATATGTTTTTTTGTGCCACACATACACTTATATGCATACGAAGTACAAAGTTTCTACTTGAATACATTGTCTAACTGACAATTCTCTATTTTGAATAAGCCAAACTTGAGGCCACGGTAAACTAATGAACTTCTAGAGTATTTTGCAGTCTGTGACTGTACCCTTACCAAACTTTAATGCAGTCAAGCAAAGGTACTGCTTCAAAGAGCAAGGAGCAAGGAAGAATCATTTGTAGGGAGCACACTGAGGGCACAGACTCAGCTGCTCTCTCTCTCTCTCTCTCTCTCTCTCTGCTGAAGTCATTTGCAAAGTTTGAGAACAGCTGGCTTTCCTTACTAGGCTGAGTATCGCTCCCACCGTCTCCTAGGCATCTTGTGTCTAGAGGGCACATAAGTTCTCTTTCCTTTGCCTTTGCTCTCCATCCAAGATTGTGAAGATTACATGGAGATAAATATGGATCTATGTGCATTTTGAGGGGGACTCAAGCAGAGACTCCTAGTAGCAGAGGCCATAAAGACTGAAGAGGACACCCTCCAACTAGACTAGTCTCTTAATAAGGGAGGGGAACACCAATCCACCCCAAAAAACTTCCATCCAAAATTTACCCTGTCTACAAGATGTACAGGGATAGAGATAGAGCAGATAGAGCAGAGATTGAGGGAATGCCCGATCAATGCCTGGCCCAACCAAATAACCACCCTATCAGAGAGTGCCAAACCCTGATACTATGAACAATGCTCTGCTGAGCATGTACACAGGAGTCTGTCAGAGTTGTTCTCTGAGAGGCTCTACATTGCAGCACGTCAAAACAGATGCTGAGACTCACAGCCAAATATTAGGTGATGATTAGGGAGTCTTGCAGTAAAGTGGGAGGAAAGAGAAAAGGACCTGGAGGTGACAGGAGCTCCACAAGAAAAACAACAGAGCCAAATAACCAAGGCCTAGAGGAGTCCCTCTAGGACTGCTGAGACTGAAGCATCAATCAAGGACCAAGCATGAACTGGACTTGGCCCCCTACAAAGATGTAGCAGATGGACAGCTTAGGCTTCATGTGGGTCCTCTAGTAAGGGAAGTGGGGACTGCATTGGACAGGGACTCACTTGCCAGCTTTTTGATCAATTCTCTCTGAAGGGACTGCCTTACCAGGCCACAGGGGAAGAGGACAAACTCAATGCAACTTGATGAGCTGGGGTGGATGGGAAAGGGAGCTCACCTTTTCTATGGAAAAGGGGAGGGGAGGGAGGTAGGGTGTGCCTGAGAGGGGAGAATGAATGGGGCTACAAAACAGATGTAAAGTGAATTAAAAAAAAAAAAAAAGATTGGAAGAATTGCTACTGAGACCTGGGTTGAAGACAGCGGAAGGCGATGGCTGTTTTCTATCTGCCAGGCACTTGTCCAAATGCCTGATAATAATATTAACTCTTACTATACACTCCCAGCTTTAGGGAGCGGATACTATTTTGGTGAAGGAAAAATGTGTCAAATAGCTTGTTGGATGTCACTTGACTGTGGCAATGTCAACACTTGAGGGCAGATCCTAACAGGAAGCTCTTATTAGAATTGCTCCCTAGACAAGGTCTAGATCCAAAATAGAGACCTGTGAAACAGCAGAGAGACACGATTTCGGGGGAAGTGGTCAGGGTGGTCCTGGCTGACCTGTGTTTACTCCCGGTAGTGAAGCTTTTATAGAAATTCAGACCCAGATGCCACTTCTTCGGTCGATGATGTTTTTGTTGGGAAAAGAAAAGAGGATATTTTCTTTTCACTGGTCTTATATCTTGATGGAGATATTTCCATTTAAAAAAAAAATGGCAGTGAGAAAAGTTTATGTTTCTGATGTCTCCTGATGCATGATTCAGAGACACTTCTGGAATAATCCTGGCCATGACATTGTCTCATCTTTCATTACACCAATAGAGAGAGATGCTTAGCCCTCAATCTAGGGGGCTGCCTCCCAGAATCTAAGAGTGTACAGAATTAAGTGGCTTGGTCAGTTCCATTGGTGATAATGTCTGTTAACAGATTATATATTGTTGCAAAAGATACCAAATACAGAACTCTTTTAACCTTTTTAAAGTGTACACTTAGTGACATGAAGTACATTCACACCGTCATGCAAACATTAGCACAGACATCAGCTCTAGAACTTTCTCTTTACCACCTGCATTTTGTTGCTGTCAGCCTATAGCATCATTACTGTCCTCATCAAAGGGGAGACTGAAAGTGGAGTTTAATCTGGGTAGTGTCAAAGCTACTTGTCACTTAAGGTCACATGGAGCCACAGCCTAGACTCTTGTCAACTATAGAAGTCATTGCTCCTGTAGGAAGGGCATCATGTGGGCAGAGTGTTGAGGCCATCTCTCTACTGCCACCCCCAATGCCATCTGGGAGAAGAGACACAGACAACATTAAAAACTAGCTCCCTTAAAGCCTTCGTTTTCTTCCCTTCAAGTTAACTTCTTATCCAGACTTTTGAGGGAAGGAGGTGTATTAAATTCCTCACTATCTTTCAGGGAACCCAGGTACCCCTGGGTTCAAAGGACCAAAGGAGAATTGTACTGTGCTCTCAGAGGAGTCGAGCCCAAATGCCGTGATTTATCAGGTATGTCTAGTATTTTGACATTGTGACATAGAATGTAATCTACCAAGTTCACACTGAGAACTGTCCAATTGACCGACAAAAAATACCACAAAAGATATGTCTCATAATGTTTTAGGAAAGTGTATGATTTTGGGATTGGGCCACGTTCACTGCATGTGGACTGCAGACCATGGGTTGGACAAACCTGATAGGCCTTCAGCTGAGAGTGAGAGATTTCATGTTTTCACGTGTGTTTGTGTGGTATGTGTTAGGACCGGGTATATTCCTTTGTGATTTAGGAATCCCTTCAGTTCTGGGTGTGCTGCACTGGCCTTCTACCTCTAAAGGTATGGTCTTCAGGGTGGCAGTGACAGCCTGTGGCATGTCAAAGGCTGGACCCCTCGTGCTCACCGCCTACCTCTAGACTAGACTAGGCTCCGACGTGGTCGGGCTGGCGTGCTCAGGGTTAAGTCTCCATGAGGGCTGACAGCTCCATCGGTGCGGTGCGTCAGCTTCGGGGGGGTGTGCACCTGCCGTGCCAGCGGCCAGCTGGGTTTGCTGGAGTGTGCTATCACCCAAGCACTCAGACCTCCCTTTGCAGTAAGGTGTACACACGACCTCAAGATTCCTTCTTAGGTACAGAAAGCTGAGCTGGGGGTTGGTGGGAGAGGGAGGAGCGGGAGAAAAGGCTGGGGAGGAGGCCTTAAGGGCGGGCAGGGGACTCATGCTTACCTAACATTACTCTGAAGCAGGCTGAGTGGTTTACACAGAACTAAATAGAAGCGGAAGTGAGGATTCTGTTGCTTTCTTTCCGAACAAGGCTGTACTTCCCCCACACCTCCCTTCCGGCTTTCCACCAGCATCTGCTTTGAACACTGGCATTTCTAGGTTGCCAGAGCCCAGCCCTGCTGCCCTTGAATGGGAACCCCCAGATGTAACGCACCTGTCTGATGCTCAAAGGCAGGGTAATATTCTTCATTGCTGAACAAATCGGTCCAAGACATCAGGGGGTCGCAGAAAGATGGGTTGGGCAGGAAGGTGCTATGGGTTACGGAGTCCAACATCACCCTAGAATATCAGAGAGGCAGTGAGGATGAATGGAACATGGGCTTCTAGAGGACGAGTGGTGTGGAAACTCCCAATAGAATGACTCTCATCTTTTAATAAGGGCGGCGGCTAGGCATGTCCATTTACACAGATAGCATTCTTTAGTCTTCACCTCATCCTGCCTATGCCCATTGCACCCATGAGAAAACTGAGCCAGAGGAGTTGAGACAGTTGCCCATGTAACAAGAAAGTTGCCGAGCTGGGATTTGAGGATGGAAACTCATATTGTGCAATCCTGCCTCTTTATTTAGTTTTCCTCTTTGCTCATGCCTGACATACAGTATTGAAAAGCGCGCTTTAGAAAATGAGTCCAGCCTTGCCTTGAATGATTCCATCCAGAACGCTGAAATCAGACGGCTCTCGGAAAGTTTCTATGTGTTAGAATGTGCACATGTTTGCCAGCAAAACAGCCCTGGACTGACGTTGTAAAGCTTTGTATGCATTAGCCATGTGCATGTGTACACACACACAGTATGTTAGAGTTGTAGTTAAGCTGTGTTGTGGTTAGTGAATATTTACATGATACTCTGCAGTGATGTTAACAGGCTGGAGCAATCCTGGCCCCTCCCAGGAGCTCTGTTTCTTCAGGAAGTAGGCCAGATCGCATTCTGGCCACTGGAGAATCCTGAATGTTCCAGAACCCTCCTCCAGGCGTATGGAGAGGAGAGTACTGTGCTAAGTCCTCTACTGCTTTCTTCACAGCAACCACCCTGATGGGTTCTGGGAAAGGTTCTGTTTTGTGAATGAAGGATGGAAGCTCTGGGGTTTCAGGGAGCAAGTACAAGACAGCCCAACTGACAGGAGGTGAGATTTGAGTGGCAGGCCGGATGGACCCGTTTGGAAAGCTCCTGATCCTGACTGCTGCACTGTTTCCTGGGCGTGTTGTGCTGGTAGGAGGGGAGCTAAGTCAAGCTTTCTGGCTGAGACTGCACAGGAGCCAGTGAGTTTTTGCTCTGTGAACCCCACCTTTGCTGCATCCCGCAGGCCCAAATGCTACTTCTGTGCTGCATCCTGTATTTCCACAATTTGGGGTGGAAAAAAAAAATCATATTTGGAAGATTTTTTTTTTTTTAAATCTGTTCACTTCATTTTATTTATTTTTTTTAAAAAATTCTTGAAATAAAGTGAATGAGCTGGTTCAAACTCAATTTACAGGGAGGACACAGCAGCTTGAAACCACAGCACTGGCAAGCACCAGGGCAAAAGTGAGATTCCAGGCCCAGGGACACTGTCAGATAGAATTGGAAGTATGAACGCCTCTCCATAACTTAGTACAGTGTTCTTTCAACTGCAGCTGCCTGTCACCGAGGTGATTTTTACTAAATTCACTTGCTTCTCTAAATACAATAAATTAAAATGTTTGAACAGCCATTTTCTTTTGTTTGTTTGTTTGTTTTAAAGTGAGTGAGACCCTAAAAGAAAAACTTTAGAACATCTTTATAAATGGAAAGCTAGTACTCTTTTAATGCACATAAAAATGTATTTGTGTCCTCAAATAGAAATGGTTCATTCATGCACCATCTAACCTGGGGTTAGTTGCCTACAACCTGAAGCCAGTCCAGCCCACAGCTCCTTTCTTTATTTATTCTGAAGCCAGAAATCCTTTTAGATTTTGAAATAAGTGTTTACTTAGCATTCTTGATTTTTGTCTTTTGTCCAGAGAAACATAAAATATTTACTATCCAGCCCTTTGAGGGATTTGCCAACCTCTGGGCAGAATTATCTTCTGCTGGACAATACACTCTGCCATTTGATAGGGAAGAAAATGGAGACCCAGGGAATCTGTGTCACTTGTTCAAGGTCATACAGACAGTGGGCAGCAGAGTTAAGCTGGAGGGACGCCCTGAGTTTCCCATGTGGTCTGTTAACTTTCTGATCTGATAGCACAGGCACATTCACAAAATGATACTAAGAGTCAAAGGGATCTTTTGAGATGCTCACAAATCTCCCATCATGATCACTGTTCCATGTGCTGAAGATCTGTATGCTGGGTTTGGGCTCTTAATCTTCGATGCCCTTTCTGAGCTAGTACCTGTACATTCCCCATGTCCCAACTAGGAAGCCTCTTTCTTGATCCCTGGACGGGGTTAATAGACCCGGCAGTTATCAGAGACATGGATCTCATCTGCGAGCCTATCAAACAGAAGTCAAGGCTTCATGGGTTTGGGCCAGGATTTTCCCATGGACTGGCTGGCTTCATGTCTGGAGCCTGTACAGGGTGGGGGTAGGGGAGCCAGGGAACAGGATTAAGCCTGTACACCGGGCTTATTCTGTGCTCGACTTCTGAAAAAAAAGCCACTAGGTGTGAGCAAAGAACAGAAAGGGCCTTGCCCCTTTTTGGGCTGGACACTCAGAACACCTCTGGTGTGACCTTCACTGCATTCAGGAGGGCCAGATGGAGGACCTCAGAATAAAGTCCTTGGGTCTACAAAGTCCATGGGGCCTCCTCCAAAGGTTAAACTCAGCCCCGACTTTGCCCTTCCTCACCCATGCCTAACATATAGAAGACGTTTAGTATTTAACAAGAAAGCTATTTGGTGAATTCAACTGGATCTTGTAAGGCTTAGGACTGTTCTTAATCACTAGGTGTTAACCTCCTTTAAGAATCTCCCCCCATCCGCCCACCTCCTTGATCTGTAATCTCTTCAGCACTGCACACGATAATGGATTTGGCCCCCCTTGATAATTCCTTCTATGGCAAATTATACCCATTAGGTTTTTGTAGAGGCCTCTCTCTGCCATATACCACGCTGTTTTCCTTCTACAATTATTTCTTGCTTCTTTTTTGGGGGGAGGAGGGGAGAGGTCTTTTATGAAAGCGGTGAACTTTTCTTTCTTTCTTCTTTTTCTTTCTGTTTTTCTGTTTTGCTATTGTAGAAAGAGGAGGTGTTAAGTCTAAGCTTACCACAAAAGGCCGTGGCTACTTAGCCAGCATGCCCTAGGTGTGCAAGCTCAGGAATAAAGGCTGCTTTGTGTTCATGCAGCACCTTCTCTTTTAGGCCTTGGAAGGCGCTTGCAATAATTGTGCATTTTGGCTGTTTCTTTAACGTAGGTGGATAATCGGTGTGGTGCCCTTGTCCCCATGAGGGCTCTGAACTGGCTATATGCAAGATCAGGTCTGGGTTTGCCCAGCCATCCTCAATGGGTTTGGTGGTGACAAAAACCTCTTAGGGCGATAATGAAAGTAAGGCAGAAAAGGACTGGGTTAGCTAGGCCTAGCATTGCGCCGGACAAAGAGGGGATACCAGAAGGTTCCTGGGCCTGCTGGTCTAGCCGTACTGTGGCTTGTTGTTATGGGAAAGAGCCCTGAGCTTGGAGAAGGATATCCTGCCTCTTGCACCTCTCTGGACCTCAGTTCTTCACCTATGATGGGAGGACATTAAGAGATGGACTCAAGGTCGGCCCTGGCTCTGTGATTTTCTATAGGTTCTCATCTGATCAGCCCAACGCTTCTAACGCTGTCCACACGTACACACACACAGCCATACACCGATGACACTTGCACTTTGGTCGGGTGAAATCACCAAATAAGCCGAATATAACCAGAACCATCATGGCTTAAACCTGTAGCCTCCGGAAGCCCCCCCCCGCCCCCCCCCCCCCCCGTTCCCTCCTCCTCCTCCCCTTTTATGCTCAGCTGGACAACCTAGCTAGGAACCTTAGAAGATCTGGACCCCCACGCTGACTTTCGATAGACCAACAGCAGATGGAAGCAATTCCTCCCAGATTAATCGCCACTCTGGCTGTCTCATAAAGAAGGCATGAACAGTACCGAAAAGATCGGTCTGATCACCCCAAGGTGGTAGAATCAGGCGAACGCTCTTCTACAGGTGAGAATGCTGATTATAGGTACCTTGACAGTGATTCAGAGCCGGCCTGGAGCTCAGAGCCTCCAGTGACCTTCTATTCCCTTTCGAAGCAGCCTCTGTACACACAGGTCCACCCAGCCAAAGAGCCAGGCCTATGGGCTTCTGTCACACTTAGAAACCAAGGTAGAAATAATAGATGCAGTGCCCATGGCTGGAACCACCAGAGAGCAGCGAAGGCGCAAAACCACCCAGCCTTGGCCAGTTTGCCAGAGGAGGAAAATTCCTCCATGACTCTGGCCGAGATCATCACGTTCATTTTGGGCATGTGATAAAAAATCTACCCCATTAAGTATCTACACTTTATCTATCTCTCTCTTTTCCTTTCTGTTTCTTTTCTCCCCTCCTCCTCTCTGTTGTATGGACTTCCTATGCAAATCAGGCTAGACTTGAGGCAATCTTCCTGCTTCTTCCTTCTGAACGTCAATGGACAGGCATTGGCTATTTCTTTGTCAAAACATCTTTGAACAAAGCCACACCAGTGCAAAAATAAGGAAGAGGGGACAGAGACAGGCCTTCCACAATTCTAACATCTGGGCAGTGCCGTCGAGTAGAGAAATACTTTTTCTTCTCTAAAGCTCCATGACACCTGGATTTCCCCTGAGTCTAGAGCCTTATAGGCAAGGAGTGTTATTTTCCCACCCTTTGGGGCTCTTTAAGAAGGGCGGGCTGCAGAGGGCTCAGTGAGGTTATTTCAACACTTGCAGCAAAGGAAGGCTTGTGGGTTGGGTACTTGAGTATTTGTTCTGGAAGCAACCTAACATTGTGGGAACCAAACTTGGTGATGGCTTATCAGGCAATTTTTCATTTTTCTTTAGCTTATTTAGGACTTCATTTGTTTGTTTTTAGCTATTCTTCTGGAAGCTCATAAAGGAAGCTGTGGCTTCGACACGAAGGCCACAAGTTTTAGGGGAATGAATACTGTTTGCGGTACTCACAAAGCAAGCGACGTGGGGACACGGTTTCTAACTATCTAGCCTGCTGCACTTTCTGACTTTCTTGCATGCATGCTAAAAGTTTTGATTTTTTTTTTTTTCATTCCGGTCTGCTGGTTCTCTAGGCACTCATGACCATCTCTGATAACCTACTCCCTCGTCCTGATAATAGACATTTTAACACACAGTCCTCCAGAAGTCCAGAGAATTTAATAAAACCAGTTAATATAGATAGGGTAGCTAAGAGGTTTCACTCTGGAGACAACCAGACCGTAAAAACTGCTGTTCCAAATGTGTTGAATCGTGGTAAAATAGAATTAAACTTTCATGTGGATGAGCAAACAACAGCCCGGTTCTGGGTCTTTGTGCACAAAGCATGCTCCATAAATTACCGGGCCACCTCGTGCCTCAGTTTCCCCATCTGTAAGATGGAGACACTAGGATTCCTTTAAATTCTCAGCATTCACTCAGATGTGGGAGAGCATGTGTTTCCAGTTGTTTCCAGTAGGGGGAGAATGCACACAAACCCGTGCAAGCACGTAGAGACTATTAAGGTCTGAAAACACAGTGGAAAAAAACCCCAACCATTGCTTTTCTGGAAGTACAAGGGGCCGTGAGAGCGCCACATGAGATTCTTTTAAACTATTTTGTACAAACTCTTGAAAAATGGCCCAAACTGTAATAATACCACTCTCAAGAGGGGCAGCATGGTGAGCAGGACCCCAGGTATCAGAGGGGGTGAGCTCAGGGTTTGGAGGAGGTGGTCGGTTTTCCGTGAGCCGGCTGTCTGTGCAGAGTCCGGCTCCCTCCTAAAGGCATCTGAAAAATGGGCAGAGATTTAAGCGCCGGTAACATCCTTTCGGCCGCCTTTGGTTTAGTGGTTTAGTGGGGGCCTGTGAAGAGGGTGGGTGGCCACCTTGCCTGAGGAGACAAAAATCTCTCCGGCAAGCAGTCAATCCTGAGTTAAACACCCCCGGAGGAGGCACTCTGACTGCCTCATGGAGGGCTGGTGTGGGGGCTGGAGACAGAGGCTCAGTCCCGAGCAGCAGCCCTGAGTCTCCCAAGCCCTGACACCCCCTTCAGTTCATTCGAAAGAGCAAAGAAAAGCTGCTTACGTGAGGACAAGTGGTGGCTAGGTCCAGACAGAAGGCTTTCAAGGCAAGAGAAGGCAGGCGGGCTCCCAGCACCAGCGGACGGTAGAAATAAAGGCACCTGTAGCCTTGTGATATAAGTGACACCTACAGACAGGTCCGTTTGGTTTTTCAGGTTTATGCACAGCCCCTTTGATGACGGTGACATACAGTGTGACACGGCTCCTTGGGGGTGGGAGGGGGGTGGTTCTCACATGCAGAAAGTTTACCTTTCTCCTGCTTTTGTGCCCAGCTCCTACTGCCCACCACCCAGAGAGGGCACCCAGGAAGCAAGCAGAGAATTCTTGCCCCTGTGAGATAAGTGGATCGCTTGCTGAAGCATTCATTTCTCCTTCGAGCAAGCTGGAGGGAAATTCAGGCTGGGTGTCTGTCCGCTGCAGCCTTCTCCTGGGCTGGTCAAGTCCTGAACCTTTGGGTGTAGTGTTATCTCTCCCCTTTCTGTGTGTGTTAGGAAAGGCGAGCAGTGTGGGGTAGTGGTAAAGAATGAAAGTGCTTCAGGGATCAAATTCCAGGTCCATCATTTTCCGGCTGTGTTACTGTGAATAAGTGAATGAGTGTACCAGGGATTCATCAGATTAATGCAATAATGGAAGCTGTCCTTGGGCTGCTGGGAAGGCCGTACATAGGAATGCCAGCAGATCACCTGTCCTTAGGTGCCACAAGTATCCTTTATAAAGCATGTTAGTCAGAATTCTCCTTCCTTCCTGGTGGGGACCTTCCAAACGGGGGCGGCGAGAGAGTCAGTGGGCCGTGCCATTACTGGCTTTTTCACTCTCAGCAAGCACCCAAAGGGCACCGTATCTGAACACAGGAGCCATGTGATAGATCTCTCCCTTTTCCAGTGCCCTCCATTTTTACAGCTGGAGATACAGAGGGACCCTGTGGCTCTGGCATCAGGTGTCCAGAATGGCACACCAGGGTTTCTGACTTTGCTTGCAAACGCTCGGTTGTTTTTCTGAGAACTATGCATTTTTTTAGGACACCTCTCTAATCTAATGATAGCATAGGAGGTCCTCAGGGAGGATTATTTGTAATCTCCACCGTGTGTACCATTCTTCCCTCCATCTTAGGCAGCAGGGGTGCCAACATGTCCAAACTGCAGACTCGGAGCTTGAAGGCGAGAGCAGAGACTGGTCGGTTAGGTTTTCTTGGGAACACTGGGCATGGACACGGACAGTCAAATCCAAACACACGAATGGTGTGAAGAAACAAAAGGCAGTTCATTTGAGAAGTCATGTGTCACTATGGAAAAATAGTTGGAGAAAGATAAGTGGACCGATGAGGACACTGACTTGCTGTGTGACCTTAGACGGGAGAGCCAGCTTTTCTGGGTGGGAATTCTCCCAACAGTAACAGGAGAAAATGGGATTAAGTTAGTTATTTAAAACAGAAAAATAATAAATCAGTTTTCTGGGTGCAACAGTGCCTTATATTTCTGCTCCCAGGAGGCAGATATCTGTGAATTCAAGGCCAGCCTGGTCTAAATAGTGAGTTTAAGGCCAGCCACCGTGATAAAACACAGTGAGACCCTGTATCAAAACGTATTTTATTTTTGTCGTGTGTTTGTATGTATATGTACATTCGTGTGTCTGTGTGTGTGCCTGTGTTCTTCTCAATCACCCTCAACCTTATTTTGTTTTACTACCTTTAACTTTTATTTTTTATATTATATGTACAAGTGTTTTTTTTTTTTTTTTTTGTCTGTCTGTCTGTCTATCTGTATTACTGCATGTGTGTCTGGTACCTGTGGAAGCCAGAAGAAGGTGTCAGGTCTCTTGGAACTGGAGTTAGAGACATTGTGAGCTGCCAAGTGGGTGCTAGGAATCTAACTTAGGACCTCTGCAAGAGCAGCAAATACTCTTAACTTTGAGCTCTCCCCAGCCTCCCCATTTTGCTTTTGACATGGCCTATCACTGAGTCGGGACTCAGCCACACTAGCTGGGTCATAAGCTCCCAGGATCCTCCTGTCTCGGCTTCCCCGCCTACCCAGTGCTGGGATTGCAGGCATGTCCTTCTGCACCTGGCCTTTTTTTTTTTTTTTTTTTTTTTTTTTTTAAGTAGGGGTTCTAGAGATCGCTTGAACTCAAGTTCTCATGCTTGGGGAGGCAAGCAACTTTATCCATAGCACCATCTCTCTAGCCCCGAGGGCAGTAGTTTAAAAACTGTCCTGTTTGAAGGGCAAGAGCATAAAGGAGGGGTTAGTTTAATGCTTCCTCTTAGGATTCAAGAAGAGCCTCAAAGCTTTCCTCCAAATCTTCTAAGATTTCATCTGAACGAGACTCTGCACAGGACCAGAATTTGCAAATGGTTGGATTCAGCTGCCCTCAGGGATCCATCTGAGTTTTAACATCTGTCTGAGCCTTGTTTCTGTGGGACTCCTGTCATCCTGCACCCTATTTTCTCGACTGCTGAGCTTTGTCCCATACTGTTACAGGCTTCTGAATCACACATACACAGTCTCCCCGAGGAAGATTATCCAAGAAAAACATGCTACCCTGCTACTGTTTTCAGAGAGGACCCTTTTGGGAAGTTTGCTATTTTTCTGTGTCCGAAGTTTGAGAGTGGAAAGTAACCTGGCAGCATATGTGTGTGGCAGTAACCCTGTTTTGTCTCATGGTCCTGAGTGTATAATGAAGCATCTCTGCATGACTGTGTGGGAAATTACAGGCTTCTGGGCCAGCAGATAAAAGGGGGTGATTAATATAAAACAAAAACAAGAGAGAAATTACACTCTAACTGTGCGTAAACGTCACATTTTATCTTAATTTGATTAGAGGGGATAGTTGGATGATCTCAGAGACTAAAGCTTCTAAAAAGCTGCATGGTGGATGTTGGTGAAGATGAGATGTGGAAGTGGGAAGGGGCTAGGGGCGAGGACCAGGTGGTAGAGGAGGGGCTGAAGTGATTTAGATTTCTCACTATTCTCCCTCCAGGTTCTCAAAGTGACATTCACAGAACTAGTCATTGTATCATTGCAGCAGAGCAGCTGACAGGTGGCTCTGGAGACAGACCTCTCAGGCTGTAATTCCTGGCTGTGTGAGCCTGAGAAGCCCCGCGAAACAACTCTGCGTTCCAGTGATCCCGGTCTGTTATCTTTCATTAAATCTTGTGCAGACCTCCAACCAGGGAGCTACTTATCTCCCTGTTTCAGATGATGATGATGAAGCTGGTGAGCAGTTAGCAGTAGCTGAGCAGGCACTGCACTAGCTGTTTGCCTCCAGAGTCCAGACTCGTAGGTTCTGACAGTTCTTGGGTGTTCCTGTGTTAGGTTTTTGGGCAGGGGAGGAAGGAATCTCATTCACTTATATCATCTTTCATGTGTCTAGTGTTGTGCTGGGGTGGCTCACCTGTCTTAAGTTGGTTATTTTTCACAGTGATACTGGAAGATGGTTACCACTGTATTATTTCTAAGATAAGGAAACAGAGATGCTGGTTCTTGCTGGGGGTTGCCCAGCCGAGCTAGGGCTAGCTCTGGCTTGAACTGCAGCCCACCTAATGTGAAAACCACACTATAGAAACAGGGTCTTATCTTGGCCTCCCTCCCTTGCTCTGGCGTCAGCACTGGTCTCTTTGGTTGCCCCCCCCCCCCATGACAGCTAACACATGCATGCACACATGAATGCTTACACACATGCACACTTACACATCCCCAGTAGAATCAAGTGAGCTAATGGACATGCTATCTGGCATGAGGCAGAAGGGTCCCAGCCAAGTCTTCCCAGGACCCAATAGGCTCATGCCTGCTGCTTTTCCCGGAACTGCTCTCCAGGTCACCTCCCTGACCGCCCCAGCCTGCCACCTTCACTGTCCCCCCAGCCCTAACCAGGCAGCACAGACTGAAAACCCCAGTGGACTGAAAACTCGAAGCTGTGGTAGACACAGAACACTTTTAAGGGAGACCTTTTGTAGATAGGTGAATACCCAGGCTGCAGAGATGCTCTCTTTTGTTCTGGCCTTATTTTCAGGACAGACTCGATGGAGAATGTTTAGTTTTCTATGCTCTATTGTTTCAACTAGTTCATGTCAAAGGTGTTTTGGTGGATTTTTGTGGGGTTGGGGTGAGGGAGCCAGTGAATATATATGACAACAAATTCCCCGCACCTGGCACCTGGCACCTGGGAGCCATTAGATGAGGCATCAACTTCATGGGTCTGTTTCTTCATCTGGGCAGCATTTAGAATGATTGTTGATACACGGCAGTTTTCATTAGAATGGGGGAGAAACACAGCTGTTGATCAAGACCACTGACCTTTGATTCTGCTATACCAAGTAGGATAGTGAATAATCCTAACAGCTGCCCTTTGCTGGGCGCGTTTCCTAGGTGCTAGAAACAGACTAAGCATGCTGTGTGCATTAAGTCATTTGATGATTACATCATCCCTCTGAGGGATGTGTCATTATCAACACCTAAAATTTACTGGTGAGGAAACAGATATAGAGAGTTCATATAACTTGCCTAATACCACACAGCTGGTGGAACATTTCACCGGTACTGAACTCAGGAAAGCATGCGCCCAAGTTTCCCAGCTTCTGCTGTCAGGGTAATCCTGGGGGAGATGGCTCTGGGTTGAGATGTACCACGTTTCTGATAGGATGTGTGAAAGCAAGTATAAAGACTGTAAATCTTTTGACCTCTAAATTTCACAGCAGGGAGTTAAGCACGTATAGGCATTCAAACAGTTTGTGTGTTTGATTGTGTAGTCTGAGATTTCTTTTCTTTTTTTCTCTTTATTTCCTCTTTTGAGTGTCTTCTCCCATCTTTAGCCATTCCTGCATCCTTATTCCTGACTAAGAATCCCAATTCAGTTGAGAGAGTCAATGAGGTGACTGTCCTGGAACTCAAACACTGGCAAAACCAATGGTTGGCTACAACATTACGAAGATGAACAATACTGCAATAAATATTACAGGATTTGGTTTTTGTTTTGAGATAGGGTTTTGCTATATAGCACTTACTGTCCTGGAACTTTCTATGTTGACCAGGCTGGTTTTGAACTCACAGAGATCTACCTCCATTTGGCTCCCAAGAATTGGGACTAAAGGTGCACACCATGCTTAACTTGAATTTGATTTTTTCTTTTCTTTTTGAAAAAGGATCTCATGCAGTCAAGGATCATTTCGAACTCAGTCTGTAGCCAAAGATGGACTCAAAATCCTCTATCTTCCAAGTGATGGGATTATAGGGGTATGGCACTCTGACTTATTTGTGCAGTGCTGAGGATGAAACCCAGGGCTTCATGTCAGATGAACAGTCTACCAACTGGGTTATATCCACAATAGATATCAGAATCTGTTAAAACTATGGAAAATACTGATCTCCTCTTTACAAGGGTTTAATTACATCTATGCTTATGAAATAGCTGCCACACTGCAAGGGCGCCTTTTTCCCTCTGTCAGGAGAGGTTTTAGAAGCCAACTCACTGCAGATTTCCCGATCAGGATCAGGCTGGCAAATCTGAAGCCACAATGGCTGTGTAAAGGTACAGATCTGAGAGGTTTTCCAAGGAAGGATTCTTGAAGATACAGGTTCCCCCAACTCTTTTCTTATTAAACAGCAACATCCTGGTGGGCATGAGGCTTGCTTTCTGCGAATGTTGGTAGAGGTGACCCTGTGGCCAATCCATGCTACTGCCAATCGGGTACAGGTGCTACTGGTGCTGCTATTGATATCTCTGGTGGAGAGAGAGTGGGCCTGTCCCTCCGGCCGCAGCCATGAGCTCAATTGATCTGGAAAGCATCCTAACAAAGGCTACCAACAGATAATCACTTTCGCTAGACACTGGGCTCGCTGTAAGTACTTCACCTTTTTAACCTGCTTCCTCACCGGTCAAGGCAGAGGGACCACACACGTAGTCAGGTGATGTGTGTGGCCACAGTGGCTTCTAGATTCTACATTTAACTCTACTCCTGCAGTCATCAGGAAGAGGAAGGAAGGGTGTGGGTATAGGGGAGAGGGGTGCTGGGGGAAGTTAGTAATTAGATCTGTGTAGATCTATCTTTTATCAATTTTGTCAATATTTTCTTGTAAGTTTCTCCTGAGAAGGGAATGGTATCAGACTAGGAAGTAATCCAGGATCAGAAAGACAAATGTTGTATCTATATCCCCTCTCATATGTAGATCTTAGCTTTTAATGAAAAGATTTTACTTTATTAATTTTGTACACATGTATTTTGCCTGCATGTATGTCCATGCATGCATATCATGTGCATGCCTTCCTTGTGCCCGGAGAGGCTAGAAGAGGGTGTTGGAACCCCTGAAATTGGAGTTACAGATGGTTGTGAGCCTCAGTGTGAGTGCTGGGAATCGATCCTGGGTCCTTGAATAGTATTTGGTGTTCCTAACTGCTGAGCCACCACCTCAGCTCCTTGGCTTTTCATTTTCATAGGTATGTACATATGAGTAAGCATAAACAGAGGCCAGGAAACAGAAAGGGGTCCACGAGAGTGGAAAAAATAAAAGAGGTTTTAAGGGAGAAGGGTGGGGAGGAGTAATTGGTATGGAAGTGGAAGAGGAAATGCTGGGAGTGGGAGGGACTGGGAATGGGATGAGGATGGGGACCAGGAAATAGGGAGAGGGACACAGTCGGGGCTGCATCAACCAAATCTGAGTATAAATGAAAATGCCACAAGGAAACCTGCTAAATTTTGTGTGCTAGTTAAAAAAAAAAAATAACATAACATTGAGGAGAAGATGTTATTGAGTATGTGTTTTGTCACGCCTATCAATTTAAACAATAATCTTGGTGTCCGAACACTATGTTAAATATGCAGCTAAGTTACAAAGCTTATCCGGATTTCAGAATCATTAGTGTCTGAATTTGGTGGTTGCAGTAATTAAAACAAAACAAAACAAAAAACTCAACAAATGTAACAAATCAGCATATATTACTCATTCAAAAGTGAATATAAAAATAAGTAAGAGGTAGTTATGGCTTCAGAGAAGAAGACACTATCCATGAACACTTGGGGGAAACAGTTGAGGGCAGTATATAATTCCACAGTTAGTTGTGAACTAGGGGTTTGTAGGTTGTGAGAGAAGGGGAGGCTCAGTGGGATTTGATATTTGGACTGGACAAAGAAGGATTGTGGTGACCTGCTAAAAATAGATTGTTATTATGCCCCAGGCTTAACCATCGGAGGAGTGGGGGCTGTTATTATACTCATTTTTATAGGAGAGGAAACCAAGGCTCACAGGGCTTCTGTGATTTGTGCAAGATCACTGCCTAACCAGTAGAGCCCAGATTTCCTCCAAAAGATCCCCTTAACTCAGAGCGCAGACCACCGACCCCTGTGTCCAGGACTGTCAAGGCTTTAACAGGAGTTCTAGTCTGCACCAGCCGGAAGTTGGACGCGCAAAGGAGGAGGGAAGAGGTGTGGCTAACTCCAGCACTTCCTGGTCGCAGAGGTTTGGCTCTAGTTCATCGTTACAGGAAGCTTTGGGTGAGCTTTACTGCGCGTCCTTGGACAATATGCACCTCTATGGGCTTGCCGGTATTGACCTCAGTAGAGTAGGACCTCTGATTTTTGTTGCTCTTTAGGGGCAAACACCAGCAAGCTGACAGTAGGTCATAATGTCCCAGAATGCTGGGTTCTGTTCTTACTCCCATAGTCATTCTGCACAACAACTGGTGCTTACTGTGGAGGTTATTTATTTGTTTCTTTTACCAATTTCGAAATGATATTTTTTTCCTCACCAATCTCTTATTGTCTTCCACAGTTGTATATATTGGCCATTAAAATGTTCAAAGGTCTTGTCAGGCATGATGGAGCCATCCCAGCACCCAGGGCGCTTAAGCCAGAGGATCACCAGTTTGAGGTCAGCCTGAGCTACACAGGGAGACTTGATCTCAAATAATGAGTAAACAACTAAGTTCAAAGATCTGAATTATACCCCGAAATTTCCTAAGGTTGGTTCTGTTTAGGGGCTGAGTGGGGAGCTCTGACTTGTTCTAGAAAGTAGGCATTGTGTTGTTCTGCGAAGCTATTCTGAAGTTTCCTGGCATTATGTTAGCATAGAGTTTGGCATTATGTTCTAAGTGGAGACTAAGGGTTCCTGCTCCTGATAAATCTGGAGGGCTCTTAACTATGAGAGGCTGGCTGGCCTCACCAGACAAGTTTCCGTCAACATGGACACATTTATATTTTGAACAAATAAGCCTAGAGAGACCTAGGTGCTAGGAATGTGGCTAGCCCCAAGTAAGGTGCCCAGGGTCCACGTCTTTGGATGCTATATCTGAGACAAGTTTCCCCAGAGCCCCACATGTCCCTCTCACCTGCATCCCTTCTTATGAACCACTTTTTAATTTCTTCTCAATGAGCAAAAGCAAGTGGGTAGGCTTTGATCCCATTTTGAAGACAGTGATCCCTCTGGCCCCTGGGAACCAGTGAGAGATGGGCTGGGCTGATCACTTTCAGGAGATGTGGCTGTTAGACAGGTAGCCATGGCCTTGATAAAAGCAGAAGTCAGATGAGAAAGCAGTTGAGAAAAGACCTAGGCCTTGAGGTGAAGAGACATGGGTTCAGATCTCAGCTTTTACCAGCTTCCGAATTTTTGTATCTCTTTGAACCTCAGTTTCTTCGTCTCAAAGTAAATTATTATTTCATAGAATTCTGATGACAATTGAATGAAATGGGGGCTAAAGAGATGGCTCAGAAGCACTGGCCAATATTGCAGAGGGGCCTGGGTTCAGTTCCTAGCATCCACACAGTGGCTCATAGCTACCCGTAACTCTAGATCCAGAGGCTCTGATGCCCTCTCCTGACCTCTATGGAACCAGGCAGACAGGTGATGTACATACATACACCCAGAAAGAAACACTCATATAGATAAAATAAATCTAAAAAGAATTACAATTGAATGAACTCCTGTGGTGTAAGAAGTGTTTAGTCCAGCACCTGACACATACTAAATATACAATAAATTATTATTATTAAAGCATTATTCAGGTTACATAGCCCAGGGTTTGCTAATCAGCATGATTAAAACAGTATTGCTGTCTGCTAGGTCAGTTGGAATAGCACAAATACATGCTTTTTGAATGTGGGTTGACATTCACCCACCCATGTGGTCATTGTCCAGAGAAGGTCACTATGTTTGGTCAGTGGTTCTTATTTAACTTAACCAGACTGAAATTCCATGAAACATTTTTCCCCACCTACACTCCCCCCCCCCTTTCTGGTCACCAGTGTGCCCTTTGGGGAACACAGAAATTGCATTAATCGCAACAGGTCACTCACTACAGAGTATCTAGAAGATTTGCCATTCAACCACATCAATCCCAGCTGTCCTCACAACTTTCTGACGGTCCCATGGGTGAGACTTCTTTGAGTTCACCTTTCTACAGCTGCCCACAGGAGATGGAAGCCACCTGTCTCTACAGGAAATAGCCGTTTGGCTATTCTGGTTCTCGGGCTGTGTCCACTCCAGGCTGCAGCTGTCACTCTGGGCAATGGGCAAGCCAGAGGGCAGATTTTGCACAGGGACCTCTGAGTTGGGTGTGTGGGTGGGTGGGGGATAATTGAGGTTAAGCATTCCAGCCTAATTGAGTGATGAGTTGTACAATCGGCCAGGAGATACTGGCCATGTGTTGAGAGAGCTGGTCCAGGAACCCAGTGTTTAGAGTAGACAGGGAAGTCTCTGGGCAGTTGCGTAGCCTTTGGCCTCACTGTTGGCAGAATCTACCCTGGGAGTGTTATTCACCCCCTTCCCCACCATGCCTTTACCACTGAGGCTTAACCAAGTGTAAGGCAGATTGGTAGACTTAGTAAGTTAACCCACCAGGCTCACCGGGTCCACATCTTCCCTCCTGCTGCTCATAGCAGAGTGTGGCTGACTCTAGGTTTAGCCGGACAACTGTCAGGAGGGGCCTAGGAGGGGCTCTGTCCTTTTGGTATCCTTCACAACTGGCAAACTGCTTTAAGATGATGGATGTTTAACAAGCCAAGGTAGGTCTGGAGATAAGATTTGAAAAATTGGCTGACAGTTTGGGGCCAAAGAGGCCACCTGTAGGTGCAGTTTACAAATAGGGGGCCCTGTATCTCTGGCTATATACAAATATGACCATCTTCTTGGGTTGGGAGGGAGAAAGTGTCATGACTACTTACCGCAAGGTATAATGGAAAAGCAGGTATGATCTCACACCCAGCAAACATATATATTCACCTTTATGTTGCCGCACATACGCAGATTCCTAGGCCCACGAGCACCTAGTCTATCTCCCCTGGATCTGTCGCCCCAGACACCTGGCATCCTCCACATACACACCCATTCCAGCATAGACTCCTCCCCCTCCCTGGGCCCGCATTACACTCACCCAGCCATCAGATAAACGCAGTCCCCTTAGGAAGCTGATTAATAAAACTATTTTATCTGTAATTACACTTGAGTGATAATAATGTCCTCAGAGCCTGCATGGTTAGATTGGCTCAGATGGTCACATCCAGATTAGAGCTGAACTCCCTTTGAACTCTGGCCACACTGCTGGCTCTCTAGCTCAGAGATTACAAATAACTCTAGGTGGATTTACTCCATTGGACCAAGAGGGCAAGTAGGATTCCAGCTTTTCTTTTACTTCCAGAGCTGTGCAGTTAACACCCCTGAAAAGATCACAGCCCCCACCTGAAGAAGGAGGGACAGTCAGGTTACTTCCTCCAGCCCCTCTCATAGGCCAGTGACAACCTCATGGAGGGTTGTCCGTGGAGGAAGCTGCCCCTCCAGTGTGTTGATTTGAAGACTGACATTTGAAAACAAACAGTTTAATGTCTGGGTCCTGGGATCTTGGGGACAGACTCCAGTGAGCCTTAATTAACTCTTTCAAGTCTTCTTGGTGCCCTCTGAAGAGTAAAGGATCTAATTCTTTATGATGTAACGCTGAATGGAGGCAGTGAGGAGGCCTTTTGGGCTAATTACATGTTGGAACGAGGTTAACGACATGCCGGAGATTCTTCACATGGCTCCTCTGACAGTGACAAGTCACTTGGTAGCACGCTAGGGCCAAAGACAGCCACTGCTCTTAAACAAGGGCTGGTGTCTTTCTCTCATCGAATCCTTTCCCAATCCCTAAAGTTTCCAGGAATGAAGGGATTTTTGCCTTTCAAATGACCTACGATAGCAAGGGCCTAGAGGTTTGTATCAATATCCTTTGAGGTCTCAGCTTTATCCTACACATTTTACAGGACTGACTTAGCCAGGTATGGAAACAAAGTCTCACTCTTTAAGCTCTGAAGCCAGGCAGGAGGCAGGCCTGTGCGAAGAAACAAGGTGTGTGTCCACAGACACACCGAATCATAAAGAAAAGCCAACCACGTGGGAATGAGCGCCGCTCCCACCCATGACAGAGCATAGCACTTATCCATTCTGTGCCTGAATGCATCCACATTTCAACTCAGTGTCACACAAGTCCCAACAGAGATTCTTTTTACTTCCGCTTCTGCAGAAGTGTCTCCAAAGGACCCAATAATAAGCATGCCCTGTACTGTACATCTTTGCTAACCTCTTGATGGGCCCCATTCTGGTGAGGTCAGTCCAAATGAAGCCCACTGTTAGCTGGAGGGAGAAAAGTTAGTCACTAGAAAAGACCACCAAGGAGGGGCCAAGCCTTTTGGGGTGACCATGGACGGATGGAACCAATTATATGGATAAGAGCCACTGAGTTTCCTTAGCATTTGTGGCGGAACCCTTCCTTTACTCCCTAAGCAAGGAATGGGACAAACCGAGCTGTGCTCACTGAGTGACAGTCCCCCAGGGTCTCCTCTTCTCTTAGCACATTCAGACATACATAGACAACACTTACCTCAGTTCATTTGTCCCACCAGGCTGGACTGGACTCAGGTACTCTGATGTCATCTCCTTGTCCTGTGAAGGCCCTGGCTGGATGGGCACGGGCCCCTCCTCCTCAGTTAGAAGGACACTGCATGACTGCTTCCAGGCAGGTGGCACCTCCTCCGGGTGTCCTGGCCTTAAGCAACCTCCCAGGTGTAGCAGGGTCCTGGAATGGCAGCCTCCAACTGGCTCCTTCACCTCCACAGTGGCCAGCTGTCAGCAAGAGGGTTAGGCAAGACTCTAGCTCTCACTGGAGCGTCATAAGAGAGGGAGAGACGGAGAGACAGAGCGTCCTGGACAGACGCCTGCTCCCTGGTGCACGTTGCTATGTCCTGAGTGTGCTACCTGTGACAGGCCTGAGGTGTCCCAGGGAGGTGAGGCTCGGCGTCCTGAGGAGCAGAGGAGAAATGTGTCAGACAGAGCTTGTCAGCACCTCAGCACCCCGCCAAATAGTAATTATCCAGCCTCGTGCCACCTGGAGAGGGAGGGCAATATTTTCATCCCCATTTTTATAGAAGGGTAAGTGGAGGCTTAGGGAGGTCAGACAACCACTTTAGCCAGACAGTCAGGGCTAAACTTGGCCCTGAGGCAGGCTGACTCATAGGTTAATACTGGAGCTTGGGTGAAGCCAGGCCTTTGGGAATGGCCATAGGCAGGCCTGCTCTGTGGCAGGAGGGGCTTGGGTGGTTGTGGAAGTCTGCTTTTCTCTGAGACACTCTCTTTCTTTAGTCAGCTTTCCCCCTTTCACAGCTTTTAAAAACTGCATTCTGTTCTGGTTGTTTGGGCATCTGCCCGCATTGCTCACTCGCTCCCCCACTCAGGGAGCAACAGCCCCAGCTACTGTTCAGAGAAAACTTTTCCTGGGCAACTGGGTGAATGGAAACTGACATCGTATTTTCTTCTTGGCACTCACAAAGTATATTCACTTATTAAAGCTTCCGAGACGTCATCCAGAACGTCGTGTTGTTCAGCCTAGTACTGCCTGCATCTCTGGGCAGCTTTTCCTAGTGTCGTCAAGGAGCGTGCCACTCAGCTAGGGTTTCTACCAGAGCCACATTGGGAAATCCATCCAGGGACTGTCACCAGGACCAGGGACTGTGCCCATGCCTCTCCACCAGCGTGCTCCTCATACCACCTGCTCGTGGCAGGGCTAGTACACTGGGCAGAATTCATAACACTCTCATGTTCCTTGTTTCTCAGGCAGCCGCATGCGGTGGTGACTTCTCTCATTGTGATACACACACACACACACACACACACACACACACACACACACACACATATTTATTGCATCTATTCTTCCTTTCTCTGTTTTTCTTCACAGGGCGGCCTTTTATGCTCTCTCTCCTGTCAAGGTGACCATGTTGCTTAACCTTATGCATATGCTATTCCTAAGAACCTCATAGTTGGTCTCTTTCTTTATCCCCAGCATCCCTGTTTTACTTTAGTCTTTTCATAGTGCTTCCCGCCACTGGACGCTTATCTACTTATATATTTCTTTGCATATCGATCATCCCTGGGCTATGGTATTTCCTGCTGGAAAGGTCTAGGCATGGTCCTTTGTCTGTTTGGTTCATTCCTGGATTCATGCCTGGGTCACAAATCTCTAGCCACAGGTAGGAGTATAGCTAGAAATTTAACCTGAGCTCTGCCTTCCAAGCTGAGTATCTTAAAAGGTTAAGTACAACTCCGGAACAAAGTGTGGCTTTTATTTGGTGTACGCAGGGAGTTATTGACTTGTTCAACTTGGTGCTTGTGGGTTATGTCCGCCTACAAGAAAGCCTGTGTCTAATTTGAACAAGATGCCCGGCGGAGTAGCTTCATAGACTCATCTATAGAGGGTGAGCACAGGAACTGGGTGGCCAATCAATATACTGACTGCATCACTGTTTGGAGCCCTTACCCGGGCTGCCTGGCTTGGTCTGGTACCTTTCTCTCACAGTTCTTGAATCCGTACCTGTCTTGTAACCTACTGCATGCATTAGGAACTCAATGCATTTCTGTGCTGGTGGATAGCTCCCACCCTGGGCTAAATGAAGAATGGCAAAGGGCTATTCTCTCACAGGCCCAGTTGGACTGAGCACATGTGTTGAGAAGGGTCCCGAGGCTACAATTGACCATCGATGTCTCTGTGCATGCTTTTACGTGTGTGTGCATGTATCAGATAAGCTGCAGTCACGTCTCCTTGCTTCCAAACTGGCCACCAGGGAGGTATAGTGCCGTTAACAAAAATGGGATTAAGTGGTGTGTTTCCTGAAAGGATTTTTAAGCAGGAGCACCCAGCTCACTCTTGGGTGCTCAACCTCTGGGTGTGCCTGATCCATGTTTTACATGCCAGAAGAGAGAGGACGAAGTGACAGAGAGAGCCCTTCTCAAAATTCCGGGCTTAGCCTTGCTAAGCCATAGGCTGTGGGGGTGAGCATATGGGCTGCAGAGCAGAGGAGAGGGCAGGAGTGGGGATCCGTTACTCATTCAGCCTCAGGGTGGACAAGTGTGTGTCCAGAAACTGTTCCCACTCTCCACCATTGCACTGTGGGAAGGTTTTAACTTCCCAACATTGTGGGGATGGCTATTTGAGTAGGGGTAGAAAAAAAGATAAGAAAGAAATGTCTTTTAATAACACCTGAAACTTGTAATAAAACCAGACAATTAAAAATAAAAAGGAAATAGAGTCACCATGGTTTCCCAGCATGAGGATGGTGCCTTTTCCTGGGAAGTTTGTTTATCTCTCCAACAGATATTTACTTTGGATCTGACAGGAGCCAGGCACTGGGCATTGAAGTTAAAGTAATGCACTAGGCTGTGAGTTCTGAGAAGGGGAACATGAGACTTTTCTGTTGACTAAAAGCCACTCCCCTAAAGAGATGTCTGAGTTCCGATTCTCCAAAGCCTATGACCATTGGATGGTCCACAATACCTTTAAAAGGATCTTGAGAGAGTGGAGCTCATCCCGAGTTACCCGGGGAGTAGGGGAGGGGGACACCAAATCAGTGCCATGAGTCCCGGGTCCCTGTAAGAGAAGCAGAAGGAGTTTAGAGATGAACGAAAGAGAAGGTGAAGTGAGACCAGCAGTGCAGAGGCCACCACTGTTTCCAGCCACCAATTAAAAGAGCCTGTGAATAGACTCTCCTTCGGGTCCTCTGAGAGGGCATGGCCACACGGAGATCCTAGATTTGGAATCTCTGGCATCCAGACTATGAGGCAAGAGATCTCTATTGTCGTAGAGCATCAAATCTGCGCTAATTGTTACGGCACTGTCAGGAATGTGATATATAAATAAATATTTATTCCGAATAGACAGTGCAGACCAAAAGCTAGCTGAAGCTACTCAGATCTGCAATCCCAAAGTATCTTTGTTTTTATTTGAGACATGATCTCTCTAGATAGCCCTGGTTTTTCCATTGTGAAGACCAGGCTGGCCTCGAATTCACAAAGGTCCGCCTGCCTCCGTATCTGGAGTGCTAGGATTAAAGGTGTGTGTCACCACACCCAGCCCAAAGTGAATTTGTGATCCTAGTGCCAGAGAGGAGGAGACAGAAGGCTGGTGTTACACTGGCCAGCCAGTCTCACTGAACTAGTGAATAAAGTGGAGATAGCTGGGCCTCGTGCTACCCACCTTTAATCCCAGCACTAGGAAGGTAGTGGTAAGCTGATCGCTGTGAGTTGAAGGCCAGCCTGTGTCTCTATAGCTAGTTCCAAGCCAGCCAGGGTCACACAGTGATTCTTGTTGGAAATAAGGCGGGAAGGGTTTGAAGAAGACACTTGACATTAACCTCTGGCCACATGTGTGTGCTCCCATGCACACGTACACAAACCCATATACATGCCTGAATACACACACACTCATGCATGCACGCGTACCCCGAACGTCATTCTGTGCCTTTTGTCTTTCACCTTGATTTTAATAACTTTCATCCTGTCTTGTCTATGCACGTCCTATCATTTATTTGAGTACTTTCTTTGTATTAGATGTCTTGGTTGCTTCCAGTTTTCTAATAGCATGAACACTGTTGCATGGTCTTTTTATTGGAGCTCCTGGGGTGCAGCAGGATAGGCTACCTCATCACTGTGGAGAGTATAGAGTGAGCTTCAGAAGCTGAGCCAGCTCACCACTGATGGCCAGGAGTCCCCGAGGGGTGCCGGGAGGCCAGGCCAAACTTATTAGTTGGAGGGAGTGGCTTGAAAACCCACAACATTTTTTTTTCTTTTTTGAATGAATAGGATTAAGGAAAGATTTATGTTCCAAATGAGAGAGCAGCAGGGTGTTTTCAAGTTTGGATCCAGGAAAAGCTAGAAGACAATGGGCTACGTAGATTTATGGCTATGCGGTGGCTGTGTAGCTGCAGAGCACACATTGGTTAGAAGCTGTCTGTTGTATCAGCCCTGCCCCTCCTCATGGGGCTGAAGCACCAACAGAGTCATTTCCTGTATGAAACACATCCTTTCCCAGGAGGCTGGGTGGCCATGTGAGGCTTCAGAGGGATTTTGAGATGTTACCAAATATGTCCCATAGGAAAGACTATGCATTAGTGTTCACAACCAGGAACACAGTCTGTGTTCCTTTTCTATTCCATCACTGCCTAGTCTGTTATTTCGTCTTCCTATTTTCATTTGTGAGAAGGTGAGTTGCAGTGGAGGAAGGAAGGAAGAATGGATTTGAGCGTAAAAAGACTGTCAGAGGATGCACTTCTAAGATGCCTGCTATACCATGAATTAAACCTAAGGACGTTCTGCTAAGTGAAAATCAGTAGTCATAAGAAACTCGGTGCAATTCCCCTGACATGAGATACTGACAATGGGAAGAGTCATAGAAACAGAAGGCAGATGGTAATCGGTGGTCGGGGCAGTGAGGAATTATGTCATAGGTGCAGGATTTCATTTTGGACTATTGGAAACGTGTTATAGGCAGATGGCGGTGACGGATTGCAGTACTGTGAATACACTTCATGTCACTGAGTTGTACACCCACAACCTGTAGATTTTATTTCATGCATATCTTACTCTAGTAAGGCAAAGAATCGGTCAGACCTAATCTAGGAATTCTAGGCCATAAGATGGGTGGGGGGGACAGAGTGACAGGGAGAACCAAAGGCACACGAAGACAGGAATAAGAGAACAAATAATCAAATCTGGGTGCCAGGGACTGGCTCAGGTGATTGAGAATCTGCCCCATCTTAATGCTTATGTCCTTATAGGACAAGGAGAAAGCCGAGGTTTAATGATATGTGGGAGCCTCCTAAAAGAGTTGTAAAGTAGAGCTGTAATTCAGACCCAGGTCTGACATGTCTATGATCTCCCTCAGTGACATTTCCTGCTCCCCTTCTTCTTCAGTGTTTCCTTTGCTTTCTAGGAGCACTTGATTCACTTACCAGTGGGTTCAAAAGGTAATTATCCCATCTGAGAGATAAGGAGCCTAAGGCTCATAGGCTAGGACACCCACCTAATGCCATGCAGCTCAAAAGTGGCACAGGCTATAGCAAGTCCAAGTCTGCCTGGATTTAATATCCATTGAGGTTTAATGGCTTATCCCAAGCTCTAGGGACAGTTTCTCTCTCTCTCTCTCTCTCTCTCTCTCTCTCTCTCTCACACACACACACACACACGCGCGCACATGCAGCATGCACACATGTATGCACACACTTACGAGCTTGTGTACTTCAGGAGGGGAGTTTGCTGGTTGTGTATCACACGGGAAGTGGCTGTTTTAAGATGTACCCTGTAGCATCTCTTTGCCTTAGGAGGTCATGCAAATCTTAGAATGCCCCACCTCGCTATTTTTTTTTTTCTTCCTGAGGACTCTTGACAACAGAACAAGTTTACTTGGGAAATAAGAACACCCCGTGATGATGTATTACAATGACGTATTGACTCATCTGTCTTGTCGACCAGGTTATAACCTCTCAATGGGGAGGGTGTGGGCTCTGTCAGAGTTATCTCTGCATACTTACCGCCTAGCACTGTGCTCCACTCCTAGGAAGGACTCATTACATAGAGAGAAGGAATGTATGAATAAACCAGAGAAGGCAAGGAAATGTTTCTATTCACTCTTCAGGATGAGTCTTTTTAGGTTCACAAATGATACTATTTATAGAGAGCAGTGATCAGCTTTGGCCTGACCTTGGTTCTTCTCTGTCCTGGAGAAACAGAAATAAGTATGATCCATAGCTATTCTTAAGGATGCTGTGGTCTAGACCAATGATGCAAAATTATACGAAAACTTCATGAGCAGTAACAACAAAAATCTTGTTTAGCATCCTAAAGAGAGTTGAGTTTTCCAAAGGACAAGAAGAAAAGCAGAGAAGTTAGAAAGAGGCAGTCCCTGGCATCTAGGCTGCTTATTAGCTGGGCGACCCTGACAGGTTACAAGAATTCCTTGAGACTCATTCTACTCTTGTGAGAAAATAAAGAGATGTTATAGGTTGAGTGTATCCCCTAGAAGAAGCTGGAATTCTAGCCTTCAATACCTATAAATAGCCAGGTGCAGTGGCTCACACCTATAATCCCAGCACCTGGGGAGGCAGAGGCAGGTGGATCTCTGTGAGTTTGAGGTCAGGTTGGTCTACAGAGTGACAGCCAAGACTACACAGAGAAATCCTGTCTTGAGAGAGAGAAAAAAATCAATACCTATAAATGTGAGTTTATTTGAAAATGGGATCTGTTGTGGTCTGAATTTGAAATGTCTCCCATAGGGTCATGTGTGTAAATACTTGGTCTCCACTTGGTGGTGCTGGTTTGGAATGTTGTAGAACCTTTAGGAGGAGGAGCCTTGCTGGAGGAAGGGAGGTGCTGGCGACAAGTATGGGTGTCTAATTACCATGGTAACTTGCTCCACTTCTTGTCCCCACTCTGCTCTCTGACTGTGGACAGTGTGAATATGTGTCTCACACTCCTACTGCTAGGATTTCCTCTCCATGACAGACTGTATCCTCTTGAACTGTAAGCCAGAATGAACCTTGCTTGGTTCATTTGGTTATAGCAACAAGAAAAGTAACAAATACAGGGTCTTTGACCAAGTTAAGATTAAAACAGAAAGTCCCAAGCCAAAATGGACTGGTGCCTTTATAAAACAAAAAAAATATGGACATAAAGAACACTGACAGGGGACAGATGATGTGATGACAAGGGAGATGGACGTCCATGAGCCACAGTTCTTCATCATAACCCTCTTTGGATTTTTAAACTTCGGATCGTGAAAGAAGAAGTTACTACAATTTAAGACTCCGAGTTTGTGGTTCTTGGTTTTAGCTGCCTTAGCTAGTTAGTGTAAGAGGTAATAATAGCACTCATTTCTTCAAGATGTGAGGACGAGATGAGAGAATGTAGGGAGGGCACTTGGCTCTGCTCTTATCACAGAGTAAGTGTTTGATAATGGTGGCCAGCATGATTGCTTCTGATCCGGGCAGTCAGGCAGTGGCTGGAGCATGTGCACTAAAGCTTGAGATCTGGGAAGCATGTGGGTTTCACAGGGAACAGGAAAACACACTCCTGGGATCACCATTTGCAACAGTAAGGACTTGAGCCTTGCCCCTAAGTGCTGTCTTTTGACCCAGATACAAGCAGTCTTTGGCAAAGAGGAGGAGTCCAGCATGTCTCTTCTCTTCCTTTGGTAAGAACCATTTAGTTTCTTTTTATAGAAGTCACCACTGGAGCAGGCAAGATGGCTCAGTAGGTAAAGCCATGTGCTTCCAAGCTTGACAACTCCTTAGGGTCCACATTGGTATAAAGAGAGAACTGACTATCACTGGCTGCCACATACCTCCTTTTCTAGGCTAAGGAACTAGAGTTCCCTAGTCTTCCAGATTGGAGGTGTCCTGGAGGGGGATATACGTCAAATAGAGACCACGTGAATTTTCACTGGGCATAGACTAGAATTCTGAGATGGGAAGGACACCTCTTTCCCTGGGGTAATATCCAGGATTGGTGATTCTTGGGGATGTTTTCCTTGAGAAAACAATCTGTTGGATGGAAGTAGGAGGGTAATGTGCAAACAGAGGGAAGTTGGAGAACAGTAAAGTGATGAGGATGAATGGGTGGAGTGAGGGAGGGAGGTAGGGATGGAGAATATTTTCTGATCTCTGTTTATAAGGGCACTGATCCTATTGTGAGGGCCCCATTCATATGACTTTACATAAATATACGTATAATTACCTCAAGTCTCCTATCTAAATATCATCACTCTGGTGTTTAAGGCTTCAGCATATTATTTTTGGTGGGGGAGAGCACAGTTTAGTTCATAGCAGGCATATATTGACTATAATCTTATAAAAATAACTGGGATAATTATGCACTTACAAATTGGCTTTGACTGCATTTTTATACAAAGTAGTTGCTGATTGGAGATTATCAGACCTTTGGTCTGGAGGTGCATTCAGACCTTTTGAATTGAGTCCTCAAAATAGGTGTGCTTTATGTTTAGAATGGTGCTTGGCACAGTGTAATATGAAGTTGGGGAATGAATGGTTCCTTTCTTTCTTTCCTCTCTGTTCCAGTATCACTGGGCATCTTTTAGTTCCTGGATTCTCCATATTTTGTCCCCTCATGCTAATCCCTCTGTCTGGAACACCGTCCCCCCCATTCAACAAGTATTTTGGGGGTGCCAATTATGTTAGACACTTGCCTTATTGATAGGACATACACTGAACAAAGGATACACATTTCTGCTTTCATGGACTAACATTCTGACAAGGGCAAATAAACAATGAGGAAAGATAAGTTCGTAAAGCATGTTATAGCAAATGAAGAAAAGAACTATGGAGAAAAATAAGGCCAGGAAGTGGGGTAGGATATGTGGGTAGACCAGATCTGCTGCTGAGAATTTTAATGAAGAGGTGATAGTAGATTTTCTGATTTCCACCTATCTTTAGGATTTCCCTAAGCCCCCCAGTCTTGGCAAATGGGCCCTGCTTTAGGGACTTGTGACTTCTTTATTTCCTTTGTCATTGCACTCATAGATACAATTACTCCATGAAAAGTGTTCTACCCTGTTGAACTGAAGCTTCTGCAAACTGAGTCCATGTCTTCTGTTTTATTCCTCTATTTCCATCTTGGAGACTGTGCCTTTTCCATTCGTTTACCACCCTGCAAATGGTGACTGGGTGACCACGTGAACAATAATTAGAAAATAGCCATTCCTTTCATACTGGCTGTGAATAGGCAAAGGAGGAATTCTTAAGAAGTGCTATATGAGGTGTCTTTTTTTTTTTTTTTTTTTCAAGACAGGGTTTCTCTATCTAGCCTTGGCTGTCCTGGACTTGCTTTGTAGACCACGCTGGCCTCAAACTCACAGAGATTCGCCTGCCTTTGCCTTCCCGAGTGCTGGGCGTGTTACAGGTGTGTGCCACTACACCCAATTTATGAGGTGCGTCTTTAGTCATCGCACACAGTGGGAGCTTTGGAAAGCAAATGATCAAGTAAGCAGGAAGCCCAGGTTGGTGGCACTGCTTAGACTGGAATGTAGTTGCCAGTCACCTGAGGTTGCACTCCTCTCAAATCACAGCAAATGTACGTGTCGCTTTCCCAACATGCTCTTCATGTAAAATGACACATGCCCCACTGAGATCTGGGGCTATTTTCCCTCCCCTGAAATCCTGGTAGCATCAAGACAACAGTGACGTTTGAAAGTGTTTGAAATTCAGCTAGTAGACAATAAGTGCAACCTTGGGCTCTTTCTTGGAGGAATTATAAAGAATGTCTCTTTCTTCTGGTCTTAAGGCTGGGAAGGTTCAAGAGTGTCCAATCCTCATCCTACAGGCCACATGTGACCCAGGAGAGTTATCAATACAGCCTATCCCCCCGTCCCCAAATGTAAACTTACTTAAAACGGGGTGCTTTCTGGAGGTGGGTAGCTCATTTGCATGCTTCTTGAATATGAACTTTAATAGATGACAATGTCATGCCATGAGCCAATCACTATTTGGGTTTCTGGGGGTGCAGCATGTTAGAGAAGACTGCCCAGAAGTGGGGTCGCATTTAGTAAATCAGAACTGATGAGTGAAACCAAATCCTGATGTTTGTTTGAGATCCTAGACCCAGCTATTCCTGAATTCCCTTACAGTCTTCAGGGAGTTGAGCCAATAATCCCCCTACACAGTTTTTCACAGCTCATTTGAGTTGGATCTATGGTACTGTGCTAGAAGATCCGTGACCAAGATAATGGATAGCAATCTTGGCAGTCCAGTGTCTACACATCTGTTTGAAACTGTTCGGGGCTATGAAGAAATAGGGATATTGTTAATCCTACCTCCTTAAGAATATCCCTGAGGAGTATTGTCTGCTGGTTACTATTAATGAACTCATCTAAAACCCCATCCTTTGATGCTCCGGGCACTCTCAGCAGCCATTTTCATCCATTTCTCTCTCTGACCCCTTCAGTTTCTTAGCTTGTTTTAGTTCTAGGACACTCACCCTGCACTTGTTCCCAGCATTCCTGGCTGAGAAAAGGCCTGGCCCAACCCAAAGGAGCTCCTCGGAGTGTCTCAGTGACTCATCTTGAACAGAGCGTAGGGTTTGTCTGGAGATTTCTGAGACGGCGCTCTCGTGGGAGAAATTCTAGAATTCGAATGAATAAGTGGATTGGGTTTGAGTGCCACCTTGGAGCGATTAAAGGCTCCCGTGTAAGCTGAACCCCTAGAGAGCTACGCACATTTCTATTGTGTAACAGCCTAGATTCAAAGGTGCAGAGGTCTAGCTGCCTTTCATCTGAGCACCTGTGTACATCTACCCTGGCCCCTTGGGTTCCTGGCCTGAGCCAAATTCTTTATGCCATGGTGGTCAACCCCAGGCTCTTTTCCTATCCTCCTGGATATTAATGCCTACATAAGAATTCCTCCAGAGATGCAGTGTGCGCTGGTCAGTCTTATACGTGGAAACCTGGCCCTTTGGTCTTAGCAGTAGGTCCAAGGAGTCAGGAGAGTGGTTCTTTCCTTTCTTGAAGCAGGAAGTGGTGATGTTCGAGACTAGGCTTTTGAGCACGCAATTTCCTGTTTCCTGTTCTTTCCTGCGTTTGCCTTCCTTTCTCTAAATCAAAAAATCCATTCACTTTCTTACCCAGCTGTCCATGAACCCCCTCTGAGAAACTGTTCCTTCATTCATGCCTTCATTCTCCCCACCCATGAGATTCTGGAACACTTTATCCTTCAGTTAATGATTTTGGGGCACAGTAAACTGTAAGGAGTTGTTGCTTCATGATTCAGGAGTAGCTATTTCAACCCCCGTGTCTCTGGGACAGCCTCTAAAATTCATGGAAAGGGACACAATGGGTGCCTGGGCTTCACCTAGCGGGAAGTCAGGGACTCACCTTCCTCCCTTCCCAGAGGGCAGAGGGCTAATCTCTGTGGACAAGAGGTCAGGGCTGGAAACCTGTTCCATCACTTTCTAGCAGTATGCTCTTGGGCTGGAGGAGAACTTCCTATTATTACCTCACTTTCCTTATCTGCACTGTGAGGGTAATGACAAACCCTACTGTGAAGATAAAGAAAACCACTCAGGGGCTGGCACACAAGGAAAACACAGGGATGGCTGGCTGTGGTTGCTATTATATAAATCAGTAAAAATTAAGCATTTAAAAAGAGACACTGCCGAGCGAGGTTCCAGCCTCATGGGTGCCACATGGATTTGATCTCTTGGGGACTTGAGACAGCCTCCAGACATCACTTCTATCCAACGTATGTTGTTTCATCATCTTACTCTTTCACCCAACAGATATGCAGCTCCTGTCTACCATGTGTGTGCAGGCTCTAAGCAGCTCTAGCTCCCACAGTCCTACTGTGGGAATCCGGATTAATGCTGGGAAAATATTTTATAGTTTTGGCTGAATGATGGATTAGCCATTCTAGGCTGTGAATTTATTTTTGTCAGCTCTCAGCCCTGTGGTCAGGGACAAACGATCCTTTGCTTCACTGTAGGGGAATGCTCAGGACGAACATAATACCCTCGTCTTTGCTATTTCTGAAACAGAGGAACTGTAAAGGAAGCTTAAGAGAGGAGTGTATGGGTTCAGACAATACTTGCTGGCTGGTGAGGAATGAAACCGCGAGGATTAGGAGGTGTGCACTGCACATTGAAGAAACAAAAACAGGAGCAGGCAGCACACTTAACTCTTTACATGCCTGTTAAATCTCTGTGATCTGCAGCATTTGTCTACCGCTACTTTAGTGCTTAGCAAGTTTTTTTTTTTTTTTTTTTTTGGTGTGTGTGGGGGCTCTTGCATTTGGGATATGGAACCATTTGCTTGACTCTGGTGTAGCATTCCTGGTTTTGTGCTACATTTAGATAGCGAAGTAGAATTCTATAAGCAAAACTTCCCATCTATAAACTGCCTTTTGGTTAGATTCTTAGATTTTTCCCTCATAGATTCTGACCGACTATATTAGCATTGTATGAAACCCAGGAAGGTGGTTGCTCAAGATACAGAATAGCTTGTCTGCTAGGATTGGTTGCTTATGTTTCTTTATTAAGGCTGATGCTATAGGCATTTGGATAGGACTATTCTTCTCTTCATGACTGTCCATCGCATTTTCACTAAAGACCAGACACTGCTTCCAATTAACACCACCAAAAGTGTCTCTCCCATTGCTGAAAGTTCACTGTGAGGCTGAACCATCTGTAGCGGAGTGGGCCTCAGTGAATGTAACATAGCCTTAGCAGGTCTTTGTGTTTTACAGTGTTGAATAGAGCATGGGAGTTTCCCCACAAGGCCAAAAGCCACGAACTCTGCAAAGACCCATGCTAAAGACTTTGTTCTGTTAGGTCTTGGTTTTTGGGACACAGTTTGACCTTTCTGGCCTCTCCATAGATATTTTCACTGTACTGGGTAGATGAAAAGATAATATAGTAATTATGTCATTAATTTCACATGATGTCAAACCCAACTGCCGCCAGATTATTTTTGTAAGCAGGGATGATATCCAAACTATTTAATAAATACTACTTGTGTAACATTGAGCAATCAAAACTTACCCTGGGGATTCAGGAACTTTTCCTGCTTGAACAGCAATCTTTAATTGCTGGCTTCTGGGGCAGTCTAGGGCGCTCCAGGGATGGGCGTCAGGGAGCTAAGAGAGAGCATCTATCAACAGTCAAGTCTGTGAATTTTATTACATTTTATTTATTTTATGTGTGGAACATGTGTAGCCCTCTGTGCCAGTGTAGAGACTAGAGGACAACTTGTAGAAGTGGGTTCTCTCCTACCATGTGGGTCCTGGGGTTTGAACATATATCCTCAGGCATGGCAGCAGATGCCATGACATAGGGAGCCATCTCCCTGACCGTTGTGTAGAAAAATTAAACAGCCATTTATAGGCAACATTGAACCTGTTACTGAATGTTACAGTGACGGTTCTGAAGACTGCAGAAAACTTCAGGACAAACTGGTAAAATGATCATCCAGACTTCTTGACAAACTCATGTAGCATCTTCCAGTTGTATTAGCCATTCAATCAGTGGTCAACACGGGCTGCTTTCAGAGGTCTTCCTGCTTGGGACTCCCTGGGCCTGTTTCCTTGCTGTCTTCTGTGGCTGGTGGAGGAGTCATGTTTGCTCTTGTTTTTGATACCTGCTTACTGCTCAGCTTCTGGTCAGCTCATTCCCTCATCCCTTGACTGGTACCTTTGCATCATGGAATCCCAGGCTTGATCTGCTTGCTTATGGCCTTAGTCAAAGGTTATTTTGGGCTATGGAGCCTCCATTCTTGGACTTCAGCATGGGAAGTCTTCCATAGGAACCAAAGCTCTACCACTGAGCAATATCCTTGACTTATTTTTTTTTTTTAACTTTGAAACCTGATCTCACTAATATGCCTAGGTTGACATTGAACATTCCACAGCCTAGGCAGGCCTCTAGGTTTTTGTTCTTCCTGCCTCAGCCTCACAAGTAGCTGGGATTATAGGCTGCACCACCAGCCCAGTTTTTTTTGTTTAACTTTAGGTATGATTTTAACAGGTTACCTTCAGACCTTTAAACCATGGCTAATTTGAAAGAAAAGGTAGGTGAGGCAGGGGAGAAGGTGTTGGCAATGAGGACTAAGCAGAAGTGTCACATGACTGTCTCATGGTGCTCAGAACAAAACTGTCACAAGCCCAAGTGTGCCTTTGGCTAGAACGTGGAAAGCAACTTTAGTGGACACAGAACATTCTCTCCCAGTCTAATACTGCCCTAGAGGACAGCCCTGTCACTGAAAGGTGAAATTACACTTTGCAAAATGTTTAGGAACTATTGTCCTTGTCACTGAATAAGCTTCAGCCATCTGGAAATGACACAGCATTCTTCATTCATCAAGAGCCTACACCAGATGTGCTGGGCTGGACCCGGTTCTAGCTTTTCCTAACCGCATTGGATGGAAAGGCCATGTTTCCAGTCAACAACAACAACAACAGCAGCAGCAGCAAACAACAACAACAAAATGATAACCACAAGGTATCTTTGGGTGTAGTTTTGTACATCTTCTCTTTGGAGTGCTGGGTAGTCTTTCTTCTCCTGAAGGTTATGCTTGGAGAACCATTGACATGAGAAATCTGTTTCCAGCCAGGCTCTGTGGCACGCACCTATAATCCCAGTACTCAGGAAGGCAGAGGCGGATCTCTGTGAGTTTGAGGCCAGCCTGGTCTACAAGGTGAGTTCAGGATAACCAACGCTACACAGAGAAACCCTGTCTGGATAAAACAACAACAACAACAAAAAAGCTAGAACCCCAAACCAAACAGAAAACAAACAAACAAAAATCTGTTCCCGCCAACTTCTGTGATAAGTTTCTTTTCTTCTTCTTTTTTTTTTTTTTCAAAAAATTAAAAGTTTCAATTATGTGTATATCTGTGTCAATGCGTAGGTTTGGTGTCTATGAGTGCAGTGCCTATAGAGGACAGAACAGGGTGCCCAGTACACTGAACCTGGACTTACAGGCAGTTGTGACATTTAATTCTTGCACTGGTGCCCAAATTTTGGTCCTCTAGATGACTTATAACCACCGAGCAATCTCCCAGACTCCTATTTTTGACACAACAGTTTGGGTATAAGTTTTTGTTTGAAGATCCCTCAATTAAAAATATGGTCATAGGGTTCTTAGTTCAGATGACAAAGTATCCAAACACATGCTTTTAGGGGGCAGTCAAATAGGTTACAAGATTCCAGATGCTTAGGAAAGTGAGAAGCATATAACAAGTGTTATTTATTGTGTGAGAAGTTCCTTGATCAAGCAAGGAATGAGATTTGAAACCTTGGGATGTCTGAATGGTGAAGAATAAGCAGATGGCAGCCACAAAGAGAGGGGGAAAGGTATTTTAGCCATGAGAGCAAGGCGCAAAGGGCAAAAACTGTATGTTTAGGCATTGGTGTGCCCCAAATAGGACACACCATTGCCAGTGTCCTCTAAAAGGAGGGCAGGAGGGAGGTTGAGGGAATAATGAGGTAAGGGTGGGTATTTCATGTGTTGCCATAAGATAGTGAGCTATCTTATTGCCTTGCTAAAGGACACAAACTTGCTTTTCTGTGACAATCTTTAGACCTAATTTTTAGATTCTCTGGTAGAGAAACCAGATAGTAAAAGATGAAACTGAGGCTACTCACACAGTTGCTGCTGGAGGGTGGGGCATAAGGCAAGGGAGAGGTCAGAGATACTTCTGGAGTTTCCCAGCTTGGGCAACTGGACGGCTGTGATGCTGCTCATCCGGATAGGGAGGGGAGGAGAGGAGAGAGAGAGAGAGAGAGGGGAGGGGAGGAGGAGCAGGTTTGGGTGTGGAGAGGTAATGAGTTCATTTCTAGGACAGTTTGGATTTGAGGTGCCTAAGGGAAATCAAGGTGAGACACCCAACAGGCAGTTAGATGGCCGAGTATGAAATGCTAGGGACAGAGCATACTAGACACCACGGCTCAGAAGCTACTGACTTATAAAAGGCAGTGGGACCTTGGGGAACAGTTGAGTTTGCTAAGGGAATGAGGGCAGCTTGATAGGGAGAGCGGCACATGGGTGGCATGGACAACCAAGCAGAGGCCTCAGCCCAGGACGCAAGGAAGCTAAATGCATGAGCAAAGTCTTTGGCTTGTAAGCAGCCTTCAGAGGGCCTTTCCGAGAACTTGCTGGCCCTGATTATTTATCAGAGAAATGCCATGGCTCTCAAAGAGCCAGAAGGGATTTATGATGTTGGAATCGGTGCTTTTTAAGTTGGAAAGAATTTTAGAAGCCTCATGGTTCAGTGGTTTTTCTTAAAAAAGGATTTAAGGAAGACAACTCTTAAAAAAAAAAAAAGCAAAAAGAAAAACAAAACAAAACAAAACCCTGAAACTCTTTTTGCTCAATCCCAATAGATAATAAAAGCATGAACAGCTGCCGTGGGGGATGCTGGGGCTGTTGGGCTCTTTTGGAGAAGTTGCTAAACTCCTTGACTCCCAATGTTAAATACACGTGAAAGCTTAGCGCTCAGTTCTGGATGTAGCTGTGGACAAAACACAGTTCTTTGCCCCTGGACTCAATGCCTCTCTGTCTTGGCTGAACCTTAAAATCACCTGATGAGTTTTGAAACAGTCCCAGTGCCTGGACTGTGGGCTGTTCCCATGAAATCAGAATCCTGGCAATAAGACCTTGTGTCTGTATCATCAGATGTCTAGCTTATTTCCATACTCAGGCACATCTTGAGAACCAGCTAACTACAGAAGACCCGAGGACCTGACGTTCTACTGAGACTGAGGGTAGAATCTTGAACCTGTCTCCTCTCATTTTCCCCAGATGTTAAGTTGGCTGAGGTGGACTATGGAGGGGTTGGGGCTGGAACTGCAACTCTTCCTCCGAAATCTCTCTTTCTGCACACCAGTGTGTCCTTGGCTTGTTCAGTGCTGTGTGGCCCTTAACCTGGTTGGTCACTGGGCTTTGATGTTAAGTAAAAACTTGGTGAATGGTCAGCATTGTTCTCTCTCCACTGCGGCTGTCTTCTTTCTCTGTGAGAAACCAGGCAAATTCTTTCTCTAAATGGGGTATTCTTCATTCAGAGGCCAGACAATGGATCCCTTTCACTGGCCATTCAGCCTCTAGTAACAGAGACCAACGTCCTGCCAACAATCTGCTTGTGAAACTGGCACAGTTCAGGACCTGAAAGCGAACCAGGGCCCTGACACCTGGAGCAGAAGTGGCCCCCATTGTGTGTAGGGCTTCCTGAGAGCCAGGGAGTCCTCAGACTCCTGCAGAGGGAGGGCTGCTCCAGTTCCTCTCCCAGCGCTTCTCCAGCAGGCCGACTCCTTCCTGATCATGAGGCAAAGGCCACCAGGAAGGTAGAGCTGGGCGATTTTGAGCTGGTGGAGTAACCTCTCTGGGCTTCAGTTTCAGGCAGAAAGATTTAGGATGCAGGTTTGCCGTGAGCCTTTGAAGACACCACAACTGCAATGCATGGACCCTTCTCTACATGCTGCATGCGATGTTGAGGCTGGGGTTTGTGTAATTTAATCCACAGAACTAAGACAGAGAGGTAGATGTACATGGTTGTCCCTTCAAAATGAGAGATCTGAAGAGCAGAGTAGGGGAGGGCAGATGGCTACGGCAGGAGCCAGACAATGGGCTCAGGCTTCCCACAGTGAGAGGCCAATACTGTATTAGCTGTTACCGCTTACTGAATGTTGTTTAGGATTCAGCTCAGAGTAGGGGAAAGTTCTTATAGGCACTAAGGGAGGTTTTTATTGCTTTCGAAGCACACAGAAGCACAACATTGAACCTAGAGTTGAGTTTTGCAGGCAGCACAAGGTAAAGAAACCACCCCAATAATTGCAGGGGACCAATTATCTTCAAGGATTGAGAGTGTCTTTTTTTTGTGCTTGGGGAAAAATTATAATATAGGAATCATTGTCCATGCTGGAAATGGAGATGCAAATCAGGGAGCGGTGTAGACACTGGCCTTCAAGACTGTGTCTGTTGGTAACCATGCGAGGGTCCTGTTGGCCCTGAGGAATACAGTCACCTTTATGTTTTGGTTCATTTTTTAAATGTCTTGATGAATTTTGTCCTTGATCCCCGCATCCCACAAAAATCAGAAAGGGCCGTCTCTTAGGTGGTCTCCTTGGCAGCCACTGGAGGAGGGCACTAAATGTTAATATGTGTAATAACAGTGATTGTAGCTAATGCCTGGCGGACACCGAGTTCTTCTGCTCCATGTGGTCTGAATAGTGTTGCAAGAACTCTGGAGATACTATCGCATTTAATTCCTACAATGCTCCTATTCAGTCAAGCTCAAACTCTCCCCATTTCTCAGGTAGGTAACTATGCCACGGATCAGTCACGTAGCTTGCCTAAGGCCACCTAACTAGTCATGACAGAGCTCAGATGTGAACCACAATGGCAGCTGGTAAAACGGAGGGGAGCTAGTGCTGTGGTCTTCACATCCTTGACCTGGCGTTGTGTTGGTCACTTCTCCATGGAGATGCTCCATAGAGAGGGCTCACTAAGACTCACTCACCTGCCATTATATTTTTGTTCTTGGTGGATGGGGTTTTAAAATGAGTCTGCCTTTCTGTTCTTAGAGGGTCACAGCCTTTGTCATTTTTTTGAACTTGGCTCTGAGCTGGACTCTTGGGATTCTAACATCCTTCCATTCCTCTGAGATTCCAGGGCAGTGTCCCTGTCCTTATTTAAGGAAGGGTCTTCCTCTGCAGGACCTGAGTCTCCTGTGATTTCTCATTCTGTTACCTGCTGTTCAGACTGTTTCTGTGTCCCCAGACTTTGGCTCTGAAAGTCACATTCAAATCCTGGGAAGGTGATTGGAGAACCCTCATGTCTCTGACTTTGTTGTCCCGTTCTTATGATTTGAATAAGACAAGTGTGGAAAGAATAGCTCCCACAAAGGTCCACAGTGAGAAGTGGCTGAGCTCGGATCCCAGCCAGGCCAGCATGGTACTGAGGCTGGTTCGCCTCTTCCCCTGGCATCCCTTTTCCTTTGTCTTCCTTCCCTTTTCCTTCATTCTGAAGCTCTGAGTGTTGGGCCACTTGGGTGTTCTGAAGCTCCTGTCAGTGTGCGAACCACTTGTCTTTCATGTCAGGTTGCCTGGAACAGCTATCACGTGAGGGCATGCATGTGCGCCTCCCACCTGTCCTCACTTGCTCCTCCAGAGAGATAGCTGGTCCTGTGCCTGACTTTGATTCATTTCTAGTGAAAAACAACCTGACCTGAAGATAAGAAGTCACTCCAGCAAGATCAGAGGGTGTGATAATCTGGAACTCTCAAGAGTTCATGTTAACTGGTGACTTATTCTACCCAGGCGTTCTCATGTGTGCGAAGTGAGTCCTGGCTAGGGTGGTGCTCAGGGAAAGATGGAAAATAAGGCCTGTCTCTTAAGGGTAGCTGAGGACTCTCACTGAAGATGCTTATGAGAGGGGTGCTCAATGGGGGGGGGGTGTTTGTCAGCTCCGTGTGTGGAGAGCTGGCATAGGCTCTCTAGTGGGCAGAGGGTCAGCTGTTTTGGATGTTCTCTTTAGAATTACTTCGACATTCTGAATCTTAAGTTCCCGATAGAGACATAATCTTACATTCTTAGCCCCCTTGCAGGAGAGAGGGGTGAGAGATTTAGGATGTTTCAGTGAGGCCTCTCCAAACACACTCTGCCTTTGAAGAGGGCACCATAAAGAAGCTGGTGCTATGAGGGACTCAGTGCCAACAGTGGCAGCAGTCAGGGTTCTGGGAGGGTCTGGGAGGCACAGAGTCATGATGTTGTGTGTCTATGCTTAGCAGCAGTGACAGGGACATTTCTGAAAGAGTAGATGAGGACTGAATGTTATTCTTAGTGACTGTATTCATCAGTGTTCTGATGTTTCAATGAAGTACCTGAACCTTGGTTCATCATAAAGAAAAAAAGGTTCATTTAGCTCACAGTTTTGAAGGAACAAAGTCCTAGCTTCATGCAAGCCCCACCCATCTTGACTCTATGATGTCATGGCAGATAGGGCCATGGCAGGACCACTCATGAGAGGATCCATATGCAAAGACAGGAAGTCAGAGTGAGCCTACCTATTCTATTTTATGTAGTGACCCTCTCTCGAGAAATAACCAAGATGCTATGAGAAGTACATTAGTATCTTCTGAGGGCAGTACCCCAATGGCCAAATCACCTTAAACTAGGCTCCACTGTTGAAAGGCTCACCTACTCTACGTATTGTAACACTGGGGACCAAGCTTCTTGCCTATGGGACCAGAGGAGGTCATAAGGGTGAAGCAGGAGAAGAAAACCATATCTAAACCACAACAGGAACAAAAATGTCATGTGTAGATTTCTGACGCTCTTGGAGATTTGTGATTTTTGCTTAATGGCCTAGTCAGTCTTGATATTTGTTCCATAGCATATTTGGCCATGGCTAGGTAGAGTGGTCTGTACATACTGATTAGATTATGCTGGTGTCTATCTTCTTACTGATACTCTTACTAGTTGTTTTATCAATTGTTGATGGGGGTACTAAATGTAAATGTGGCTTTGCCTACTTCTTCCAAATCCTATTGGTTTTGAATTCTGGTATTTGTCAGCTCCGTTGTTTGGTGCACGATTGTTCAAAGTTGCTATATCTTCCTGATGGAATCACATGTCAATCATTGATCACATTTTCTTATACCTCATACTTTTCTTTGCTCTGAAATGTACTTACTCAGGCAATCATTTGGCCCCAGCTTTCTTTTGATTAAAGTTTATGTGACACATATTTCTTATTCTTTTTTCTTGTAATCTGTCTATTTATTATATTAGTGCTGAGGCGGCATATAATGGAGTCATATTTTAAAAATCCATTCTGAGAGTCTCCGTATGAAGACCAGTTATATGCAATGTATTTGGCCCAAGTATGCTATTTTATTTATTTATTTTTGAGATAGGGTCTCATGTATCCCAGGATAGGGTTGAACTTGCTATGTCGCTGAAGGCAGCCTTGAACATCTACTTTCCCTGCCTCTACTTTTCACACACTGCATTTCCACACATTGTTTTATGTGGGTGCTGTAGTTCAAACACAAAGCATTTAGCATGCTGGAAACTAAGTATACCCCAGCCATATTCTGTATTTAAAATTTTATTTTATTTTATTTCTTTATTTGTCTTCCTGTGAACTACAAGAGCATGTTTAGAATAACATTGACTTATCTGGTATTGAACGAATCTCTTTGATGGATCTCAGTAGTTGCTGAAGATGACATCTTATTATATACTCAACCTTTCACTGTTTTCAATTTTGTTAAAATACAATTATCCTCTAAATACATTTAGAATCACAGTGAGACAGTGCTATAATTTTGTATGTATTGTCCAGTGTAATTTAGAAACCTCAAGATGAATGGGAAAGATGACCAGTTTTACTCATTGTTTTGTTCTTAATCAGTCTTCTCCTTCCCCAATGTCCTAAAATGTTTTTTCTTTAATTTTATTGCTTCTCTCTAACCTTACCCTGCCTATTCTTGGGGTGAAGGCTGGTGAAGGCTGGCTTAGTTTTCCACAAAGTGTGTCTTGCCTTCTTATCCATTTCTGAACGTGGTTTCTGTCAATTGTTGGATTCTGATATAAAAGTTTTCTCCTTAGTATTTGAATAGCCTTCATAGCACTTCATCTTGACTTCACAGTTTCTTTGAGAAATCCATTGCCATTTGAGTGGCTTTTCTCTCAGAGGTGAGGTTTTCCTTCTCCATAGGTATGCTTAACATTCTTGTCTTTAGTTTACAGAGGTTTGACTCTCCTGTCCTGGAATAGATTTCTTCAGACTTACCTTGCTCAGCTTCAGTGCTGGATAGTTTATGCCAATTTGAAGCAAGCTAAAGTCATCTGAGAGAAGGGAACCTCAATGAAGAAAATGTTTCCAGGGTGGGAGTGGGAGGAGAGGAGGGAGAGATCTATGACAGGGATGTAAGTTGAATTAATTAATTAAAAAAAATGAAAAAAAAGAACTTTCATAAGAAGGGGTTGTAGGCAAGCCTGTAGGGAGTTTTCTGAATTAGTGATTGATGGGAGAAGGCCCAGCACATTGTGGGTGCCATCCCTGGGCTAGTGGTCCTGGGTTCTATAAGAAAGCGGGACTAGTAAACAGAAAGCAAGCCAGTAAGTAGCATCTTTCCATGATCTCTGTACCAGCTCCTGCCTCCAAGTTTCTGCCTTGTCTCAGTTCCTGTCCTGACTTCTTTCAATGATGAACAGTGTTTTTAAAGCTGAAGTGTAAGGCGAATAAGGTTATTACGGTCATGGTGTTTCATCCCAGCAATAAAACCGTAACTAAGAGAGCTTCTTCAACCTTGAACTTGGTTGTTTATGACTTATGAATGCGGGAAGTTTTTTTTTTTTTCCTGTTATTTCTTCAAATGCTTCTTCATCCCTTTGTTATTTCTCCTCTCCTCCTGGAATCCCAATTACGTGGATGGTAGGTCTTTTTAATAGTTGTCCAGGTCTTCCATTTGCTAATGATTTGAGTGAGTGTGTGTGTGTGAGAGAGAGAGAGAGAGAGAGAGAGAGAGAGACCACAGGTACATATATGCAAGCATGTACTTGTGTGTGCACATGCAGAGTGGGGCCAGAGGTCAGCTTCAAGTGTTCTTGTTCATGTGCAGGTCATTTTAGAGTTCTCTCACCGGGACCCAGGGCACTCTGATTATGGCAAGCTGGCTGACCAGAAGCCTCAGGATCTGCCTGTTTCTGCTTCCCAAGAGCAGGGATTATAAGTACAAGCCACCATGTCCAGTTTTTTTTTTTTACATGTGTTCAAACTGAGGTGCTTGAGCTTGCACAGCAAGTGTTTTACAAATTGGGCAGCATCCCCTGTGTTGGTTTCTAAAATCCAGGCCCTTATATGTCTCTGATATTCAGGCGTGGCTATTTCTGTTCTTCTATAATCACTGATTTTATTTTTATTTTTCTTTCTCTCTGGTTTCTCTATTAAGCTGTTGAACGCGTTCATTAAATTTAAAAATTTAATCTATTCTTTTACAATTACACACACACACACACACACACACACACAGCTTTAATTGTATCTTTATTTTCTCTCTTTCTCCTTCCTACTGAACTCCTTCTTCTTCCTAGTGAGCCTTTTGTCCTGTTCTCATGGTGGTGTGTGTGTGTTACACACACATGTAGGGGAGGTTTGTGTGTCCATGCTTGCACATGTTGAGGTGAGTAGGACATTGGCTATCTTCCTGTATTACACCTTACCTTATTTTATGAGTCGGAGTCTCTCACTGAGCTAGGAGTTTGTCCTTTCAGATGACTGGCCAGTGAGTTTTGGGGGGATTGCCTGTCTCTATCCCCCGGTGCTGGGGTTACAGGCCCAGGTAGACAGGCCTAGATTCTGCACTGGTCCAGGAGACTTAAACTTGGAACCTCTTGTTCTCCCAGCAGGAGCTCTTTGCCCACTGAGCCATCTCCCCAGATCCTCCTGTCTTTTTCTTGTGTGTGTGCCCCATTCTGTTTAACTAGTGTTGCCTACATGAGAAGGGTGGGCAGACTATTCACTTGAACAAGGTCAACTTCCCAGGGGCTATTCAACTGAGGACTAAGAATTCTTCTCCCTTTTCGACCATTAACTACTCACTGACTTTCAAGTAGGAGTGGGGCTAAATGAGTTCTTCCCTATTTATAATGGAATTGTCAGTGAGCCCAGTCTTGTTCAGGTAGCCACAGCTGCTGTGAGTTCGTGTATGCAATGGCCATGTCTTGTCTAGAAGAATCATTTCACAACACCCCTCCATCCTCTGGCTCTTACATTCTTTCTATCTCCTCTTCTGCAGTATTCTCTGAGCCTTGAAGGGGATGCTATAGATGCCCTGGTCCAGGATGAACGCTCAACTGTCTCAGCATTTGACCTGTAGTGAGTCTCTATAGTAGCCACTGCTCACTGCCAAATGAAGCTTCTCTGATGGAGGCTGAAGGGAGTGCTCATCCAATCCTGGGCTCTGTCAAGACTCTCTGCCATACTTTCTCCAGTGCTAGGAGGGTCTCACATTCTCTATGTGGTTCCATCTCTCTGTTTATTAAGTTAAAAAATGATAACTTATATTTTTCACCTCTAAAATTCCTTTTGAATCTCCTGTGTATTTTTTACTTATTTGTTGAGGCATCGTATTACCTTAGAACTTCTTTTCCCTTGTTAAATATATCCATAAATATATACCAATGTGTTTTAGTGCCCCTGCTTTGGAAATCTGCAGGAAATTGTAGCATTTAAATTAAACTTCTCTTGATTCTCGGTTAGGGTAAGTCATTTTTCATGGAAACACAGGACATCTTGCTTATGCTAAGTTGCCCTGGACTTCCTGTAAGTCTTCTGTGTCAGTCAGCTTATTTGGACTCTGTTCTCACAAGGGAAAGGTGTGGGTGCTGCCATGTCACTGCCCGGGTTGGAGTATGAGTTTCAGTTCTCCATCTGGTACCTCCTGACACCGGTGGGGGGCGGCGCCTGTGGGGGAAGCAAAGGGTCTGGCTCTCTACTTAGCTTTTTCGGCTATGACCCTTGCTTGCCCGGTGGTGTTCCTATTGTTGCTGGTCATGTGTCCTTCAATTGCTGGTCACGTGACACTGCAGTAATGGGAGATGGCCTTATCACCTCTACCTCTCCCTGGGCCTCTTCTGATACCTGATATGGAGCGTGACCTGAACCCTCATCCTGCTGGGAAGGGAGACACAGCGGATGTGTGGAGGGTGGGAATGTTACTAGTCAGCAGAACTGAAGGACCTGATCACTGCTTGGCCCTCTCAGACTCCAAACTGGAAAGGGTGTTGGAAGCCTCCTATAGCCTGCCAAAGTGGGAGTCTAGCTTGTTCCCATTTTGTCCTTACTGGTTAGGGTAAGGGACAGGTTTTTTTGTTTTTCCTTTAATGTTTGGATAGAGTTGATCAGTGGTGGTGTGAGATTTTCTCTTTCTATCGAGTCTCTTTCCTGGCTCTGGGCCAAAGAAAGACAATTCCCATTGCCTGTGCTCATTTGCATTTGTCAGTTAGGAACACAAGCTCTATGCAAGTCTAGAGTATATGAAACGAATGAGAAAACTCAGCTTTGTACCAGCCCTGTAGGGGCCTTAGTCTCTCTACACCGCTCTCCAGCACAGTCTCTGGTGACTGCTTTCTGCCCAGTGGCTGTGCTGTCTTGATGTCCTTAGTGGGGCAGAGGGCAAGAAGTGCATCTGCGTCTCTCCAGAAACAAAAGCCCCGAGTCCTTAAACACATTCCTGTTCTGCTGAAAGGGCTGTTTGCTCCATAGAAGGCTGACTCATACTCAGTCACCCTGGAAAGGGTAGGGGCTGACAAGAGTTGTCCCCCGGAGGCGGGGTTGATGATCCCTCTCTAAAACATGCTTTTCTCCAAACAACACAAAACCTTTATCATCACCTTTTTTAAAATCACAAACTAGTATTTTTTTTAAAGATTTGTTTGTTTGTTTATGTACTTACGTGTGTGTTGTGCTGGTGTGTGTGTGTGTGTGTGTGTGTGCAGACGCTGGAAGACAGTGTCAGGCATTCTTTATCATTCTCCATTTATTTCTCTGAAGCAGGGTCTCTCCTCAAACTCGGGGCTTGTTTTCTTGGCTAGGCTGGAAGCTGATAAATGATCTCCAGTGATCTGGAGCTAGGGTTATAGCTGACTTGGGGTACTTGGCTTGTTATGTGGGTGCTGAGATCCTAAATCCAGTTCTCATGGATATAGCAAATGCTCTCAACTATTGAACTGCATTTGCAGTCTCCATATATTATTTTGTAGATTTTTTTAAAAAACATACAGAAAAAACAGCTAGAATTCCACATTGGAATAGTGGAATCACATCAATATATTATGCCTTAGACAGCTTTATACTTGAGGGTTCTGTGGATTTAATTAACCATGAATAGAAAATATTAGAAGAAAAAGTCTCTACTAAAGGCATAGAAATTTTCTTGTCATTAGTTCCTAAACAACATAATACAACAACTGCTCCTTTAACATTTATATTATATTATGCATTGTTAGTAATACATATGCATTGTTATTTTATATAAGGGACTTGATCAGCCATGAATGTTGGTATGTGAGGGGGTCTTGGGACCCACAGATACATGTTATGACTATGTAAACATAGAATATAAATACTTATATTTTATATATATATACAATATTCTATATGTATATATAAATACATATGTAAGTACTTTTAGTCTACATAAGCATATACATACATATAGAATTCTGTATAGATGGATATGAATATAAATACTTATATATAAGTACATAAAACATACTTATATTCTACATGTATACAACAATACAAGATTATACTGTATCCTTTTGTTGTTTAGTAACTTGATTTTTATTTAATCAGAGATCTCAAAATTGTTCTTACAGCAATATTTAATGGTTACATAATATTTCACTGTGAGAACATAGTTTTTTCATATCTGTTCCTTGTGGTAGGACATGGAGATTATTTCCAGTTATTTTTACATTAAACAATTCTGCACAGACTTCTTTGTAGATATTCTCTGTTTACTTTTCTGATTATCTCAAGATAAATCCTAAGAAATGGAATTGTTGAGCTGTAGGGGACACACATTTTTGATGGGGATGAAGGCTTTTGATACATATCTTTTCATAGTCTACTCTGAGTTTAGTCTTAGTTCCATTGTGTGGTGATTTTCTGACTTTGGAGTGAATTGACTGGCAGGACACTAATGGTTCCTTTCTCCTGTGTCCCCTCTACTCCTCTCTCTCCAAAGTGTGAGCTTGTGGCAGGATAAAACATGTCATATGACCACCCATGTTCCCATCATGAGGGCCTTTCCCCACTCATGACAAGGTGTATCTTTCAAACACAGGGGCCAAGTGAGTTTTCACATCTTGCCAAGCAAGGGCTCATTTCATTTCGTTCTACGCTATTACAGATACAAAGTGATTCTCAAGCATTTTAATGTCTTGTTTTGTTTAAACATAAGTTTCCAAGGAGAGCCAACATCATATAAAACAAGCAAAAACCAGTTGATGGAGGTATGGAAGTATAAATGAGGGGCCCTGGGGAACCCTAAGAGTCTGTAGATTTTGTGCTGTAGTATCTTTGGAAGCTGAAATCCAACCCATGTTCCTCTTATTAAACCTGGAGTTCCAGCAGATTGCTGTTCTAACTGCAAAAACCAATCTGCTTATAAGCCACTAATCCAAGAAGTAGCAATGAGACTTTCCTTCCTTCCTTCCTTCCTTCCTTCCTTCCTTCCTTCCTTCCTTC
>NW_026585504.1:31228402-31245267 GCF_907164565.1 Psammomys obesus
TTCCTTCCTTCCTTCCTTCCTTCCTTCCTTCCTTCCTTCCTTCCTTCCTTTCTTTCTTTCTCTCTCTCTCTTTCTCAAATTCATCCACCCAGATAAGTGACCTTTCCTATATAGGCCACACAAAGGCAGGCAAAGGTCCCACATGTAAACCAAAATAGGTGTTTACCTGTACATAGAAGCTTGGTTTCTATTTTGAGTCCCCAGTTTGCTGGTAAATTCCAAAACAAGTTCAGTATGTTTCCTTATCCCAGACTTAGAACATTACTGCTTGAGTGTGGCAAAGGGCCAAGAGCCTATTGGGAGAGCAGCGACCGATACCGTCGTTAAACTGTGGAGAAGTGTGTCAAGACCTGGCTTCAGCAAAATCCCCGTGCTGACTTTTGTTTAGAAATGTATGTGGACATGTGTGGCCAGCATGTGTGTGGGCGTGTGTGTATGATTGTGCCTGCATGAGTATACGAGTGCATGGACAAGACCAGCGTGAATGCTGAGAGTCTTCCAGGGTCATGCCCCACCATGTTCGCTGGGGCAGAGTCTCCAATTAGCCTGGCTGGCCAGCTTGCTCTGAGATTGCCTGTGCCATCTTTAGAGCACTGGAATCACAGGAGGCTGACGTGCCTGTCTAGCACTTCCGTGCCGTCTGAGGAACTGAGCTTCTGTCCTCATGATTACGTGGCAAGCGTTATTCCTGCCAAGCCATCTCCCTAGTGTCCTCTCCCCTGCTCCATTTGTTTTTTAAAGACAAAATCATACTATGTATCGTGAGTTGTCCTAAATCTTGGATCCTCCTGTTCCTGGCTTGGGTGCTGTTATTACTGACATTTGTGCCACTCTGGCTGACCTCTGCTGTGATTTTTTTTTTTTAAGGGTAATTATAAATATCAAGAGGCCTTGGGCTGGCCTCAGAGATCACTGTTTTACAGTCACTAAAATAATATCCTGAGTTTACAGTCAGGATATGATGAACCTGAAAAATGACTGTGGACGCCTAAGGTCACAGGTGGAGAGCCGGCCCTTGAGTCTAAAACTTTCTGGCTATGGTCTGAGAGCTTGACGCTTGGCTGTGGGGACCATGGGGACCACATTACCAGCAAAATGATGGGTCTTTCTCACCGGTGTCCTTCTGCCGAGGACAGGTATTTGCATATTGGCTGTGCTTGAGTGTCCAGTCTCCATGGAGGAGGGTGCCTCATGACACGTAGGCAGTCCAGGAATGTGCTACTTCGTGATGTCAATGAAGGGGGGGGGGGCGTCTACGTTAACAGCTTCGTCAGTACAAAATGTGCCTCCTCCTCCATCCCTGGTACTGAGTCGGCCCTAGGGTCACATCTACTTCCTGGGGTGTGACATGGCCTCTCTAAACAACAATAATAGCAGCACTAATGATGGTAAGCGAGGTCTGGGAAGAGCACCTTCCATCTTCAGGTCATTAAGCATGCTGCCAATGTGGTCCAGCGGATAGTGTTATTATCTCCCCTTTACAGATGGGGAAAATGAGGCACAGGGAGTTTAAGCTAGGGGTTCCAGGTCAATGTGGGGCATCATTAATGGGGCCATGTGAGGAGCTCAGTTGTTAGCTCTGAAATAAAAGCTCTAGGCAACTTAACAGGCTATGGCTGCTCTTTATGAGGACGTGTATTTTATAAACCAGGTCATAAAAGTGAATGCTGATCGTTAGATTTCATTTCAAACACGTCTTTCACAATCTTAAATTCTACAAGAATGTGGCTGACGCTGCCCTGTTCTGGGTAGCCGATGTACACATGGTCCTCTGCCCTATTCAGACAGGACCCCAGTGGTTCAGGAAATGACTCTAACCCGTACCAAGTCTCAAAGCTGGCATTACATGCTTGGGCTCTGGTGAGAGTCTTGGGAAACATTTACACGTTGATTTATTAGTCACCTGTCTCTCCTGGCAGGACCACCTTGGAGAAGAACCTTTACTCCATCTCCTCTACTCCTTCGATTATAGTAAGAGAAACTGACATGAACTCATTGTTATGGTTTTAAAGACAAGTTATGATTTTGTAAAATTTCATCTGACCAGCTCCCAACAGAAACACACACACACACACACACACACACACACACACACACACACACACACGAGATCTCAGAGATGCTGTCTTGTGCTAGCTTTGAGTGTTTGGAAGGCTCTACACCATCTTAACATTTTTCTTATGTTACCTCTTTAAAGGGTGTGAACTTCAGAAAGAAGCAGGCACCTCTGGAGATGTTTCAAGCAGACAGGGTTCCAGCTCAGGACAATGGCAACTCGTGGAGCTGTTGGAGGGATTGCAGAAATGGAGACTCAGAGGATGTCACTGTGTTACTTTCAAGTCACTCCACTGCAATGGAAATCGGGACACCACGAAGCTGATGACTCAATTTCATTACCACAAGTTCCTTTGGTAGCCATGATGCTGGTGACTGGCTGGATTGGGGAGTCTGGTTCCTAAAATAGCCCTAACATCCCCATCTCTAAGCTATTAAGGCTTCATTCAAAGGTATTACTGAGGAAACCTAATTTTCTTCTAGAACCACACCTATCAGAGTGTCTAGAAAATGTCAGGCTTTTTTTTTTTTTTTCTTCTGGCTCCTGATTTACAGAAAGAAGAAATTACAGCCAACAGTCCCATTTAGCATGCACGCTATGTAGATGTTAGCTTCCATGATGTATTAGTCAGGATGTACTCTGCTATGATGCAGTAATAAGCAGCCCTAAAATTTCAGTGGCTTAAAATAGGCAATGTTGATTAGTCACCAACTATGTGATGCAGGCTGGGTGGCCTTCCCCTTTTTCTGTAGGTGTAGGTCATCTAGAACAACTGAATAAGACATTAAGACAGAGCAAAAAGAATGTGAAAGAGGTGCATCATTCTACTCAAAAGGAAGGCTGGGAGATGAGGGGTGTGTGTGTGTGTGTGTGTGTGTGTGTTGGGGGGGGTGCAAATAAGCTATTTGATCGATATTTGTTGTTTCTGTCATTCCTGGTTAAAAGAGAAGGTGTTTTGTTCCCGAAGCAGGTCCTGTTGCTATTCACTCTTCGTTCCTGCTTCCAGAAGCCCCAGTGGACATGAGTCCCAGGGGCTCCTTGAATGCTAGTCTAAACACATTGTATATTCCAAGCTTTTCAGCTTTAACAGAGATATCAGTGTAGTATCGTTGGGGAATCAGCAAAGATTTCCTGCTCTATAAATCACTGTCTCCCCACTCCGGCACCTGGACTTTCCATCGTTAATATTAATCACTCCTTAAAAGCTGCTGTAAGGATCTTTTGTCGATTAAACAATAAACCATGCTGGATTATAATTGAGCATTTCCATGGACTAGCAAGAGCGGTCAGCTGGCTGAAGGTGTATGTTTGGTGGTGGAGAAGGAAGAATATGTATCCAGTGGCTCTTTCAAATAGAAACAGGGGCCTGAGTATGTTGGTCAGGGGGCTGAAAGGGTGCAGACAGGGCACCCTAAGGAAGAGGATGCAAAGGCTCCAGGCAGTCTCTATCACACCCTTGCCAGGTCCCCAGACTCCTGTGGCCTCCACTGAGCTATATCCTCCTGCGACCACGTGCAATGATGTCACAAGACCTCCTTAGATCTAACCGAAGACACATGCAGAAAGATCCACCCCATGGACAGTGAAAAGAAGTGAGCCAAAATAAGCCGAGTCAGGAGCTTATTCCCAGGCTAGAGTCCAGTGGCTCTGGACTTGGAAGGTGAATCTTAAACCCTGACTCTGCTGCCTACTCACTGAACTCCTATGGACTTGTGAGATACAGCCTCCACAGCCCTTTCCAATAGCTCCCCAGTGTCTGAGGAACTCATTTACGACGAGCTCGTACAGAGCGGGCGAGAAGCTCCTGTCTGGTCTTTTCATAGGATGAACCCTGCTTACAACTCAATTCTGTGCCTTCATGGCTCTTACTATGTCGAAGTCGATAACTAAATTTTCTTTAACAAAGAAGATGAAGGTGTGCTGTCTCAGAGTCTTTGTAAACGATTTATCATTTATGTAAAATTTCATGCCAGGCAACACACAGCCAGTATCGCCAATTGGTAACTGACTATAGTGTAAAAGTGTAAAACAGGTAGAGAAATGACAGATTTCAATCCAGGAAATTGCTTAGAAGCAGCCGGAAACCACCCCTCGTGTGCGCATGCGTGTCGGGAATGGCGCGCTTCAGAATTCAAGCTAGGTAAATGAATGCTCGGCTCTCTTTGGGGAGGTAGGGGAAGAGTGCAGACTGCGAACTTACGGTTCGAACTTACCCTAGGCTGAGCATCACACAGGTACCTTTGTCATTAACCACGTTGTACATCTGAAATCTCTCATAATTTGAACAACCCCAAGCCCCTCCATCGGCCTTGAGTGTGCACGCACGTAAATCGAGGATTGTTCCTGCTAGCTGCTGGTCATTATCCCAGCACCGGCGCTTCTGTTTTTTGGCTGTGTGCCTTGGGCGAGTTACTCACCTTCTCTGAGACTGTTTCCTCATCATAAAATAGAGATAAAAGAGCTTCTACCCCACAGAGTCCTCAAGATGAAAGGAGCTGAGCAATATGCAGCACTGAGTATTTGGAATATAGTAAGCTGTGTTTGTATACAGTTTTGGATCTACCCAGCACCCCTCTGAAGATGAGCAGGCACAAACAGGGCAGGGCCAGAAAATGATGTTGCCGGGACCAGAACACAAACACCACCCCTTCTCTTCCCTGGGCTGTCTGCCGTAGGAGTTGTAAATTTTGTCTTCTGTTGTCCCTCTCTATGTCCTCCACACACTAATACCCACAGGACTCTTCAGTGTTGGCCTCAGTGCTGTAGGGTGCTGGGTGCACACTTGTCCTCTGTGTCTCTGAGTTAGCTTAGGTTCACCCCAACTCTGCTCAATGATCTGTCCACATGCCTTAGAAATTTCTGTTGCCAGAAGAGGCTTTCATTCATCCTCCGAGGATGAGGGCTGCCTGCTATTCCCAGAATGCCCTTGGGCAGCCAGAGGTGCAGAACTACCAGGTGTGTCCTGAGCCTGACAGCCATCTTGCCTGATGTTAACTAAGAGTAATTAAGTCATCCCGTAAAAGTCCGTGGTGGAAGCTGAGGTTGTGGTTCAGAGCAGTCTGGGGCAGTGCCAAGGCTGTCTAGCCTCATCCAGTCCACACCCCTCACAGGTCTCTTCCCAAGGCCTAGTGTAGGGGAATAAGAACTTGTCCAAGAGGACTTGGGTATGAATCCTTCTCCTTCTCCTCCTCCCTCCCTAGCTGTATTACCCTAAACAAGTGACTTAGTCTCCAGGGCAGTTATTTCATCATCTAAAAATGGTGATCCTAATCTTCCTTTACCTTGAGGTTGTTGAGCAGCTTAAATGCTATAATGACCTGAAGGCCTTCTGTATGCTCTACTATTGTGAATTCAGATAGTGTTTTATGGTCAAGAGAATAGATTCTGGCAAAAGGGGCTTCCTGAGGCCTGGACTCATCCCATTTCCCCAACCCCGGCTCTCCTTTCATCTCAGACTCACTTCTCAGGGCAAACTGGACTTGAACCCAACGTTTGCCACCATTTCCTCTTCCTTCACTCTAACTCTGAGCTGTACCTGTGAAAGTCCAGGGAGAGGGACACCACAAATGGGTATTGAAAGAAAGCCCATAGTCCTTTTGGAAAGGTCGCCCTGCTGAGATGTGGAAGCGGTGTGAGCGTGAGTGAGTGTCTCAAGCTTCTCCTGTCTCATTTTCCCACCTGTCAGTTTGTTTCTTGTACAAGGGTCACCCAGATCAATTGTGATGATGGAGGTGCGAAGTATGCGATAACCATGGAGACAGCCACAAATAACTAGTCTCTGAATAGCAGTTAGCCTTCCAGGAAATCAGACCAACCCAGGTGCTCCGAGAGCCATCTCTGGCTGTTCCTTTCTTTAGGAGCCTTTTGTCTCCATTCATTTGACCAGATCTCTCCTGTATACAATCTCAGGCCTTCATTTCTATGAAATGCCGCCCTATATGTGGCATCTCGGGATTTGCACAAGAATAGCCTTCAGGGTTTTTCTCTAGGTGCTCGTGATTCTGAACGTGATGCTTATGGAGGAGGAGGGCTGGTGAAACCAAGCGCACCCTGAATACCTGATGCCTGAGAACGCAGAGAGGTGTACACTGAATGCGTTCCTGGCACAAGATTGGGAGCCTGGTTTCCGCCCTTGCAGAGCTGACAGTCTAACGGGGAAAACAGGTCGAAGAATCCAGGAGGTCCCTGATCAGGTAAGAGGAGGTTGCATAGTCCAGTTCCTCAGAGTGATGTGAAGGTTGCTAAATCTAATGCCAGGAGACCCGAGTTTGGGTGTAGGTTCGGTCCCTTTGAGCAGGTCACTGTCAACTCCTGGGTTTCTATTTCCTCATTAAAACATTGTATCCTATGGGCTAATTTAACTCCAATTTTGTTTGTTTGTTTTTGGTTTTGTGGGAGTTTTTTTTTGGGGGGGGGGCAAGTGTCATGTGGAGAATCCTGTGGAAGGACACAGGATGTTTTGGTTTAAAGTGTGAATTGGATCATTTTACATTCAAAGCAGACAACAGGACAAGCTTGTTTCTGTTTATTTTTTGCTCGTCTTTGGGAGTCTATCCCATCTTAGATAAAATACTCCTTGACTTGGTCAAGTTAGGGAAACCTCCAGAAAAAGACCTCACTGTCTCTGGAGAGGACTGAAACTCATCCCAAGAGACTACGTGGAAAAGAAATTGTCTTTACGCCCTCTCCCACACAGGTGGCAGATACATAACCACAGATGCTGAGAGCAGATCTGGATACTCAGGTACGCTCAGGGGCCCAGATGGATGGTTATAGACAGGTGATGATGCCTGTGGCTCATTTTGGTGCTGACGTAACAGTTTCTTCAGGAAAGCATTTCCCCATGAGTGTCTCAATGAGTGGTGACATTTGTGAACAAACTACTGTGATCTTATTTGGTCCTTACAGAGAGCTGGTTGGGGGAGACAAAGAGGGTGATTTGGTTGGTAGGAGATACACAAACAGGCAGGAGTCAGCTAAAGCATCAACTGCCAAACCTGACTCAAGAGGGAGGGAGGGAATGGAAGACAGTGTTCCAGTGTTTCTCCATCTTTTTATACACTTCTGGCCTCCCAGCCTTCTGCTAGGATCTAACTAGCTGGCTCTAAATGGAAGCCAGAGGACCAAAGAAGCTAGCAATGCAGCCAGAGGGGTCGGCCTCTTGATGCAGAGGACAGAGCAGGACTGGTCTTCTGGAGGGAACTGGCAGAGATGGAGAGCAAAGAGGAGTCAATGGCAAGCAAGAGTCTCTTCATATTCTCAGAATCACTTCAGAACCCAAGGAACCCAGGGGCAGATCCCCAGTGAACAGCTACTTAAGCTGTGTACTTGACACTTTCTTACTCTATTCTTGGTCGTCTCTGAAGGAACCATGGAGCAAAAGGGCTGGATTGGAGGAGAAATACCCATTTTGTAGTCTGTACTGGGGAGGAGGGAAGAAACTCTAGTCCTCTGATTTGCTTTCCCCCAAGGATGAGGGGAGAGACCCTCTCCTGATGGCCAAGTCTATTATTTCCATCTGGGGAAGGGAGAGCGGAGCTCTGAGCATCTATTGCATGTTGGGCGTGAGGCAGGCTCCGTGTTTATGCTGCCTTTTAATCCTCTGGTGATTAACACCTGGAAACAAACAGTTCCAGAGCCAGCTGTCTTTGGAGGGTGTAGACAATGCTGGCTGTAACAAACCTGGTGACGCTCACAACGCTTGACTTCAAAGTCAATTCCAAACACCAGATAATTCTCCTATCAAGATGCAGTAGAACTGGTGAGTTACTTCACTACAGATGGTAGCAACCCACCCTGGGCCCCTCCTAAGGAGATTCTGTGTTTTTCAAGGCACCCAGAGTGGGTGGTGCTGAGCCTGAAGGAGTGAATCAGAGATGGTGGAATCCCAGGCATTTCAGGAGGCCGTATTTCTAGGGTGGGTTCCTTCCTGACACTGTTCATATTACACAAAAGTGGCAGCCACCTATTGTCCCCCAGAGGAGATTGTACCTGTAGGTGTGGTAATGTTGGGGAGGCACCTGCTGGCTGAGGCCAGGGCTGTCTAATTTTCAAAACTTAATCTGTCCTTTCAAAGGAGAAGCGGCTTGACAACCGTCTCAGCCTCTCCGAGTGTAGGGGAAGAATTACTATTTTCCTCTCCGAAACTATGTTCCCTCGCCTGGAACACGGTGCTGTCATTATGCAATGTCCCTGTTGGCAAAGGTGTTGGAGCCCCTTGTCTTCAGGCTGGTGTCATTTCCAAGAAGGGCCAGGACCTTTGTGAAGAACTAGGCTACTGAATAGGCAACCCTGTGCCAAATGACAGAGCCAACAAAAGGCAGGACCAGGAAAGTCCTGACCCTGACATGAAGAGGCAAGTCACCCTGGTGGCAGCCAGATGATGGCCTTAGTGTTCTGAAGAAGTTTTGGGGTCAAATTGGGACCATACTGGACCGTGGGTAATAAGGGGAATCAGATCAGTGTGGCTTCAACATATCCTATAGCCTGTCCTGGCCTGGTCTGGCCCCAGACCAGGAAAGTCCACAATTCATTCACTGGCAAGTGACATGCAGGGGCGCAGGCTTTCCCCATTATCATTGGGACATCAGTGATAATCACGTCTACTGTTTATCAGTCAGTTCTTTATAAGAACCTTGTTTATTGAATTTTTACTATGATCATGCATTATTCTAAGTGCTTAGGGGGCTCAAGAAACAGGCCACACAAAGACCCTGTTCTTAGGAGTAAAGAGATGGCTCCGCAGTTAAAAAACAAACAAACAAAACTTACTGCCTTTCCAGAGGATTGGGGTTCTTTCCCCAGCACCCAAATATTGGCTTACAGCCGTTTGTAACTCCAGTTCTAGTGGGTCTGATGACTTTTTGGCCTCCGCTGGTGCCAGGCACAGAGGGTGAACAGACCTACATGTAGGCAAAATAAAGAACCTTGTTCTCAGGGGAGGGCTGCTCCATGTAATTACCGCCCACCAACTCTAGGGGCACCTTATACCTGAACTGCTGTATAAGGAGACCACCATGAATGCAGTGCCCTCCTGTGAAGTTGCCCGGCAGCCCTCTCTGCAGCACCTGTATTCTAGGGCAGGCAGTAGGATATGAACAAGGTAAGTTTTATTATTCCGCAATACAGTTTGGGTTACGGATTTATGGGAAGGTTAGGTAATTCACGAAGGTTTTCAGGCAAAAGTGACCACTATGATACAAGCCTCCATTGATTTGACCTAATGTCTTTGTGGTCAGTTGTACTCTGTGCATATCCTCCTCCTCCTCCTCCTCCTCCTCCTCCTCCTCCTCCTCCTCCTCCTCCTTCTTCTTCTTTGGTGGAGAGGAGGAAGAGGGGATGGTTAGGTTGGCATGGGAGCTGGGGTAGCTGAGGTTCTACATCTTTACTGGATGGATAGATCCATGTCTGAAGTAAATGGATTCCTTTCAGTGCTGGTAAGCTTGACGGGAGCAGCTGCCTTCATTGAGAGTTTGGAAAAACTGATTTTTTTTTGCCTTATTAAGCAGGTCTCTAGGTGGACCTCCTGGTTGGAGGGGTCAGAGTCAGCCCTAGTTCCACCCACTTGCTGATCATTTATTAAACATCTTCACTATGTCAGGGGCAGAGACGGAGGCGAAGGGACTTGGAGGTTTGCATTCACAGCTGCTGAACACATTTGATCCAGTACAGAGCAGAGACAGTTGACAGATGGCCTCATGTCATGTTCTCCGAATAATGTGAACACATGCAAGAAGAACAGACACTGTCCTAGAGGGGTCACGACCTGGCCCTGCTGGGGTTGACACTCAAACTTGAGTTTCCCCCGTTTGGGTCAGACACAGTGTGATCCCAGACATGAAATGAGGAGAACTTGGTTTGACTTTTGCTCTGTGTATCTGTGAGTGCGTGTGTGTGTGTGTGCGTGCGTGTGTGTGTGTGTGTGTGTGTTTGTGTACATGTGTATGTGCACATGTGTGTAGGGTCCAAAAGTCTCTGTCAGGAGCTCTGTCAATCTCCATTTTACTTTTTGAAACAGGGCTTCTCACTGATCCCAGCACTTTTTGATTGGCGAGGCTGACTGGACAATGAACTAAGAGGGTCCACTTTTCTCTGCCTACCCCAGAACTAGAGTTTATGGACTGCGCTGCCGTGTCCAGCTTTCTAGGTCGATTCTGGAGATCTGAACTCGTGTCCTCACACCTGCATGACAGCTCATCGACCAACCGAGTTGTCTTCTAGCCCTTCATTTCTGCTTTGTGTCCAAAGTTCTTTCTTGAGGAGGAAGAAACAAGGCCACTGATCGTCCTTCTTACCCTGTTTCTGCTGTGTCTTCCTTGTTCCATCCCAGATGTACCTGCATAAGTCCTAGGTATCTGGAACCTGGAAAAGCCTCTAGACACCCAAATTCTGCCTTTTCACTTTCTGAGGGCTTTCTCTCTATACAGGACACAACCAAATCAAATCACTGGAAGACTGCATCACAGTGTCTATCTTCCACTGTCTTTGTCTCTCTTTCTCTAGCCTTTCATTCTGGAGCCCAGTTTTGAGGCACCAGGGGTGGAGGTGTGGGGACAAAGGACTGTTATCTGTTGGTATTTTGGAGGAAGATAGCAAGCTTGGAAAAACAGTATATGGCTTCTCCTTGGTCCATGTATGATGCTTCTAGTGTGGCTTTTGTGGGCTGTAGGGCTCTCTCCTTGATTCCCCCAGATGCTGGGAGTCTTTGTAACAGAGGAAGAAACCAGAGTCTGAGCTGCTGGGATTGACAGTACCTTTCCTTGGAGTCAGAGTTCAGCACCACCTGTGGACATGGGGGTGGGGACAATCTTTTCCTCCCAAACCAGGTTCAGTTTCTTTATTTCTGTTGAAATGTACATCCTTTTGATTGTTGTTTGCCATAAGCTCCCTGGAGAGAGCAAGTTACTTCCTGCCTGTGCTGAGAGGGAGCTCTGGGGGGACGGGTGGAGGGGGGGGGCTAGGTTTGCTCAGAGCAATCCCCACTTTCCTGTTCATTTTGCCCTAGACTGGTGTTTTTAGAAACAAACAAGCAAACCAAACCAAACCAAACCAAACCAAACCAAAACCGAAAACATTGCATGGCAGTCTGGACCAGGTGTGACAAATGCATGCTTGGCCAAGATACTGACGCCCACTGCCCCTGTACCTAAAGAAGGTCGAAGCCACTGTCTTTCTCACTGTGGTTGTGAATGCTGATCTTTCTCAACACAGTATCCCCTGAGCTCCATCAGTCAGAGGTGACATTTGTGAAAAAACAAAACAAAACAAAACAACAACAACAACAAAAAACTCATTCCCTATACCAATTTAAGGCCTTTTGCTATGAATTCTCTGCAGTTACTTTCTCTTTCTCCCTTCCTTCTTTCTCTCCCACACCCATGTGTTTGCTAGAGGTCAGTTTCAGGGTTGTTGCTCAGGAATGTTATCTACCTTATTTTCTGAGATATGGTCTCTCACTGTCCTGGATCTCGCCAGGTAAGCTAAGCAGACTGACCATGGAGCTCTGGAATTACAAGGGCATGCCACTACACCTGGCTCTTTACATTGGTCCTCCGGGTTGGACTTAGGTTCTCATGCTGGTATGTACGGAAAGCGTTTTACCGTCTGAGTTATCTTGCCAGCCCTGAGGTTGCTTCTTCCTGTGGAACTCTAGTGTGGGGAGATGTCACAGAGCAAGCTGGGATGGCAGCTGTGTGCGGCTCCTCAGAAAGCCCTCTGCATCGGAGAGCTTTCAGGGTACACTGGACTACACTGACTCATGGTATCTATTTGTCTCCTCCACTGACCAAGCTGGTTCTTTGGTCTCAGCCAGAGCTCAGCTGAGCCCTCACAATGCTCCACATCCTCTTTATTACTAATGAGGCGTTGTTCCTTAATTACGAGGTACTGAATACCAGAAGGGCTTTCCTTTGTTTCCGTGGACTTAGCAAAGGGCTTATGAGGATTTCTTGAGGATGACATTCTCTGGAAGAGTCTTCCATTTTTGGGGGAGTACAAAGGTCACTAGGCTGATAGTAAAGGCAAATTCATTTAAGCTGGGTATCAGGATGGAGGAAGTCTGTGGAAAGATGCATATAATAAACCAGATGGGAATTCTCCATTGTACCATTCAGAGTGTCCCCAGCGATCCCACACAGCCCTCTGCCACACTCTATTCTCATTCAAAGTAAAAAACCAACCAGAGTGTGGGAGAAATGGGTGCTTTAGTCAGTTTAGTATTGTAAATGATGGAAATGAGCAAAAGTAATGTTAGATCATTAAAAAATGCTTTAAAAATAGAAGATTCTAACTTTCCTACCTCAGGATGTTCCATCTTCAGAGTCCAAACAATAGTCTTTGTTATTTCAAAGTTTCGAAGTCCCAGGGTCCTAATATTGACAAGCAGAAAGTAGGGGAGGTTTCCTGTCTGGTAATAGTATCCTTTGGGAATTTTGTATTTGTGTATGTGTGAGTGTATATGTGTTTGTGTGTGTGTGTGCACACAGACTTTAGAGGTTAGTGTTAGATGTCTTCCTTTGTTCTTTTCATCCTATTTTTTGAGACAAGATCTTTTCACTGAATGCAGAGCTCACGAATTGGCTAGACTGGCTGGCCAACCCAGCAACAGGGACCTGTAATGGATGCTGAGGATCCAAACCGAGCCATCTCCCTAGTCCTAAGCAATGTTTTGAAACATATAATTCAAAATAAAAATCAGTTGCTTCTTTCTTATGAACGCTAAAAATATTAAGGGAAGGTAGAGGCTAGTTGAAATTCCAGTGAATGGATGAGCATGTTATATCTTGGAGAAAACTGTGTCTGAGGGAAAAATGAACGTGTAGCTTCGGCGGTCTGTGCAAAATTGGCCTGAAGTTTCCATAGTCCCCAGCCATCAAAACTACCCTAACACACTGTGATCTGGGAAATAAGCTCAGTCTGTGAGCCTCACTTTCCTCTCTGTACAGCAGGGAGAGCAATCGGGCAAGGCAAACTATTTAAATGAGGAAATGTATTATTAATGTTCTGAGAAACATGTAGGAAGACACTACAGTTTATTTAAAATTTATGAGCAATTAAATACATTTATTGTATACATTCTAGAATATACAGAAAACTATAGGGAAAAATCATAGAGGCTGGGCATGGAGGTACATGTCTGTTATCATAACACTCAAAAGACTGAGACAGGAGGATGGTGAGTTCAGACCAACCTGGAATCTAAAACAAGTAACAACATCAACAATCACACACACAGGCACACACACACACACACACACACACACACACACACACACACAGACATATGTATGCATTCATACAGACACCCCCCCCACATACACACATTCATACATATGTACATATATACACATACATACACATATACACATAGACATAGACAACACACAGACACAAACACGTATATACACACACATACATAGACACATAAAACATTTTCTCACAGACACACACATATACACATATACACACAGTCACACACATATATACAGACAGATGCATAGACACACATAGAGACATAGACACACACACACACACACACACACACACACACTTTTCTAAACACAGTAGCCTTAACTTTTGAGTTTGTTATTTCCTTCTGGGTGTGTTTTTTTGTGGTGAATACACACAACACAGCATTGTAACCATTTTTGAGTATGTGTGTTAGCAGCACCACCTTATTTACGCAGTCGTGGAGTTAGCCCTGCCAACCATCTCTAGACCTTTCCAACATCCCAAACTAAAACTCCGTGCCCATTGAGCAAACTCGCCCCGTTCCTCACTCCCTCCATCCCTAGTCATTTCTATCTTACTGTATGATTTTGAATTTTAGTTTCCAGGTGTCTGATTTTCCTTAACTACATTTTAAAATTTATTTTATGTTTGTGTGTGGATGCATGCACGCCACAGTATGCAGGTACAAGTTGGAAGATGATTTGTAGAAATTGGTTTTCTCTTCCCACCATGTGGGTTCCAGGGATTAAAGTCAGGCATCAGATTTGGTGGCAAGTGCCTTTACTTGGCTTGGCCATCTAGGTTTCTGTTCTAAGTGGGATCAATTCCAGACATTTGTTCTTTGATTTGATGTCTTTTAGTTTTCATTGGTTCATATAAATTTAAACCATTTTTTTTGAGGGGGTGGGGATTGAAGGTGTATGCCACCACCACCAAGCTAAACCTTCTAAATAATTTTTTAAAGGAAATTTGAATTAGGCCTAATGAATTTTGAATTTAGCATGCTGATTTTTTTTCACTTTTGGATATAATTTTATGTGCATACAAAAAGGTGCGTATGATATCTAAAAGGGGAAAAAAAACCCCCGAGAATGCTAAATTCAGTACTCATTAGGTTCAATTCAAATTCATGGGGCTCAAACGAGATAATTTCTTTGAGATTGCATGTTTATTTGGAGCCAGCTTGGAAGTTTGATCATGGAGATCACAGGGTCTTATCCTCTACCCCAAACTTCTCTTACTGCCTTTATCTGGGAGGCAGGTGACACAAGTTAATCCTTGCCCACCTCTGACTTCTTCTGGCTCTAGGAATGATCTTTCACTGCGGAGACCCGGGGGCCCCGGGATTCTCACATCAGCTGGGCTCATTTCAAATGTCATGGAGAGGTGACCCATTCTCTCCCTTCCAGGGAAAGGCTGTGTCACAACGAGCAGCCTGGGCTTCTCCCACGTCTTTCTTGGTAGCATAATCTGATGGGTGCTGAGCACTGCTTCCAGCTTCGGTCAGCTGTCCTCAGAGAAGACGTCACGGTCAGTGCAGATCTGAAGCAGCCCATTTTCTCCCCTGTGGCACTGTGTGCTTTGGCTGTCTGGCCAGAAATCTGGGCCTATTTTTACCTATCATATTGATGCTATCTTGGGGTGTAACTGGAACTGTGTTCTGGGTGTGGAAATTCTTATTCAGAGCACAAAGGGTTGGAGGGAGCTCAGAAGCTGCACCCAGGAAGGACTCTTCCCTGAGGCCTCTTGGCTAGATGGCTCTTGTTTCTTGGAGCCATGGTATGGCCAACAGGTGGGGGTTCCTTTAGGGAGCGAGTTCCTGCCTTTTCAGTAGCTATGGGCCATTGTAACTGCTCTGACCTGCCATCTCTGCATTATTCCACCAGCCCATAGATAAGTTATTCTGGGGTCTGATGAAGGCAGAGCAGTCAACATGAGGTGGGGTTTTCACTTTGTGAGAACTCTGGTCCCCTTTTACTATCATCCTATATTTAAACAGATGCTCATTTTCCCTTTCTCAATTGTAGTTGTAGGTTAAGGTTAAGTCTATCTTGATAGCAAACAGCATAAACATGTTTGCTTAGATACACAGTTTCTGTAGATGTGAAAGGATACACAAGAACTTCGGTGAACCCACACTGGGTCCCTCTTTCTCAATGAGATGAAGATTCTGAAGTGTTCATCAGGAAAAACTTTAAGTTGTTACATTGCTTTGTTTGTTTGTTTTTCGTCTATAAAGCACTCCAGCATCTAAGTCCAGCATCTATGTCTCAGGGAACATTGTGAAAGAGTGTAAAGATCCAGAAGATCATGGCGTTTGCTGTGAGATTGTGTCTCCTAGTAATGTCAGACCATACTCAGAAAGTCTCACCAACATGAGATAAACAAGGACAGCAGCAATAGATACACTAATGTAGGCCAGGAAAAGCCCAGGAGGTTTCAACCCTACACAAAGAACTTACCACAACTAGTGAATACTGAGGGGAGAGAAATAGTCTTCTCCAGAGAAGAACACACCAGTCAGTTATCCAGTGTGGACCAGTCAGCCCTGAAAACACACATACAAGGAACATTATACACACCAATCAGGTTGTATTCAGGAATATACATGTATACACATGTACATATATGCAGTCAATAAAAATTATGAAAAAAAAAAGGCCATGAATTTGAAAGAGAGCAATGAGGAGTATATGGGAAGGTCTGAAGGAAAAAAAAGGAAAAGAGAAATGCAAGTATATTAATCTCAAAAAAATAAAAAGTATATTTTCATTGTAAATGATTACAATACTTAACATATAGACAGAGGTTGGTGGAGTAACTCCATGTACCCTAAATATCTATCTTCAAGCCTTACTTTGGGCTTTTTCTGCTTCTCATGCTCTTTTCTGCTCCCTGACGTCAAGTCATTGCAGTATTGAATTGTGTATCTCCAAAAGACAAACATTCTTTAAAAACCAAACCAAACCTGACAACAACAAAGAGCCAACACCAGGTGCGTCTTAGTTAGGGTTTCTATTGCTGTGATGAAATAACCTGACCAAAAGCAACTTGGGAGGGAAAGGGCTTGTTTGGCTTTTACTTCCACATTATAGTTCATCTTTGAAGGAAGTCCAGACAGGATTCAAACAGGGCAGGCACTGGAGGTGGGAACTCATGCAGAGGCCATGGAGGGGTGCTGTTTACCGGCTTGCTCTTCATAGCTTGCTCACCCTGCTTTTCCATAGAACCTAGGACCACCTGCCCAGGGATGGCACCACCCACAAATAGGGTGAGCCTTCCCACATCAATCACTAAGAATACGCCTACAGGACTGCCCATATCTTGATTTTATTGAGGCATTTTCTCAATTGACGCTCCTTTGTCTCCAGTGACTCTAGCTTGCGTCAAGTTGACATAAGACTAGCATATCTGTTTTGATATATGTGTTCATATGTGTGCACTAGAATGTGTAGAGGCCAGAGGTTGACATTGGGCATCTTTATCAATCACTTATCATCACCTTTTTCTTCTTTTCTTTCTTTCTCTTTCTTTCTTTCTTTCTTTCTTTCTTTCTTTCTTTCTTTCTTTCTTTCTTTCT
>NW_026585504.1:31245277-31270165 GCF_907164565.1 Psammomys obesus
TCTTTCTTTCTTTCTTTCTTTCTTTCTTTCTTTCTTTCTTTCTTTCTCTCTCTCTCTTTTATTTTGAAAAAGGGTCTCTCTTTGAACCTGGGGCTCACTGACTGACTAGATTGCCTGGCCAGCGAGCCTTGGTGATCCTCCTTCTAGTTTTGGGGTTATAGGTATATGCCATCATTCTCAAAGTTTTTTTTTTTATTGTTTTATTTTATTGAGGATCCAAAATCAGGTCCTCATGCTTGTACATCAAGCACCTTTCGAACTGCACCATTCCCTCAGCCCCCATCTACTTTTTAAAGGAAGAAATTAAGGCAATGTTCATAGCGATCAAAGAAAATAACAAAGTTTTATCACCTTAGTTAAAAATATAACAGACAGCTAACATGTCCTTATCATTTCTGATATGGGTCAGCTTACTATAAACAGCAAAAGAAGAACCCTATGGTAGGTAGCCTGGTGAGCGCATTTTACTAGGTCATCTTAAAGAGGAATTTTAACAAAAGATACATTGTAATTTCTTATCACTTGCCACAGTCAAGACTTTAATTCTTTGGAACATTATATCCTGACTCAGGATGGTGCGCATCTAACGTATTCCTAGGGTTGGGTTTGTATAGCTTTCCATTTGCCTAGCTGCGACGTTAAGAGTGCAGTCTCCTAGACCTTCTCACTAGGCATTTCTATTGGAAAACCAGGGAGCTGTACCCATAAATAGCATACTAGTAAACTATATAGTGCTCTGTCACGCAGGTGAATGCTCTAAAAACACAGGTAAACTAGGAACGGAAAATGACGAGAGAAAAGAAGCACATAGCATTAGTGTTATCTTGCCCTGCATAGATCCTGTTGCCCATGTCCCCAGAGCAGAGCTCAGGGGAAAGCTGAGGAGGTGGGGTCACCACACAGCGCACTGGTGGCTCACAGCGTCAGATGGCTCAGGGTTGGGTGCCATGTCTGCCGCCCCTTAGCTGTGTGCTCCCGGCAGCCCCACTTTCTCCTTCAAATCTTTCATTTTCACTTGTAATGTGAGGACGTTAATAACTCACCAATGTGGTTTGATTCAATCTGTAAGCAGCGCCTGGTACCCAATAGGCATTTATCATTGGGGTTTAGCTAATAACAAGGATGACGACAAGCATGCCTTGCAAGCTAGCAGTGGTCCGAGTCTTTTCTCTCCCTTTGCGGAGGACCACAGTGAAACGCACATATTGGCCTTCCCTAAACTCGTGATCATAAGGGTAGTGAGGGTGTGTGATAGTTACAGGAATAGTCATGTTGGGTGTGATAAAAAGCCTGCCACTCAGTTTATTTTAATTGATGATGATGGTTATGGTATGATGATGGTTACAGGGATGATCACACCGGCGATGATGACTATGACAAGACATGGAAGGCTTTTACAGTTCCTGTCCGAGGCACATTGTCAATACTTGTCTGTCCTAAGAGCCCTTCCCTCAGCCACCTGACAAGTATGCTGACTCACTTGTCCCACCCTGCTTCCCTCCTTGGCCTCTGTCAGTTGATCTCTTCTATTGCTGTTGCTCTTTCTGGGAAGCCCGGTGCTGTGCTTGCCTGTAAATAGGTCCAGGAGATGGACTGAGATCCCTGTTCAGTGAGGGGGGGCATTCATCCACCAGTAGCACTTGATAACATGAGCCAATGAGCTAGCCTCTAGAGCCACAAGGGCACAGGCAGGACCCTAGAAACCCAGAGTGCAGCCCTTTGTGACTTTATTCACCAGGGGCCCATGTCTTCTTTGTTTTGAGAGAGGGCAACAAACTCCCGCCTGGTTGTCCAGCCTGGTCCACAGGGCTGGGCTACCTGACCTGCGCACACCCACAGTCACCTGTGGCTGTGAGGAAATCCAGAGTCTCTACAGGCCTGGAATCCCAAGAAAGCTGTGGAGGAAAAACTTTCTCTTTTCCAAGATCAGGACAATGGGAGTTAGCAGTATGCCCAAGGCGGGGCTGAGTTGAAATGCAAATGTGTCTAAAGCTGGTTCTAGAGCCTGTGTCTCCATTAACTTTCCAATAACCTTGTTGGCTGGACTTTCACAGAACCGTGTTCCACCCTCTCCAGGAATAGTTCAGATTTAACATTTTAAATGAATTCTTTAGTCTGAGATAGACACTTTGATATTCTAGGCAGCACTGACTTGGGGAATTAATCTTTTTAGTGATTCCAACACAATAGCACCTTACAGTCTTTTATGCGTTTCTGTGTGGGTCATGTTGTAGCTACATGATGTTAGAGGATAAGCACGGATGTATGAATACGCACTTATCTCTTCATACCAGGACCTTGGTCATGCCTCTGTTGCTGTGCAGAACATCTTTCATCCCAGTGCTCAGGAGGCAGAGGCAGGCAGAGCGATCACTTTTCAGTTTGAGAACAGCCTGGACTACACACTGAGTTTCTGGGCTACCCAGAGTTACATATCAGGGGATACCCTGTCTTAAGAAAAAAAAAATTGCTGGGTTCCAGTTTTTGAGTATGAAGTATGAGATTTTTGTGCAATGACTATTATAGTCTTAAAATACTGTCCATGATTTATCCTTCAATATAAAACACAGCTTATGAATTTGATGCTCATATTTAATGATAAATATTCCAGGACTCAAAATCTACTTCTCTAACATGCCATTCCAAACACATTACCTTCCATACGCTTTTTCTTTTTTTACATTTCTTGAACTGTTTGGGGGCTCCTGGCCGGGGAAGAACTCTCTCCCTTTTGATCAGCAGCTGACACAGAGCTCATTTCTTGAGCACAAGTGAAACAAAACTTGGGTTTCTGTCGAGTTGGCAGGGCGGAGTTCATGCCAATAATTGGCAGCACTATTTTGGCTGAGCACATCAGACTGATTGTTTACATTATTGATCATGTTTCTTTCCCAACTCCAAACTTCATGATAGGATCAAATAAGGGACCAGAGATATATCTATCTTGATGCTATGTCACTTAATGACTGGCTTTCCAGTTACAGTAAAGAAGGAGATATTGATATATGCCTAGGAGTGGTATGGCTGGATCTTGAGGAAGCCCTATTCCTAACTGTCTGAGAAAGCGCCAGATTGATTTCCAGAGTGGTTGTACAAGTTTGCATTCCCACCACAACCTCTCCAGCATGTGTTGTCTCTTGAGTTTTTGATCTGAGCCATTCTGATGGGTATAAGGTGAAATCTCAGGGTCGTTTTGATTTGCATTTCCCTGATGACTAAGGATGTTGGGCATTTCTTTAAGTGTTTCTCTGCCATTCGATATTCCTCTATTGAGAATTCTCTGTTTAGCTCTGTACCCCAGTTTTTTTTTTTAAATAGGATTTATTTATTTAATATACAGGGTTCTGTCTGCATGTTCACCTGCACGCCAGAAGAAGGCACTAGATCTCATTACAGATGGTTGTGAGCTATCATGTGGACATTGGGAATTGAACTCAGGACCTCTGGAAGAACAGCCAGTGCTCTTAACTTTTGAGCTATCTCTCCAGCCCTTGTACCCCATTTTTTAATTGGGTTACTTATTTGTTGCTGTTTAACTTCTTAAGTTCTTTATATATTCTGGATGTTAGCCCTCTGTCAGATAAAGGATTGGTGAAGATCCTTTCCCAATCTGTAGGCTGTCGTTTTGTTCTAATGACAATGTCCTTTGCCTTACAGAAGATTTTCAGTTTCATGAGGTCCCATTTATTGATTGTTGATCTTAGGGCCTGTGCTGTTGGTGTTCTGTTCAGGAAGTTGTCTCCTGTGCCAATGAGTTCAAGGCTCTTCCCCACTTTTTCGTCTAACAGGTTTTGTGTGTCCATTTTTATATTGAGGTCTTTGATCAACTTGGAGGGAACAGGAGCTCCACAAGGAGAGCAACAGAACCAAGAAATCTGGGCCCAGGGGTCTTTTCTGAGACTGATACTCCAAACAGGGACCAGGCATGGAGATAACATAGAACCCCTGCTCAGATGTAGCCCATGGCAGCTCAGTGTCCAAGAGGGTTCCCCAATAATAGGAACAGGGTCCATCTCTGTCATGAACTCATGGGCTGGCTCTTTAATCACCCCCACCTGAGGGGGGGGATCAGCCTTACTAGTCCTCAGAGGAAGACAAAGAAGCCAGTCCTGATGAGACCTGATAGACTAAGGTCAGAGGGAAAAGGAGGAGAACCTCCCTTATCAGTGGACTGGGGGAGGGGCATGGGAGGAGAAGAGGGAGGGAGAGTGGGATTGGGAGGGGTTGGGGAGGGGGCTACAGCTGGGATACAAAATGAATAAACTGTAATTAATAAAAAATAAAATAAAAAATAAAAAGAGATATTGATAAGTACTACAACATAGATGGTGCTTAAAATATCACACTAAGTGAAAGAACATATGCAAAAGGCCCCTAAATTATTTTATAGAAAAAAACCCCACACACATGCATACAAAAACAAATACCCAGAGACAGAGGCAGACTTTTCCTTTTGAGCTATTGAAGGGAAGGTTGAAGGTGAATTGCATGTGTGTGCGCGCACGCGCGTGTGTTTCTTAATAAGTACAAGGTTTCCTTTTAGGATTGATGAGAGTTTTTGGAACTCAATGGAGGTGAAAATTGTATGGTATTGGGAAAGGACTAATTGCTACAGAATTTACCTTATAAAATAACTACTTTTGTATGTTCTATGTGAATTTTATTTCAGTTAAAAAAGAATTTTATTTCAGTTAAAAACAAAAGAAAGAAACAAAGACCAAGGGGAAGAGTTAAGAGGGGACATCACTGCATAATGAATTTCAATAAGTTTTGGAAGATAGAAAAGATCTGGACTGGAGGAAGCAGTAACTGTGAAACTGGGATGGAGTTTAGTATAGAGTTGGTACCAGTGAGAATCAAGTCAGTTTACTGAAGAAACACAGGAAGGCGAGGAGATGGTGAAGGCATCTGTCAGGCAGCAATATGGGGATGTGTTCAAATTTAGCATATATAAATTTGGACGTTAAGATCCTTTTCCATCCCCAATAGCCAGGAAACCTAGCTGTCCTCTGGGTAGAGGGGATACAGAAGCAACTGGGTGTGTGGGATGAGTTGCCATCCTGAAAGTGAAGATGGGCAGGGCTCTGGACACGACTTCAGCTCTCTTCCTGGAATGCTAGCAGAGAGCTTGCATCAGCCCCTATACCCTGCCTCAGGCAGGGGCCTGGAAAAGTTCTTTCTGGAGAAACACATTTGTCCTGGAGAAAATAGCCAGCACCTTATTTGTGAAATCCCTTGGGGGAGAAATTTACCACCCACAGGCTTCCTGAGATGGCTTTACCACAAGCCACAGCTTCTGCCGGTTGATTGGTGTCTCCACCCTAGTGACCGAAAAGTAGGATCTCTTTAGATGAAACTTCCACCAGGAAAGAAAATCAAATAAAAAGGAGAAAGAAGGGAAATGAAAGTTTAGTTAAAACCCAGAAACACTCATGCAATGATAACTGTTCTGGGAGATAAAGATATTACATGTCTAAAAAAAATATAAGTTGCCACAGAGATTGGTTCATTTGGTAAAAGGGAAGAACTGGGGATTCAAAGCACTAAATCAAAATGGAACAGAAAGTTAGGAGAACTATTAAAACAATAAGACTTTAGGTTTCAGAGTCATCAGAGAATCAACCCAGGAGGTAGGAATGCCTGATGACCATCCAAAATACCAGTAGAAGGGCGGGAAGACAAAATCTAAGAGAAACTTCTGGAATAAAAGGCCGCTGACTGGCTTCCAGATCAAAAACCTCATGATATGACTACTAAAATGGAAGGGGAGGGGGACAGGCAAACATGCACGCAAGCACATACACACAGGGAAAAGGGAGACAGAGATAGGGAGAGGAACACAGACAGACACACAATGAGACGCACACAGAGAGGCACATACACACATAGATGCATGTGCACATATACACACACAGGGAGACAGACAGACAGACAGACACACAGAGACCCTCACAGAACTCTCCTTGGGAACTTTTAGAACTAGGATGTCCCAAAACTTTAAAAAAAAAATCACATATAAATGTCTTAATCTCCGAACAGTGCTGGGCTTCTCTGAAGTATGGATGATAAAGAATAACAAAAATTAAAACCAAATGACAAAACAACAAGGATGTAATGTTTTGAACTTTTCTAGAGAAAAAGAGTGAACTGAAATTCCATAACCAGCCTGTTTGAAACCATGCGGTGAAGCGAGAATTAAAATATTGCTAGGCATATAGAGACTAAAAATTTACCTCTTTGCACCCAACTCCAGGAGTTATTGGAAAACACATTTCCACAGAACCAGGACATAAGTCAAGAAAGTAGAAAAACATGGGGATTAGGAAATATGGACAACATACAATATAGGGACATAGCCAGAGGGACACCAAGGGACACATCCAGGGAGACGAGAGATAGACAATCCCAGAAGGAACAGCACCAGGAAAAGAAACGAAAGAAAGTCTGTTTGGCTGACATGTTTGGAAAGTAATCAAATGTATATAACAGGTAAATTGTTATAGTTCTAAAAGCGAAAAACAAAACCATAAAAGTTACAGAGAAAATTAAGTTCGACGTTAGTAAAGGCAGCCGCTAAGTCTTGGAAAGACAGACACCAGCCTTCAGGACAGGAAAGACAACTGTGCCGGATAAATCGACTACTGGGTGAAAAGTGAAGACGTGCATATATATAGTCCTGGAAATGGAAGAGCTGATTAGGCCAAAGCGGCGACAGTTGGAGGGAGGGGTGGAGCAGCAGGGAGTAGAGCTGATCTTTGATCTTTGTTTCTGCCGATGTTTAAGATTGAAAATGTCAAGTGATAAAATCAAAGACCCATGATTTAAAAATTTTAAAATGCAAGTATCAGAAGGAAAACTGGAGGAGGTGGAAATGTTCACCTCTCCAAGCAGATCTGGGGTGAGACAGTAAGTAATGGAGAATCACCTTTTTTTTTTTTTTTGAGGGTGCTTTCGGCAAATCCTTCAGTACCATGTTTTCAGCAGAAAAGTAAATATTAGTTAAAAAAAATTAATCAGGTGTGCTAATCAATAATCCACATCCTAAGACTGACTGGCAGAGGTGGTTTCAGTGTGTCCATACCCTGAATGAGCCCAGATAGTTAAAACAGCTAGCATTTACTGGGCATTTAAGATGTGCTGCTCTGCCACATCTTAAAGACCGAGGGTATCATGAGCTCAGGGTCACAGCGAGCAGCCTGTAGCTGCGCAACGAGTCAAACAAGCTTGAAGAGACCCCCCCCTCCCCCCCCGCCACCAGCTTCCCTGTGAGGTGTTACTGCCTCCATCGGCCTCTTCCTAACCATCTGCAGCATCTAACTGTTCATACCTGTGTTGGGGGGGGGCATTGTTCAGTAGTCCAGTGCAATAGGATGAAAAGGTTCTGGGCATGGATGCTGGCAATACGGCACAATTCGTGAATTTATTTAATAACACTGAACGCTGTTATTATAGGTAATATATGATATATAGTTATAATACAGAGGTTTTTTTTGTGTGTGTGTATGTGCGCGCGTGTATACAATGTAGGTAAAGCCCCTCGCTCTGAGTTGGCGCAGAAAACACTGGAGGCCCTGCTGTAATGAGGCTCAAGTGACTCGGGACTGTGTGGTATTGGTGGCCAGGGTGCAGGGAAGCTGGGTATTTTCCTGGGCTAGCACCATGTGACATCCCAGGAAATGGTTCCTCACCTGGGCCCAGTCCACTACCAAGGAAGGCCTCCTTCCCTTCTGCATATTCTTTCTGGAGCATGCTTCCCAGTGGTGTTCCTGCTCACAGCTGCTGTTCCTTTCTGGGTTATGAGAAGCTAATTTTGTTTTTTCTCTCGTGTGAAAAAAAAATAAAGATGACTTCTCTTTTCAGTTGTGAAATAGAGGAAAAAAAAAAAACCCAAACAAACAAAAACGACAAACCGCTGCAACACCATCACGCCTTACTTAGCTTTGGTTTCTTCCAAATTCATCTTACGGATGCCTGTCTCTGTGCATCTGTATGCATGTCTGTCTGCTCATGTGTGGGTAGATGCACGTGCCTGTGTATGCGGAAGCCAGGGGGTGACAGCAAGTGTCACTCCTCAGGTGCCCTCTCCCTTCCTCTCCCTTCTCCCTGCTCGGTTTTTAGACAGGATCTTTCTTTCACTGGCCTGGAACTCACCCAGTAGCTAGGCCGACTGGCCGGGGAGCGTCAGGGAGCTACTTGTCCCCCCTTCTCTAGGGCTGGCTTTAGGATCTCATCTGGAGCATGCCGCTACATCTGGATTTTTAACATGGGTTCTGGGCCTTGGCATGAGCTCTTCCCACTTTCAAGGCAATCATTTACTCTCTGACCCCTACGTTATTATATTTTAATCAAACAACCACGTATAGGTAGTTTAAACCTTCAAATAGTAATACAGTCCATGATAAACTTGATAAAACTTCTTCCTAGGCCTTAGCTCTAATTCCTCTAGTCATCTCTATTCTTCTCAGTAACCTGCTTACATGGCTTCTCTGGCATTTTGTATTTCTTATCCAGTATGCCTCGAGTCTATTACCATTAAAAACAAATAAGGGTGTGTCCACTCACAGGATCTTCTTCACACCAGGTCCACTCTTTCCTTCCTCTATGGAGCGATATTATCCCTTGAATGACGTCTGAATTCAGTGTCGATAACTGTGTGAGCACTGTTTACAGAATACACTGGGATTACATTTTATTTCCTTTGCTCCTCTTCATCCTCTTCAACTTCCTGTCCCAACCCATCAGGGAATTCACAATGACCTCACTTTGCTTGATTTTCTTTTTATCGTTTATTTCTTTTTCTTTTAAAAAGTATTTATTTTTTATTAATTACCATTTATTCATTTTGTATTTCAGCTGTAGCCCCCTCCCTCATCACCTCCTAATCACACCCTCCCTCCTTCCCTCATTGCCTCCCATGCCCCTCCCCAAATTGATAGGGGAGGTCTTCCCTCTGACCCTAGCCTATCAGGTCTCATCAGGACTGGCTGCATTGTCTTCCTCTGTGGCCTAGTAAGGCTGCTCCCCTCTTAGGGGGAGGTGATCAAAGAGCCAGCCACTGAGTTCATGTCAGAGTTGGTCTCTGTTCCCATTACTAGGGAACCCACTTGGAGACTGAGCTGCCATGGGCTACATCTGTGCAGGGGTTCTAGGCTATCTCCGTGCATAGTCCTTGTTTGGAGTATCAGTCTCGGCAAAGACCCCTGTGCCCAGATTTTTTGGTTCTGTTGCTCTCCTTGTAGAGCTCCAGTCCCCTCCAGGTCTTTCTATCTCCCCCTTCTTTCATAAGATTCCCTGCACTCCCCCCAAAGTTTGGCAGCATCTATTTTGATACCCTGCAGGGTAGAGTCTTTCAGAGTCCCTCTGTGGTAGGCTCCTGTCCTGTTCCCTGTCTTCTCCTTCTTCTGATGTCCATCTTGTTTGCCTTTCTGAGTGAGGACTGATTACCTTACCCAGGGTCCTCCTTCTTGCTTAGCTTCTTTAAGTGTACAGATTTTAGAGTGATTATCCTATATTATATCCCTATCACCATTGTTTCTCCAGCCTTTCCTCCAACTTTCCTCTCTGTACTTTTCTTGTCGGTGTATTTTCCTGAGTCCTCCAATCTGGTTGGTGGTAGCTACCCTGGCTGTGTGCTCAATTGTCTACGCAAGTTTTCCCATCTTTATAATCCTAGGACTTCTAGCCTCCCATTTCCTGTACTAGATCAGCTATGTCTTCTTGTCTTTTGCTTCATTCCTTAATTTTGACTGTGTGTATGTGATACATCGTATACCACATAGATGATATCTATGTGGACAATGCTGTGTGCCCATGGAGGCCAGAGGAGGATGTCCGGTGTCACTCTGCCTGACTCCCTCGCTGAACTTCAAGCTAGACTATTAGCCAGCCAATCCCAGAGGTCCTTCTGTCTCTACCTCACCTGCGACACTGGAGTTACCAGGCAGCTGTGCTGCCATGTCAAGCCTTTTACATGGATGCTGGGGATTTGAACTCAGGTTCTCACACTTGCAGAGCAAACACCCTGACCCATAGAGCCAACTCCCCAGCTTGAGTTTATTTACTATGGTATTTTTAAGAAAGAGAGAAACAAGTTAGTAAAAGGTCAAGCTGTTGAGTCCTGGACCAAATCTGGAACTCAGCAGCCTTGAAACACCACTGGGCCTTGGAGACACATCAGGCTCCCCTTCCATTTTCCAGATAATTCCATTTTTTTTTTCTGCCTTTTAAGATCACGGTTGAACCCATCCCCCAGGACAACACTTCTGTGTGTCCTGGTCTGGCATGAGGACACCTGCCTATACCCAGCAGATGCCAATCAACACTCACCTTAATAATACCTTAGCCTCAACACCCAAGGTTTAAGTTGCATTAATCACCTAATAAAGAAATCTTCACAAGTGCTAATTACTGACCCAGCCCTCATGCTAGAGCCATTTCAAAAGGTGGCATCTTAGAAGCTGCCATGCTTGTAGTCATTCAACAAACATTTATTGTCTACTGTAGGCAAGACACAATTCAAGGGCTTTCACGCAGGTTTTCTGCTGCAGTCCCCATGGCAGTCCTGTGAAGTGGGAGTTCTGACCTTTGTAAATGAGGAAACTGTCGGACAGATAAAGCTTCTGCAACAGCACTCACTGCACATCTGTACATGAACCAGCTGCTAGGCAACATGCACAGGCCTGTGTCCCTGGCCTCTCGGATCCTCCAGTTTACCTCATGACAACAAATGTTAAACACACAATTCTGCAGGTGATTTTTTAAAATATGTTTGAGATGACTGTCACAAAGAAGCCTACTATATTGTAAGGATGTCAGAAGGAGGCCACTCACCCTAGTCTGTGGGTCTCTGGAGGTCGTGCATTGTGCATGTCAAATAAGGGACCCTTAGCCAGATGAAATGAAGTGGAAGGAGGGACAGTGGGAAGGCCAAACATAAGCAAAGGCTCCGAGGTCAGGTGGGCATTTGGATAAAGGAGGAGCTGAAAAGTCAGTGTGACCCTAAGAAAAAGAAGACCCATGGCTATACTGAGGCCAGCCAGAGAGCAGCTTGTGACATTTTGTGTGCTCTCTAAATGAACCTGCAGGTTGTCTTGGTTGGGGAGCTGAAGGGCTTGCACAACGAGAGAGAGGGTATGGTGAGATCCATTTTGTAAGAATTCATTGTTGTTCAGACTCTGCTGGAGGGGACGCCATCGGAAGAGCCTAGAGAAGATGGCTCCCCAAACCACCATCAGAGGCCATAACTGCAAAACGTGGGTGCGAGTGGAGAGCAGGAAGGAGGAAGGATTCAGGAGGCAATAAGCAAGAGGTATTATGCTGACGGCCATGCAGATCAGAGCCCTTGTGCCGATAGGGGCCCCGCTCTTCCTGCTGTATGCTAGTAATTTTCCATCAGCACTGTGACCAAAATACTTGAGAGGGAAACTTAAAGAGGGGAAAGGTTTATTGTCAGTCCATGGCCACTTTGCCTCATGTGCTTGGGCAGAGGAAATGCTTGACAGAGGACCTTCTCATGGCAGACAGGAAGAAAATAGTGAACTAGAATGGGGTCGGGGAACACACACACAAACACACACCCCTATACCTAATGACCTACTTCCTGCTAAGGACCATCTCCTAAACTTTCTGAAACAGTGCCACCAGCTGAAGACATGCCTTCAAAACACAAAACTGAGTGGTGGCGCATTTCATATTCAAATGATAACATGCTTCTCTCTCTGACTGGGAACGGACAGGGCACTTGCAGTTTTCTCTCTCCGAGTACTGTTCTCGGATACTGAGTTATACCCATATAGCCGCAAGGAACGTGTCCCTGTTCTGTGCAATGAGAAAGCCCCTCGTATTAGGTTATGCAGTGTGTCACTCACTGAGTAAGACTCATACACTGTCACCACCTTTAGTGGCACATGGCCTGACAACCTCAGGGCCAGGGCAAACAGGGTTCCGATCAAAACTTAGCGGAAGGAAGTTCTAGAATCACACCCAAGCCTCACAGTCATAGTTGCAGGACCATTCTCGACCATTTTGCAAATACTAAAAGCAGCAAGATGTCTGATGGTCCCCAACTAGGATGTGTGTGTGTGTGTGTGTGTGTGTGTGTGTGTTTAAGGAGACAAAACCACTTACACTGGCTTGATTCCCTGTTTCTACCAGAAACTGTATTCTTCAGAAACAAGGGAAACTTGTTTTGACATTTGAAACTGGATTTATTCTTTTTTTTTTTTAAGTTCAAATATTGTGTCAAATAACTTAACTTTGTGGATTTATTTGTCAATGTTTAAATTTTTTTTTTTTCTGAAGTCAGAACATAGCCATGCTGCTTGGATTTCCTACACTACATTTGTCAGAATGTTATTTGCAAAACAATGACAACAAAACCTTGCCTCTCAGAGGCAGTGAGTAAGGACTTGGAGCGGGTGTCCATCTTTTGGGTTTGAAAAGAGGGTACAGTTGCTGAAGATCTCATTCATGGCTTCTCGCCTGTCAAGCTCTGGAGGATGCCCTGAGGAGCACAGCTGCGTGCCTTTGAGGCCTCTCCCAAGTTGCCAAGTGGACAGGACAGGGACTGAAGGATGAGAAAAGAGTGAGTGTTGCTGTGGGACAGAAGTTTTTCTTAAAGACTCGAAACCTTTTCTTTCCTGGCCTGGGTCTTGGAGTAGTTGGAACAAAGAAAGTGCTGTTCAAAGGTGTGTTGCTAGATGTTGATTGATGGGCAGAGAGTGTAAAGACAATTTACATTTGACACTGAAATACACAGTCCTCTTTACTATACTTCCTTTATGGTCAACTGATCCCTAGCACTTTTGTTGACTTTTGCCCCATTGGGAATTTTATATTCGTAATTAGCCGATGTTTTTTTGTGGACTGTGAATGGGTACCCTTTTTTGGTAGGAGTGTGGGTCCGTATCTTCCTTTGTGTTAGCGAGAGTGAAGCTTGTCAATGATGTGAGGAACTTCTTTGTCTACCTTAGGAAAAGTTTTCAAAGCATGGGAGACTACAAATACATTGTGGAATCTAGCCAGCAGCGTTTACATTTCTCTATCAATTAAAAAAAATTCTAGACTAAAGATCAGTAAACTATAGTCTGGGTGCCAGATCTGACTCCCCAAACACCAACACCTGATAAAATGTATCAGGACCATGCCCATTTGTTTTGCACGTGGGCTAGGGCTGTTTTTGCGTTAACCATGGCAGAACTAAATGGGAAGGACAGAAAGAGCTCACAAACCCAAAAATAGTGTCCAGCCCCTTACTGGATAAGATTTGCTAACTTCGGGCCTGCTTGTGTTTTAGTAAGAAGTTCTCATCTACCTAAAATGGTTAGAATACCCCCAAACACAGTATGTGTTAGGAATATGGGTGTCTTTGGCATTCTTATTTTCCCCCAACAAGGGGTCTCTTCTGCAAGACAAACCCCAGCCCACCCTTGTAATTGGTGTTCCTTGTCTCTCCTGAAAGCTCCCCCTTCCCTTTCGTTTTAGTTTCTCCTTCCTGTCCACTTAGAGCTTGGTGGTGGCTGAGGTGGGACCAGGGCACACAGCAGAGGAAGGTTAGAACTTTGCCAGCTGTTTGTACCAATCTAGAACTGTCAGCTCCTGACTCCTGTGGACTTGGCCAGTACCTGAGCACACCAGGTACCTCATCAGGATGAGGTGTTCCGGGTTCCTGGTTGGCTCTGCTGCCTGGCACCATGGAGGGTGGGAAAGGGTTGTATAGTCAATGTGGAGATGTCCTGGTCATTGGGGAATTGCATGTTGGAGAGAAGGTGAAGCTGGAGGGGCATACCAATAGATATGCCCATGCTGGAGTTAGGGAGTGGGGAGAGAGAGAGAGAGAGAGAGAGAGAGAGAGAAAGAGAGAGAGAGAGAGAACCCCTGGGCTCATGGGAAGTCTTTACCATGGAACACAGCGATGGAAGAGCTGATTGAAAAGTCAGCAGGAGGCAGTCAGGTCAGGCTCTGAACAGGTGTTGTAGATGAGTGAACCAGGTGGAGGTAAAAGGTTTTGTGAAGATTCGCACGTGCCTCCTGGACTCTAGTCCTTGCTTAAATACTGGATGATTGCATGGCACGAACAGAGTCTGTGTTCTGAGTCCTTGCCATTTCTAGTGAGGGAAGGTAGCAATTGGATGGTAGGGCAACAAAGTGGGGACCCAGATCACAGAGCAGGATGAGAGCCCCCCCCCCACAAGGGTTTGAGCAAGGGTGTGTTTTGCTCTGACTCTGGGTGCCATACTGGGGACCAGGTCAGAGGCTCTTGTAATAGCCCAGAGGAGGGTAGCTAGGGAGAAGCACATTCTATCTCTGCTATGGAGGCAGGCGAGCTTCTCAGCTAGGCTGGCCTTAGGTGGTAAGATGGAAGAAGCCAGGGATATATACAAAGTTTTTGGCTATGGAAAGAAGGGGATAGAATTATGACTTCCTGGGGTGGGAAAATTTGTGAAACAGTTGGGCAATCATGAGTTTGGATGTGGACATGCTAATTGTCTGGTGCAGATGCTGAATGGAAGCTTCCTGTGAGTGTGGTGTATGGGGACGGGGAGAGGTGGGCTGTGGCCTCAGTGTGGGAATCATCAATATAGAGGTGGTACTTAGGGGCACTGGGCTGACTTATCCCCTCACAGAGGGAGGTTGGATGCAGAAGGGTCCTATGTGAGCATAGGTTTCAGGTCATGAGGTTCAAAGGGAGTAAGATTCAGAAGCCAGTGCTTGTAAAAGTAAGGGAAGGAACATAAGAATATTTCTTATCAGAGCATTTACCAAAGCACTACCTGGAAGGGGTTGAAAGAACAAGTCAACAAAAAAGCCCTCTTAACAGTACAGTGGAGCCAGGCTGGTGGCCTCCATAGGCTGAGGAGCCCTGCTCTGTCATCGCCTCAAAAAGAAGATGGTACTATTTGAGAAATGTCTCTAAGCCAGTTGTAAATGATGACCGGAGTCACAGGGCTTTCTGTCAGTCACATAGTGATGGAATGGGGTGACTGCAGGGAGACTGGGGATGCTGTCGGTGTCAGGCAGGAATAACTAGGGGTGAGTGACTCTCTAGTTTCTCCCCCAGGGGAGAAGCCATGGAGTTTCCTCAGAAGCACTTGGCGCATTGTCTGGACAACGAGAGAATTCAGTGCTGCCATAGATAGCTGTGTGGCTTCAGGAAAATTGCTCAATTTCTCCCAGGCTCTGTTTCCTCATCACTAATGACTAATAATTCCGACCATGGGGGTATTTGTAAAGATTAAAGAATTTTAAATGCATTAAAGCGTCTAGTGAACTGCAAAGCGATATGCAAATACCAGCAGTGCCTGTAATCCCTGGCTCCATTTACACAAGACTGGATTGTCACACTTTGCATAAATGATGGGGTTTTCTTTTCTGCACATACTTCTTTGAGATCCCTAATCCTAAACATTGGGAGAAAAACTAGGCTTAGGAGGGGGAGGCATAGGTTCAAAGCACATTATATATAGGTATGAAAACATCTTAAGGAAATCCATTGTTTTGTACAATGAGTTAGACTAAGGGGGAAAAAGACAAAATCAGTATCTTAAAAACAAAACAAAACCAACCCTTACAGACAGAAAACGTCTTCCATTATTTGTTTGAGAATGAAAGCATGAGCCACCATCCCTGGGCTGGGAACACAAGAAAGAAATTTCACTTCCCCCATCAATGATTGCTTTCTCCCTTGAGTTCCTTATCTGCCTCCTTTTTATCTCTGGAAAGCCTTTAGCCAGTTGCCAGGAGAAATCGCTGATCTTTCCCTTCTGCCTCCCATAAAGCTGATAAAAAGCAGGAGGGAGCACATACGATCAAAGTAATCCCGTCCTGCCAGCCTCAGCCAAAGGAGCCTTTTAGGCTAGACGATGAGGTGCTCCTGTAGAGGGTGGGGAGAACTGCGGAGGGACCAGCTGAAACAAGACAGGCTCCTCGGTACCTCTGTGTGGTCTGGATAACCCCAAACCATCTCTGCTTTCACACTGCAGTCTGGTTATTTCTACATACAGCCACCAGATGGCGATGTCTCCTTAACGGTAAAGCAAATTTTTGCTTTGGAAAACACAAACACACACACACACACACACACACACACACACACACACACACACACACACACACACCCTTGCTCTCCTCCAACGTGCGCTCTTTGTTCAAAGCAGCGGCGGGGAAGCAAAGGTTGTTCTTTCTGAACACGCTGGTTAAGTTAGTGATGCAGACAGACAGACAAGGTACCTGCTTGAAGGAAGTTTCGCTGTGAGGACTGGAGTTTCCACTTGGGATGATGTCCTCAGTGACTGCACACAGGGGCAACAGGGAGATGGAAACCACCGGGCGTTAGTGAGCTGAAGAGTTAGTGGAGATGTACCCTAGATGGAAGGCTTGTATGAACCCTGTTAAACTCTACCCCATGCCAAGTGCTTCCTGGCCCAGCAAGCCTTGCAGAGGCATGCCCAGGGCTGGCTGTTTAAGATTGTCCTGGCAGAATCAAGTCCCTCCCTTGCGGGCAAAGGATGCAGACAGAGCTACTGTAGGAGTCTTCTCTTGTAGATGGGGAAACTGAGGTCAGAGCAAAGACGCTCTCCGGATCCTGACTTCTTACCAAGTTCCTCTGCATGCATGTTTCAGATGGCTTTAAATGGCCTTCTCCCGATGTCTCATGCAGTGCGATGAGCTAGCACACCTCCTTAAGCCTCCTGGCTCCGTGGCGTCTGTGCATACCAGGGCATGCTGCATTCGCTTTATCTCCAACTGCAGATGAATTTGTCCAAAGCAATCCATCCAACAGCCAGTAGAGGAGAAAAGTCATTTAAGGTAATTGCTTATGAACTTGCCAAACAAATCTCTCAATAGGTATTTTGCAGTTAGTAACAATAGTAACAAGCGCTAATTTATGGCTCCTCATGGACCAGTCTCTGTTTTAACAATCGGTTAATATCATTTTGTCACGTAATCCCAACAACACCATGAAATAGACATGGCTTCCCACCCTGCCCCCCGTCTTTTTGAGACAGGAACTGTCTATGTGCCTATGTGACCCAGGCTGGCCTGAAGCACAGGAAAATTCCTCCTTCCTCAGTTTCCACAGTGCTTGGATTACAGAAATGTGCTGACACATTCAATTATTACCGTATCTGCTTTGCAGCTGTAATGGGGTAAGTCAGAGAAGGCAAATAACCCACATACAGTCACACAGCTGGAAGGCACGGCGCCAGCATCACACCCTGCTTTGCCTAACTTCAGAGCAGATCTTTTAGGCATTCCTGGTGTGAAGGCTCCTGTGACACTTTCTCCCACTTGTAGGATCTGACGGCGGAACGTGTCAGAGTTTCGGACCAGAGCACCAGTCAGCATCTTATCATTTTCCGGTTGTGACATGGCGGCCCAGGGATGGTGACAGGCTCAGGGCCTGGATGGTGGCATCCAAGCCACACCTACGGGACACTCAGAATGTGCACGTGTGGGATGAGAGAGGTCCCTGCAGATAGAAGCTGACACCAGCATGCAAGGTACTGCTGGGTCTGTGTCTGCTGGGGGCAGACACGGGAGGGACAAATATCTCTGGGGACCAATAGGGCAACAACAAAAAGACGGCAGCCAGTGTACAAAGGGCCTCTCTATGCTAGGCTCTGAGTGTAATGTTTTTTTGTGTCTCCCTGCTACCAAGGGACTCAGCACGTTGCAGCAAGGACTGAATACTTCATCCTCATCTTGCATGAGACAGTGTCTCAAATGCAGAAATGGATGCTGTACACTAGGGACATAATTCACAAAGTTCTTGCTGAGCATGTGCGAAGGTCTGGGGTCCCTTGGCACTGAAAACAAAACCAGTAATAAGGAACATAGAAGCCAGATTAAAAACAGGCTTCTAGATCCAGGTTCCTGTTTCACCACAAAAGGGCATGACATTGAAATGGAAGTGTCTTAAGATACAGATGAGTAGTCATCAGTTCCCAGTGATGAAGTTACCGGTACAGAAGCAGCATGAAGATTTCCAGTCTGACAGACTGGATTCCCAGATCCACACCGCCCTCTTTTACCATTGGGCAAACTATCTAGTCTCTACTGAGTCTCAATTTCCTCATATTTAAAAAAGGGAAAATATGGTATCTGCCCCAAGGTTGCTGAGAGCATTAAATAGATGATGTAAACAAAGTACATGGTCGGCCACACTTTCTGGCATGCAGTGTTTAATAAACAGCAATGGCGATGATGAGGATGGTTGCTCTACAGGCCTACTCTTAAAGTCTGGCAACCTGAGTTCAATTCTTAGGACCCATGTAAAAGAATAAAAATGCCCACAAAAATGCCTTTCACACTTGTGTCATGGTACACATACCCTTCTCCTATCTGTGTACAAGTATACACACACACACACACACACACACACACACACACACACATATATATATATATATATATTTTTTTTTTTTAAAAGGTACTAGAAATAGAAGAGAATAAAAGAAGAAAATGTCCTAAGGACATCTTTTTCCAAGAGGAAAAACCACGACTCTGTAATAGATTTAAAAAGCTATGTACAGCTTCCTTGATGATATGCTAGTACCTGGATAAAAAAAAAAAAAAAAAAAAAAAGCCACAAAAGTCATAGTGGCTACGAAGTCCTATCTCCTGTACCAGCCACACAGTCTGAGGTACCACTGTGAGGGCTTTTTTGCTCTGGGATAACAACCAGGTAAGAAGAGTCTGGGATATTCATATTCTCCATATTTAACTCTGGGATGCTTGTTCTTGATAATGGACACAAATGAAAGCTGACAACTTGTTTTCTTCTTTTGTATTACCAAAAAAGACCCATCATTTTGGAAGATTAGGGGAAGAAAAAAAAAAAAAAACAGGCTAAGCAAAATTAGGAAGATAATTCAGCCTGAAACCAAATCATCTACGCATAATTACCATTAAAATGTTGCTCTTCTCTTTGGCATTTTCTTCTATCAAAATGTTTTTCTCATGTGGTATGTAATGCTATGTATCACACCCCTTTTTCTTTATGGATGATGATTTTTGTTTCTCACCTAGGGAAATCTTTTCTGGAGTCATGAAGAATTTGCCCAAACTCTCTTTAAAAAATGTGTACATTAATAACCCACCTCAGAGCTGACTTCTGTGCATGGCAGATAGAAGGGACAGGTTCTACTTTCCTTTCAAATGACTATTCAGTGGTACCCGAGCCATGTTCTCTTTACCATTCCTCAGTTTCACGTTTTCTTGAAAACCCAGTTGCCCACGCATGGGCAGATCTCTCGCTGGCTGCTGCTACGATCCAATGGTCTGTCTACACGTTGTATAAAAATGAAGATGGTATGCTTTTCGGAGGGGTGACAAAGAACCTCAACTTCTCACGGATAAACTAATGACTTTTCCCTTGGGCAGGTCCCAGAGATGTGTCACGTCGTATGTCCTTTCCAAGGCGGCATCAGCACTGTTGAGAGAGCTCTCCATCCAGACTGCAGGCTGGAAATGGTCCATGGGCTTCACTGACTCATCGTGAAAACATTATCCACCATTCCCTTTGTCTTACAGGTCATTTGTCACAACCAGTCAGGGAGCTCCACCCACCTGCAAAGGTCAGTGATGTGCTGTCTGCCATGTGCCTGGAAGGGGAGGAGGCCCAGCTGTTGGAAAAAATGAGTGACGACTGCCTCCATTTATCTATCCTTCATTGAAAATGACAGTCTTAACCACTGCAGTGGAATAGCAAGACTCCATAGCCGGTAGAGCAAGTCCTCCAGCTTTGCTTCTCCTTCTAAGAAGGTCCTGGCTTGTCTTTAATTTTGGTAATCCTATATGAACGTAAGAAAGTGGTTACATTCCTTCCATGTCTTATTAGGAGGTGGGAGATCAAGCTGTTTCAGTCAGTCAGTTGCTTGCCATACAAACATTCAGGATCTGAGTTCAGATCTCCAGCACCCATGTAAAAATCTGGACATGACGGCCTTCTCAGCTGGAGGCAGAGACAGGGAGATCTTGGGGGCTTGCTGGCCAGCAAGTGTAGCTAGTTGGTGAGATTTCCAGGCTCAGTGAGACAATGTCTCAACTGGATACATACAAATGAGTAACATTACACAGAATGAGTGGGTTGTAGTTTGTATTTATATGTTTAGGAATCCATGTATGTAACAACGATTAATGAAAAAAAGAAAGAGGCCATGAATTTGAAAGAGAGCAAGAGAGGAAAGGGAAGGTGGAAACAATATTTACACCATAATCTCAAAAAATAAAAGGTAAAAAAATAAAAATAAAAATAAAGAATTGGAACAGATGCCAAGACCCACAGCCAAACAGTAGATGAAGCTCTGGTAACTGAAGGATTGTAGGAGCCAAAGGGGCTGAGGACATCACAAGAACATGACCCACAGAATCAGCTAGGAAGGGCTCATAAGGGCTGACTAACACTGAAATGACAAGGCAGCTGCTTCAGTCTGTGTAGGTTCTCTGCATACATTATGGTTGTGAGGCTTGGTGTTCTTGTGGGACTCCTAACCGTGGGGGTTGGGTGAGTATCTCTGACTCTTTTGCCTGTTCTTGGGACCCTTTCCCTCCTACGGTGTTCCTGGTCCAGCCTTGATATGAGGGTTTGTGCCTATCTTATTGCAGTGTGTTTTGCCATGTTTGGTTGCTATCACTGGGAAGCCTGATCTTTTCTGAAGGGAAATGGAAGAGGTGTGGATCTAAGGGAAAGTGGAGGGGAGTCCTGGGAGGAGAGGAGGGAGAGGAAACTAGTTGAGATGTATTGTATAAGAGAAGAATAAATTAAACATATTTATATGTATAGAATATAAAGAACTATAATACGGTAGAAAGTGACTAAGGAAGACACCCAGCATTAACTGTGGCCCCCACAGTCTCTCATGCATATCCTCCGCACTCATGCATGCACATTGTGGAGACTCACACATCTTGTTAGGACTTTTATTGGATACATAGCTCCATTGAGGAGAATTAGCATTTAAAATAGGTAGTGTCCTGTTGTGGTTATTAATATTTATTATTGATTTATCTTTTAGTTAATTTGTGGTTATTCCTAAACCAGCTGTATACCCAAATCACCCAGAGACTAGGATTTATTTAATTAACTTAGAACACAATGCTGGGCGATTGTTACTCCATCCTAAACCTCCAAGCCCGCATAGTTTCCTACCATTCAGATTTCACCCATTATACTTGCTTCAAGTCATATCTTAGGTTCCAAGACCATGTGGAGAGATGCACTCTCTCTGCTCCTCCTCCTCCCACTGGCTTCCTTCTCCTCCCAGGATGTCCCACTCTATTATCTTCCTGGCACAGCACTGGCTGGTTGTTTACTTGACAATTACAGAGAACAAATGATGGCATGTTTACACAAACTTGAGATAGGTGATGCTTCAATGCAATGTCTGGATTGAAACCAGATAATAGGGTAGAGAACTCAGCATTTGAATGAACAAGGGTACATTCCATAAGAATAATACACCAACAGTGTCCTAATCCATCAGAACTAATTTCCATCTTTTGATCCTGACCTTTTTTATTTTTCTTGAATAGTCAGTGTTTTACACAGCGACCTTGTTTGTACAGGGACCTTGCATGCATCTTGTTAAAAACTTCCCTTCTTTTTTTTTTTATATTAAAAAAAGTTACAGCAAATGCTATTCTTCCATGTTTTCTGCTTTATAAATGTTTGTGGTTGATATATAGGCATTCAGTTAATTCTTATTTATTGCCTTTGTATCCAGAAACATTGTGAAACTGTTTTACACTTTGTATATGTGTGTGTGTACACAGCTTGCAGGTTGTAGAACAACTTGTAATAATTGAGTCTTTCTTTATACCATGTAGGTTCTGGTCATTGAATCCATTCTTCAAGCTTGGCAGCAAATCCCTTTGCCTGTGGAGCCATCCTGCCTAAAACTTTTAGGTTATTAAAATTGCCTACGGCTTTCCATGGATTTTGAAGAGGTTAGAGTGGCACCGCTCCACCCACCGACATCTGTGACCTATAGGCCTAGCCCGAGACCCAGCTCTGTTAGAGAGCCCTCTTTTCCTGAGTGAATGTAGCTCTAACCATTCATCCAAGAAACTTCCTTTTTTAGCAGACAGAAGCCAACACAGAAAACCAGCTGTGGATACGTCGACAACACCATTCCCACACCCAAGGCTCAGGGAAGATCATGGAAGATGGGGCAGAAAGATTGTAAGAGCCAGAGGGCCAGGGTGTCTGCTCTGAGACTGTGTCTCGTAGAAATTGCAGGAAAGCATCACCCATGATAGCTCAACAATATGGTTGCCTATATTAAGAGCCAAATAATGACAACATGAATAGGCACGCTAGCATGGAAGGGGAAATCTCATGGGACCACACTCCTAAATAAAAAACTATAGGCAACTAACAACTTGTTCAGAGGGGAAGAATTAGGGATGAACTCCAGTTATGGTTGCTCAATACTAAATGGTCAGTTCTGAACTTGTATGCATACGAGCAAGACTAAATGGACTCAGCAGGTTATAGTTATGATTATATTTATCATTATAATAATAATCAAAGTAAAAGAGGTGACGTATTTGAGAGGAAGTAAGGGGAAAAAAGGGAGGGGTTGGAGGGAGAGGACATAGGAGGAGCTGGAGGAAGGAAAGGTAAAAGGGAAATGAGGTAATTATATTTTTAAAACTTTTAAAAATTATTGAAAAAAAGAATATAATCCACAAATTAAAGCAATTCTTATGTATTTCTTTTAGTGTGTATGTGTGTGTGTAGGTATGGGTGTGGCAAATACATACATACGTGTGCAGGGTGAATACTCATGCACGTATGGAGACAGAAGGGAGACACCGAGTGTCCTTCTCTATTACTTTCCACCTTAGTTCCCTGAGACATAGTCTCTCAATGAGCCTGAGGTAGGCTGGTGGCCCAGCTTATCTCTTGTCTAACCCTGTAGATGCTGCTAAATAGACCTTGTGAGAAACAGCCTCCTTGTTCACACACAGTCTCAGAGGGAACATTTTCAAAGTTTCTCCTTTGAATACATTATTAAAGATTTTACTGTGGATCCTGATAGCAGATGATGAATGTGCCTTCTTTTCCCTAATTTCCAAGATTTTTGCATAATAAACAGATGTTGAATTTTAGCAAGTGTTATTTTTCTCTTCGTAGCTAGAGCTGACCAAGGCTTCTAGACTCACAATGGGCTGGTTCCTGGCACACCCCTTGTAAGTTGGAAATAAACTGGAAAAACTGCAAGTCCGAAATGCGTTTGATACATGGAACCCTCTGAGCACTGTGGCTCAGGGGCATAGTATCCTGGGGGTTCCAGCTGTCCCCCGGTGAACCTGGGGTGAGTAGGAACTGAGGCTCATGGCTGCTAGCCAGAGTCTTCAGTGCTTTATGGCACACCACTAAACCCAGGGAAAGGGCAAACTTCGAAATTAAAAGCACAGTCATTGCTTTCACATCATCACAAACTTGAAAATCCTAAGTTTAGTGGTGTAAGTTTTGTTAGGTGGAAACTGACTCTGATTTCTGCCAACAGGACATGGATCACATCAGACATCCCAGCATCCTGGAACAAGTCCAGTCTGTACTTTGTGGATTTTTCCTTTACACGTCGCTAGAGTTGGTTTGCTTAGCTGTTTACACCTATGCTCACATGTAAAATTGGCCTGTGATGTTTTTCCCCCCCGTCACCGTGTGCCTTACTGGATTGTGACATCGATACTACTCTAGTTTCACGAAATAAAGTAGGGAGTATACGCACCTTTTTTATTTTCTGGAAGATTTTGTACAAGATTGACATTAAATCTTTAAACATTTTAATAATATCTGCTCGAGCTTAGCATTTTGGACAAGTTTATTTTGAATTAAATTTCAGATTTTCCAGGTTTTTTTTTTTCTTGTGCTAATCTTGGTAAGCAACATTTCCCTAAGTGTTTATTTTTATGTGCATTTTCAAGTTTACTGGCAATCTTTTGTGATACCCCCTCCATATTTTGCAAATGCCCCCAACAAAATGAATGTTGTCACTCTTCCACGGCTGATGGTGACAGCGGCTGGGTCTTTCTCTTTTTCTGTTCTGCTCTGCCTCAACAGGTTTATTGCTTTTATTAGTTATTAATTTTTAAATTATATTTATTAATGTATGAGGGGCACAGCAGGCACACACGTGGAGGTCAGAGCACCACTTGAAGGATTTGGTTCTCTCCTTCTACCATGCGGGTCCAGGGGCTTGAACTGAGGGCTCGGGAGTTGGCAACAAGCATTTTGACTCCCTGAGCCATCTCAGTGGCTCCTTTATCAGTTCTTTTAAAGAGCCAGATTTTGACTTTTTAAGTCCTACCTATTATCTTTTCTTTCCTTTTAGTATTGTTGCTAACATTTCTACAGGGAAGACCTAACTAATATCCATCCTTCCTCTGAAGGTCCTGGCTTCTGAAGGAGGTCCAATTCTTACCGTAGTTCATCCTGGGGGAACCAAGGAGTTTATTAGGCTTCCTTACAGAGAATGGGAGCCTGGCTGGCCTTAAGACAGTGGCGGGGGCCTGGGGGAGGGCTGCATCCAGAGTGCAGGATGACTCCGCCATGCCTGTGGAGCTGGAGTGCCACCCTCAGCAAGCTCTTCTCCAGCCACGTGACTCAAGGCCCTCCCTGAGGCCATGTGCAATGAGGACAGAACTATATACAACTCTTGAGGGGAGTGGCTGGACACTTGGGTAAGGGCCTCGTGCCCTCCCCACCCTTCTTCCATGAAGGAGTGACAACAGTCAACAAGCATTTACAAGCAGACACAGCTGAGTTCGCTTAGGTGGGGGAGAATTGCCTTGGAGGCTAGTGCTGTATGACAGACCTTCCTTCCTTCCTTCCTTCCTTCCTTCCTTCCTTCCTTCCTTCCTTCCTTCCTTCCTTCC
>NW_026585504.1:31270175-31270921 GCF_907164565.1 Psammomys obesus
TCCTTCCTTCCTTCCTTCCTTCCTTCCTTCCTTCCTTCCTTCCTTCCCTCCCTCCCTCCCTTCCTCCCTCCCTCCTCTCTCTCTCTCTCTTTCTTTCTATTTGGATAAAACTACTTTCCTGTTAGTTTTCTAAATTCTTCCAGAAGTCCTATAAAAATGTTAAGTCTACCCATTGCATCCTTCTTATCTTTGTATTTTCCATCACACCGTCTTTCTACTTCGTCCTAGGTGGTTTCAATTCCCCAGTTCTTTCTACCTGTTCTGAGTTTGTTACTCAACTACCTGTTGAGTGTTTCATTTTGGCTATCAGGACTTTAAACGTTAGAAATCTAGAGTTGTTATTACTGTTGTTTTGTCCTGGGGCCTCCCACACCCTGGGCCTGTGCTCTGCCTGGAGCTGTACCCCACTCTGGATCCTTCTGTCTGGCTCCTTTAGTTTATAGTTGTTTTCTCTCAGTTTATGACTCATAACTTTCTTGAACTTTATAATACTCTGGTCTCGTAAATGGCTGTAAGGGGCAGTATGACTTTTGTAATACTTAACCAACATTTCTTTTATGATATTTGTTATTTTCTTATTTAGACACTTCTTTGCTATACATGCAGTTTAAGGTTCATAAACAAGATAAATTCTCTGTCTCCAATTTTGTATTTGCCAAAATTCTACCTACCATATGAAAATATAAAGATGAGTTTTACTCCTTCCTTCCTTCCTTCCTTCCTTCCTTCCTTCCTTCCTTCCTTCC
>NW_026585504.1:31270931-31295087 GCF_907164565.1 Psammomys obesus
CTTCCTTCCTTCCTTCCTTCCTTCCTTCCTTCCTTCCTTCCTTCCTTTCTTCCTTCTTTCCTTCCTTTCTTCCTTCCTTCCTTCCTTCCTTGTTTCTTTCTCTCCTCTTCCTCCTCCTCTCCTCCTTCTCTTTCTGCCTTTTGAGGCAGAGATTTATTATGTAGCTCTGGTTGGCCTTGAACTCATTGTGTAGACCAGGCTGGTCTTTGAGGTAACAGAGATCTGCCTGCCTCTGCTGGGATTAGAGGTGTGTATCATCACACCTGATCTCACTCACTTTTTGTTTCCTGAGTTCAAGCCATCCAGGCCTCCATACTGTTCCCTAAAATAGAACATAGCCAGCCTCAGGGGCTTTGCACTTGCTGTTCCTCTGTCCAGAGCATCCTTCCCAGCACAGTTGCCTAGCTGCTTTCATCTCCCATCTCTTCCTTGATTCTCCGACTGCTGTATAATAACAGTGGTCCCTTTCCTCTCTGCTGCTCCCTGCTTTATCTCACGTCGTAGCACTTACCACTAAATGACAGCATATTGTCAGCTGCTTCTATTTGGTTATTATCTGTCTTTACTGCTAGTTTATAACCTCCTCTAAGAGACAGCTATCCTGAATTCTTTTCACCAGAAAGTCTCCTGTGAATTCATCAGCTCCTAGAACACGACAGTCACACAAGAAAGATCTACTGAGCTAGGTTCCATGATAGCCGCTTTATATAAAATTATAGCAGGACTCTCTCGGACCCACCAGTGGTAAAACAATGTCACAGAGTCTTAATATAGTTTAAAGGTTAGGCCTTTTGCTGGGCGGTGTCCAGCTAGCTTTCTAGTTTAACCTAGTCCTGGCATTATGTCCAGCCATGTGGATAGCTCTGCCTTTCTGCTCTGTTCTGTCCTTCCATGTTCACTGGCAAATCCACTGATCCTCCACATTTTCTTTCTTCTCCCAGGAACTCTGTATCTCTTTCTCTCTGTCTCTCTCATTCCACCCTCTACTTCCTGCTCTGCTATGGGCCACCAGCTCTTTATTACAACCAATAGGGATGTGAGGAAGGACAGCTATTTACAAAATATATGACAGGTGATGGGCCATAGAAATAACAATACCAGATCAGGGCGGTTCTTAGATCTCTGCCAGCTTAGCAACCAACAATTGAACTTAGGCCTTTAGAGACAAACCTTCACACAAGGTACCCTAACACAAAATTACCTTTTCCTTCAGACTAGACCACTGTCTTCCTCTGCTGGTGAGTGAACTGAGGCTCAGAGAGGTAATTTAACATGCAGAAGGTAACACATAAGTGATTGAGGTGGGATTTGACCTCAGTTCTCACACTCCTGCAGCTATCCGGGCTGCCCTTGTGTATGTGACAAATGCTTACTGGAACGTGTGTATAAAATTAGGCAGGTTGGGGTGGCCGAAAACTTTGGGAAAGGAAAAAGAGCTCTGAAACTGTGAGCTCAGGCATTTTCTGATGGTCCACAGCCCTCCTTTAACCTCCTTGAACTGTCTGCTCCATCTGAAATGTCCCTACCTGGCTCCAGTCTCAGACAGTCTGTTTCTGGTCTTTTGTTAGCTTGGTGGATCCAAACAGCAGTGTCAGCAGAATGGGGACCAGACGTGTGAAGCAATGCATAAGACAAACAGAGCAGGGAGTGACGCAAGTCAGCACAGAGGTCACGCACTGCGTGCTTGCATACCCGCCCATTCACGTTTTTCGGTTTTCAAACATTTTTGATAAGCCCAGCAGATGGGCTGCCTCTTTATAAGAAGTAATGCAGGCATCTGCTGCTTTAGGCTTTCTGACTCGCTTCTGACTGCTCCTCAGGGGCGATAGCGGAAGGTTCTGAACCAAGTGCTCCTGAGAGCACAGGGAAAGACCGTGACAGCCAATCCCATTCTGTCACCTGTGGTTTGGGGGAGGAGGCTAGGGTACTATTTCCTGTTGTCTCTGAGCTTTAAGGATGCTTATTTACAAACAAGCAGGAGGAAAAGGGAGACCCTCTGGGGAGCATGATGGGGTCTCCCTCCACACAGCCAGCTCATGTCCCATGATCCCTTAGTGATGAAGAGGGATTCCTTCTGGATGGGCTGAACAGAGAGGAGGCTAACTTTGGGGTGAAGCAGAATGTGGGACGCCGGTTAGAAGCTGGATCATAGCTAACAAGCCAACGATAGTTATTTAATTAGTCTCAGATTTCTTCACTGTCGAATGGTAATTACTAAGTATTCCACAGCATGGCCGTGAAGAACACACGCAGCCACGTACCAGCAGGACAAAGGCAGGCACATTACAGGATGCTAGCCAGTCAGTCACTCGTCCTACTGGGTGTGGAAACCAGATGGCCTGTGCCTTTTACCACAGCTCCTTAGTCTGTGGGGTCGTGGCACCACATAAAATTGTGTAATTGAATGTGAAGGTCATGAAAACTTTGCAACAGTCAAAGGTCTGTGAATACACAGTGGCCGAAATTTAATTCGGCATGCGATGTGTAACCAACGTGAGGTGTTTCTTGAAGTGCTCACCCACATGCTGTCTGGTGACTGTGCTGTAGCTTTGGTTGCAAACACAAAGCAAGCATTTTCTCCTTCCGCATAATGTTTTATTTATTAAATGTGAATTTCATACAATGTACTCCTACACAGTCATTTCTCATTCTCCCCAGGGCTCCCTTCCACCCTTGTCTCTGTCATGTTAACTAAGCTGTCTGACATACCTTAGTTTGAGACCATTATCTTTTACTAATTTTAGTGTTCTTACCGTACATAGGAGATCTTATAGAAATATGATACTTTTAATTATGTAAAACAAAGACTTCAAATTTTTCCTTCTTATGCCTCCTCTCGTACATATCAAATTAACTTTTCCTTGGATCCTATTATATAAGAATGTTGATCTTAAAATTTTTTGCTTGAGATGCTTTCTTATTTATTTATTTATTTATTTATTTATTTATTTATGTTTATGGTTTCATGAAAAAGAACTAGTAAGTGAAATCTGGCTCAGGATTAAGCTTGAATTTCCATGGGTTTCTGATATGACCCACAACTAGCCTCTGTCATTCTGTAGTAGGTATTTATGTAAAGCAGCGACCTTAGCACCAATCATAAAATAAAAAAAAAAAGTACTGATCAACTCGGAAAAAATGTTAAAGATGCTTCACATCCTGCTGTATCAAATATTCAGCTGCAGCTTAGTTTTACAAAATAAGCATGGCCGTCTCGTCAGCATGCAGATTTGCATTCATCTTTAGTGATGGTAGGTTCATGCATACCAAAGCTTTTAAAAATAAATTTCTTTATGGCTTCTTCTCGGTAACTTTTGTGTTACTTTTGTATATATATATATATATATATATATATATATATATATAATATATACCTATATACCAATTATAAAATTTATCCATGAGGGGAAATTGTTTAAGAAGCCATACTTTACATAATAGGCCGCAAACCATCCGTACTGCCTTTCTTTGTTCTTTTGTTCTGTGAATGTGAATAACTGTTTTCTTATGGAAAAAGAGACCTCAAAATCTGTTCTTAAGAAGAACCACCCAGGCTGTTCATTAAAAATGCATTTTTTCCAAGTCCTGCTTCCAAAATTTTCAATTTCAGGAGATGGTGGGAGAGCCCAGAGATTTGTGGGCGTTCCCTCTCCAAGAATAGCCTTGCTGTAGACTGAACAGTTGTGCCTCTGCGGTTCACAAATATTACAATCTTAGCTCCAATGTGATGATGCTATTAGGAGATGGGACCTTTGGGAGGTAATCAGCTCATGAGGGTGGAACCTTTATGAGTGGGGTTAGTGCCCTTACACAAGAACCTCCATGAAGCTCCCTCACTCCTTCCACTGCGTGGAGATGCGGTGAAAAGATGGCGGCCATCTACCAATGAAGAAGTGGGCTCTCTGCAGACGAAATATTTGCTAGCATTGTATCTCACTTCATAGCTTCCAGATCCATAAGAAATCAATTTCTATTTTTCATAAGCCCCATTCTCAGTATCTCCTTACAGAAGCCCAAATGGGTGAAGGTGCACAATATGTCCTTTTCCTGCACCCTCAGGTAATTCTGACTTAGAGAAGCTCTTCCCTAGGATTTGTGGAATGCTCAAAATGCCAGGTTGACTCAAATGCAAAATGTTCTTATAAAGGCCAAAAATAGAAATGCATACTCCCTCATCCTCCTTTGGATGTGGAATTTGCATAGTTATAGCACCTTTTCATCAAGGGCAAATGAGACCCAAATAAATTTTTACTGTGACCCAGAAAGAATATCTTCTGGTGGTAAGGCCTGAGGGGAACAGAGAAGAGCCAGAGTACCATAGGGAAATTCATGCCAGCCACAAGACACCTGGCATTTGGCTTCTGTTCCATAGCCATGCAACTGTGGAATGTCATTTTGAATCTCTAGATCTGTTATTTTCCCCCTTGAAAAATTCTTTGCTTTGTCCATGTCTCAGGGCTACCATGTTTACATGAAATAAACGATCTTCAAAAAGGGCACACTTCCTGATAGGGACGGAGCTCAGAGACTGATAGTTATTGAATCGACTAGAATGTAAATGCCAGGTACCACCTGTATCGGTAGGAACCTAGCCAAGAAAGCAGGAAAGAGAGAACTCAAGTGCTTTCAACAGAGGAAATTTAATGCAGGGATGCATCACACCGACGCTGAAGGAGCTTCAAAAGCCAAATGGATGAGGAGATAGCTCAAGGGCTAACAACAGTAGAGAGTCAATGGAGTTTGCAGGCTGGTAAGAAAAAGACAGTATATGTTACCAGTGCTCCTGGTGGACAGTGTGGAGGGAACTGGAGCTGTGGAGGGAAAGTGATGACTGTTAGAGGCATGCTCAGGACAGAGAAAGAGTGAAGTCCCCCAACTCCTTACTACTTCTGACTGGGGCTCCATAGAGTCACTTCTATATGACACCGTCTCCTCACAGACAACATGGCGGTCACACAGAGGCTAGTACCGGTTTTCTTTCGATTGCTCACTTCCCTGCAAGGGTATACTACCTAGCAAGTAAACAGTTTTTTGTTTGTTTTGTTTTATTTTTTGTTTTTTAAATCCCACTGTTCTAACTTGCTATACAGATGCCCTTAGCACTGCTTTATTTGAGTTCTCTATTGACTGGCATTTTCAGCTCCTTCAGTTCCTCTGTTGTCATGTGTACTGTTATGTTTAGAGACCATTTCCCAACTGAAGGGAGATAATGGGATTCTAATGTCATGAGTTAAGTCAATACTTACATGGTAGAAATCTTAGCTATAAAGCCCAGAATATTATTAATTATTTAGCCACTATATTTGTTCAGGCAAAACTTGGCTAATTTTCCTATAAATACTCCTTTTGCCTCTCCAGACAAAGAAAAATAGTATAGACTGAAGGTTAAGACAAAACCTTGATTTTTGGGTCAGGGGTGGTGGTACACACCTACAACCCCAGCACTCTGGAAGACAAATGCAGGGCCATTGGATCTCTGTGAGTTCAAGGCCAGCCTGGTTTACAAAGTGAGTCCAGGAACAGCCAAAGGTTACACAGAGAAACCCTGTCTTGAAGAAGCAGAACCGAACCCAAAACAAAACAAAACAAAACAAAATAACAACAACAAAAAAAACTTCCCTTGATTTGGTATCATTTTTCTCAGGAATCTTAGTCATTGCAGGGATGACCCAGACCTCTGCAACCTAGCCCATAGACTTCCTGTTTGTTTGGTTTTTGGACTCATTATTAAGTATTGGTGAGGTACAGGATTGAGAATGGTACCTGTGGTGGTTGATATTGTCAACACTGCAGCATCTAGAATCAGCTAGGAGACAAGCTCTAGGATGTCTGTGAGGAGCTGTCTACAGGAGCCAAACAAAAACCTGTTCTCCCTTCAGTTGCCTTTGACAGGGTATTTTATCTTACTAACAGAAAAAGTCACACCTTCATTAGGTTTAAGCCAAATTCCATTAGCAAAGATCTAGGAGCAGGCGTGTGTCCAGGAAGAGGATGAGGTATGTGTGATTTGGACTTCGTTGGTCTTAGATCTATTCCCACCTGCTATCTCCACTGTGAACACCCCAAAGCCATCATCACAAAAATTATACCAGAGGTTATTCTTGGCTATCACTTCCTAAATCAGCGTGGCTAATGGGGTTCTGTTTTCTCCCTCTGCGTTTGATGCCCGAGCTTGAAATTCAGGGTTCTTTCTACCTTCTAAGAGGTGAGTAACCAGGGTGCATAGGAGACCTGCCTAGTTTCATAATCCAGCCTGCAATCTGAGGTCAGGGTGGATGACTACACAGTGTGTGACTCAAAGACCACAGGCTCCGGCATCTGGCATTGTGTGCTCACACTGGCTGTGTTCCCCGGACACCTTCTTAGACTCAAGAGTCAAACTCTTTCAACGTGGGTCTAGGGATTCCGCTTCCTGTTTTCTCATAAATACAGTCTCATGGAAACTTATTAAAATGAAAAGTGAGTGGAAACAGGATCACCATGTCTGTTCTCTTGTGGAGGTCTGTTTAAACTACCTCTGTGCTGTCACACTCTGAGTCTGTGATGAGGTTTCCCAGGGCTTGCCTTTGTTGGCAGATCCTCTGGGTCATGGCCGTACTCATCCTCTTCATTGCTAGGTAGTAACAAACCATTCTCCAAGTTATCCATAAGAGTCTGCTCTTCTGAACCATTGGAGAGTTAGAACGTCTTCGTCAACACATCCTGGCTGGTGTTCTTCGTCATCAGATCTTATAATTTTGTCAGTTGGAAGGACGCACAGGTTACCTCTCACGCTAGTTGGTACAACTCTGATTATCAAACAGCAAGGTTAACCGTCTTTTCTAAAGTTGTTTAATGATGCTCATTCCTCTTCTTTTCTTCTGAGATAGGTTCTCATCTATCCCAGGCCAGTGTTAAACTTGATACACAGGTAGAAATAACCTTGAACTTCAGAGCCTCTTGTTTATACATCCTGAGTGCTGGGATTGCAGGTGTGTGCCATCATGCCTGGCTTATGATGCTCATTCTTTTTTATTTATTTTTATTAATTATTACTATTTACTACAATTTATTCACTTTGTATCCCAGCTGTGGTCTTCCCTCTTGTCTTACCACAATCCCACCTTCCTTGAGTCTTCTCCCCCTATAGTCCTCCTCTAGTCCACTAAAAGGGCAGGATCTCCTCCCCTTCTATCTGACCCTAGCCTATTGGGTCTCATCAGGACTGGCTGCATTGTCTTCCTCTGTGGCCTGGTAAGGCTGCACCCCACAAGGGGGAAGTTGATCAGAGAACCTGCCACTGAGTTCATGCCAGAGACAGCCCCTGCTCCCCTTACTAGGGAACCTACTTGGAGACTGTGTCTATGGGCTACATATGAGCAGGGGTTTTAGGTCCTCCCCATGCATGGTCCTTGGTTGGGGTATCAATCTCTGCAGGTCCCCCAGGGCCCAGAATTTTTGGCTTGTTGGTCTCCTTTTGGAACTCCTGTCCCCTTCAGGTCTTTCTGTCTCCCCCTTCTTTCATAAAATTCCATGCATTCTGCCCAAAGTTTGGCTATGAGTCTCAGCCTCTGCTGAGTAGAGTCTTTCAGAGGTCCTCTGTGGTAGGCTTCTGCCCTGTTTCCTGCCTTCTCCTGCTTCTGATGTCTATCGCTTTTGCCCTTCTGAATGAGGATTGAGCATCTTCCCTAGGGTCTTCTTTGTTGTTTAGCTTCTTTAGAGTATAGATTTTAGTATGTTTATCCTATACTATATGGCTAATAACCACTTATGAATGAATATATACCACGTATGTCTTTCTGCTTCTGGGTTATCTCACGCAAGATGATCTTTTCTAGTTCCCACCATTTGCCTGCAAATTTCCTTGTTTTTAATAGTAGTATTCCATTATGTAAATGTACCACAATTTCTGTATCAATTCCTTCATTGAGGGACATCTGGGTTGTTTCCAGATTCTGGCTATTATAAATATAGCTGCTACTAACATGGTTGAGCAAATGTCCTTGTTGTATATTTGAGCATATTTTGGATATATGCCTACCAGTGGTATACTGGATCTTGAGGAAGCACTATTCCTAGTTTTCTGAGAAAGCCCCAGATTGATTTCCAAAGTGATTGTACAAGATTACATTCCCACCAGCAAATGATGCTCATTCTTAAATTATCTTTAAAAAATGCCTTTTTTGAAACAATGCATTCACATTATAAGACTAAATTTTTCTTTTCACATGGATCTTACTTCAATTAAGCAATTTTTATTTGAGTGGAAAAAAATGTAAGTTGTTTAACGTTCGTTCTTTATGCTTTTGGCCATCTTCAAAATGGCTGCTCATCCCTGAAAGGCACAGGGTACTTTAAAAGCCAGAAGTGCAGGTAGGAAGTTCTCAGAAAAGCCCTGCTTTGCTTTACTTCCTGGAGATGGCCAATCACATCTAGAGGTCAGTCATTCATCCAACTGAACTGTTTTCGTATTGTGGATTCTGAAGATTGATCTGCTTGCTTTCTTTCCTTTCCTTTTTTTTTTTTTTTTTTAAATGTGTATGGATGTTTTACCTGCATGTGTGCCTAGTACTCGCAGAGGCTAGCAGAAAGCATTGGACCCCAACTAACTGGAGTTACAGATGGTTGTGAGCCACCATGTGGGTTCTGAGAATCAAATCTAGGTAGTCTGAAAGAGCAGCAAGAACTCTAAACCACGGAGATATCTTTCTCTTGTTTGCTTCTATGTAGCTGCCACTGCCCAGGTTCCTCTTGGGACCTGGACAAAAGCAACCCGTGACCAGAACCTAACCTAACCTCCAGCCTTGAGCTCCCCTAGAAGTTACTGGTGTCTACTAGGAGTTATTGGAAACACAAATGTGGGGAAGGCACACAGAGATGCAAAGCCAGTTGACAGAATCATCAAAGACAAACGGCACAGAGGAGCCGGACAGAGACTGCCCGGTCTCTCCAGGCTGCCTTCACTGAAGCATTGACCACATTTTGGGGGTGAATCACTTCCCACTCCCACCCATCTTCTCTCTCAATTTTCTGAGCTTGTGTTTATGCCTTTCTTCTGTTTTACAAAATGACCTGTCCTTTTCCTTCAACTAGCCCTGAAAGCGAGAGTCACCACCCGTTAAAGAAAATACCAGGTGAGGTCAGTTTCTTTTTGTTTCTCTCTCTTTCTTCTCTTCTCTCTTCTTCACTGCTTTCCCCCCTTGCTGGAGATGGAAGCCAGGGCCTCTTTATGGTAATGTAGTCCATCACTCAGGGCATACCCTTCAGTCCCAGGTTGGCTGTTGATAGAGTTTTTTTTTTTTTTTTTTAATTTTCTTATCCAGTCTTGATGTGATCTCAGTGCTAGTGCAGTTTTCAGATGCAATTCTCCTTTCCATTGTCCCTTGTCCATACTCACCATTATTCCATAGCTGGCTTTGCCTTGAGTACAGGACAGCGGTGGAAAAGCCAGTGTTAGAGACAGAAGAGCCTAGAACAGTGAGTGAGAGGACAAGCTGCAGGGCCAGAGGGCTTCTGGGAACAGGTGGGGGTTCTGCTTCAAAGGACAGGCATAGAGCAAGAAGAGTTCAGTGCTAAGAGCCAGCCTGTGGCCAAACATTTACTCCACAGAAACCCATTCACACTAATGGGTCTTTAAAAATATTTTTGATTAGCATATATTAATTTTGCATACTGGGTTTCATTATGCCCTTTCAATATATGTATGTAACGCATTTTGCACATATTAATCCTCCATTACCTTCTCTTGTATCCTTCCCACTCTTCCTGATCCCCTTCCTCATATCAATTAGTCCCTTTATATGTTAATGTTGGTGTCTGTGTGTGTGTGTGTGTGTGTGTGTGTGTGTGTGTGTGTGTGACCCATTAGGGTTGCTTACAGCAGTATGGATGAGGAATTATGTACGAGCATTTTACCAGCGGTTGCACCACTGAAGAAAAGGTGCCTCCCTTCACAAGCAATAACGACCTGCCTATACTTGGGAAGGGGTTGTGAGTCCCTCCCACCTAGCTACCAGTAACTATCTATAAGTCCTCAGACTTTGTGAGTCCCTCCCTGCTCCTTGGCAGAATGCTGAGAGGCTCAGTCTTGAGCAGGCGATCACAGGTGCTGAGCTCAAGACTGCAGTGGCCGCGTCATGACCAGAAGACAGCGCTCCAGGCACCCTTCACTTTCCTGTGCTTCTTATAATCTTCCCACTCCTTCCACGGTGTTCCCCAGGCTTTGGAAAGGGTCAGATAGATGTCTCCCTGGTGGCTGAATGTTCAACAGTCACTTACTCTTATCGTTTTGACCAGTCTGAACCTCTGTAGTAACCGCTCCCGCTGCAAACAGAAACGTCTCTGATCCAAGCCAAAAGCAGCACTAACCTGTGGGCATAAACATACAGCAGGCAACATGGCGCGCACATTACGCGCATGCAGCAAAGCGTCATGCAGCAAAGCTCCACGCTGGGGCCTGTGACCTCTGCAGCCACAGGGTTTCCACAGGGCTTAGAGGAACCAGACATAGATACCTTCCTGCGGAGGAGGCTTCCAATCCAACCAGAAAGTATTTAACAGACCTGCAGCTACCGTCCCGGTGGGCGCATCTTGCCTCTTAGGTCTGACCGTTGCTAACTTTTTTTCCTCTACAGCATGCATAGTGCCTTGCACTATGAGGACTATCCTGCAGGTCAGAAGCTCCGTGCCAGCTTGATGTTTCCACACCCTGCAACCAAAGAGCGCTGTGTTTCCAGCACCAGAGTCTTAGTCTGTGGTTCTGGTGGAAAACCGAGAGCACTGGCCACAGGCTGATATTGTTCTGGGGAGCTCAGAGGCCTCTCTGAATAACAGGCTGGTGTGCTAAACACTGTGATCAAAAGCAACTCAGGGAAGAAGGATTTATTTCAGCTGATAGCAGAGGTTCAACATTTCTAATGCTGTGACCTTTTAATACAGTTCCTCAGGTTGTGGTGAGACCCAACCATAAAATTATTTTCATTTTCGCTGTAGCTTCATAACGGTAATTTTTGCTGCTTTATGAATTGTAATGTAAATGTATGTGTTTTCCGATGGTCTTAGGTGACCCCTGTAAAAGGATCATTTCACAGCCGTATGGTAGAGAGCCATGGATTGAGAACTACTGGCTTATAGGTTATAGTCTATCATTGAGGGAAGCCAGAGCAGGCTGTGGCATGAACCTAGAGGCAGGAGCTGAAGCAGAGGCCACCAAGGGACAGGGTTGCTCGCAGGCTCCATGGCATTCTTACACAGCCCAGGCTCATCTGCCTAGAGGTGATAGCACCCATCAGGAGCCGGGTTCTCCTACATCAATTAGCAACCAAGCAATCGATGCCCCACAGGTCAATCCGATGGAAGCAATTCCTCATCTGAGCTTCCCTCCTTCCAGGTGTGGCAAGCTGACAATGAAATTTAGACATCGCGGGAGGTAGCCCACTCCAGGCTCCAGGGTTTTCATTAAATAACCTACGACTTCTGGGAGCAGTTTTATTCGCCCACATAGGGTACCTCCATTCAAACACATTCTTAGAAAATGTTTCTGATGTCTTAGTCTCTGAGACATCAACTAAGGAATATGTGTGATCTGAGGAGTGGAGGGGGCTCTGCTTCTAACATGAACTCTATTAACTGCTTTTGGATCACTTCCCCCTGGCAGGGCTGCCTTGCCTGGCCTCAGGGGATGAAGATATGCTCAGTCCTGATGTAACATGATGTGCTGGGGGAGGAGGCTCCCCTTTGCTGGGGGGAAGGGACAGGGGAAAGGGGAAAAAGGGGAAATGTGTGTTTGTGGGGGGGGGGACTGGGAGGAGAGGAAGGAGGAGGTGCCCTCGGGATGAAAAAGTAAATAAACTAATATAAAATTTAAAAAATTAAAAAATAAAACGAAAGGGAAACTATAAAAACGTTTTTGAGATATTTATTTGTCTATGTGTGTGTGTGCTTGTGTGCACACAGGTGCTTATAGCGGCCAGATGGAGGCGTTAGATCCCACGGAACTAGAATTACAAGTAGTTGTGGGACACCTGGTGTGAGTGCTAGACAGCAAGCTCAGGTCCTGCCCAGGAACACCGACTGCTTGCCGCTGAGCACCTCTCTAACTCGTTCAAAATTAGCTTATCATGTGTCAGGTTTCCTTCCGAGTTTACATATAGTCTTAATTTCCGCTAACCCTTTCCTCTCATTCCCTCCCTCACTCCATCTCCTTGCCTCTTCTTTACCTATCAGCCTTTTCACCACTGTTGGAGCCTTTTGTCATAAAGGCTTCTTGTCATAAAGTTAGGGTTATTTGTGGGTTGATTGTCCAAGTCAGTCATAACAAATCTTTGTTGAGGTCCCCTTAGATGCTGGATCCTGTCCTGGGTAGTGTGGGCGGGGTCAAGAATAACACAGAGAGAAGGCCTGTTCATTCCTGCTGTCATGTGTCAGGGTTTTAAAGGAAGAAGATAAGTAAAGTTTGTTCCCTGCACACAGACGTCATTCAAGGGGAGCGAGATTGTCCACAGGCAGCAGCTGCCCAGATAAAGCAAAGTTTAGGGATGGAAAAGTCCAGGTTAACAACTCTGCATCTACTTGAATTTGTATCTAGAGCTGAGAAAGTAGGAACAGAATCCACCCTACACGGTAGAGGTACAATAAAACATCTCCTTTCTGGTCTACATGTTTCTTCTTATCCACCCTCACCCAAACTTGTATCTAAGTGAGTTCCATCCCTGCCATCTCTGTTAGCATTATTTAGAGCATGGCTTGGCAAACATTTGCTTGAGAGGGCCATAGAGAAATAGTCTTGACTTCCCCAACTGGACGGTGTCTGTCCAGAGCCCTGCTATTGTGGTGTAAAGCAGCCACAGAAGATATACAATCCCCTGCTGATTTTGTGTCCCTATAACTTCAGGCATGGACACTGGAGTTTGAATTTCATATAATTTACATATTTGCTAATAATATTCTTTTGATTTTTTAATCACTTAAAACGTAAAGCATATTTTTAGCTCGTCAGCTATACAAAATAGACAACAGCTTATATTTGGGCAGAGGGCTATGGTTTGTGGATCCGATTTATATAGTTCTATAGTTCTTATTGCAATGAAGCTCTTTGATCATGCAAGGAAGGTTGCTCATTCATTCATTCATACATCCATTCATTCATCCTACAGATGTTCTTAGGTTTCCTGGGCTCTGGGGGTTCTGGCAGTCACTGTAGCTGCAGCTATGATCACCACAAGCTGTCCTCAGGGAGCTTAAACTTCATACATTAAGTCACCAAGCAAAGGGAGTCCTAATATTTTTAGTGTACAGACAGGCACTCCAGGGAGGTGGAGCTGGAAAGGAGGTGCTGCCTTTCCAGCCTGGGGAGTCAGTGAAGGCCTACTTGAGGGTGAGCCATGTGAGCATGAATGCCTGAAACACAAGAGGGTATCCTCCAGCAGAGGGGAGAGAGGCAGAAAGAAAGAGTGAATAGCAAGAAAAGGAGCCGAGGGGGCATGGACCCAAGTCCAGGCTGAAGGAGAGGGTAACAAAGGGCCTTCTACATCCTGATCAGGGTTTGTCTTCTTTACTAAAAATAAGAGAACAAACAGGAGGAGAGCTAAACATTGTTGAGAAAATGAGCTTCGCTGGCTCTCTTTTGTGGCTCCCTGGGGTGAACCTAGCTACCACGTGGCTGCTCCCCACCTCTAAGAGCCACATGTGAAAGGAGGGACAATCTGATGGTTGCTACCCAAGGTCAGGGTTTTCACATATCTCCCAGAGGTTGGGTTGTCTCGTCCACACCCTGGTCATCTTCCCTCAACTCACTCTATCCCCCAAGGAACCAGCACTGGCAGACCCGCATCCTTTGCACTCTTCCCGGTAACCTCTGCCATTCAGCACTGTGCAAACCTTCTGGGTCTCACCCTGCCCCAAGGGGCTGTGATCCCCAGGGCTGTGTCTCAAATCCTCCAGGTCTTGCAAAAAGAACTGAGTCTGAGTCAGGTTTTCTAACCCAGTGGCCACCTGTGTTCCCGGGGAGCTCTGGGAGGCTGGGAAACTTTCAGAGTGCAGTTAATCACTAACTAGCTGGAGATAAGAAAAAGAGAATGAAACAATTGAGAAAATGCCCAACCCAGAGCTTAGCGAGTCCCTGCCCACACATGCCAGGACCTGGCATGCCAGGAAAAGCCCCAGGATCAAACTGAGGTTGCTCACCAGGGAGAAAGCATGCCAGTCCCTGGGGGTTGCAGAACCTTGGCTGACAGGCTGATGGCGGCCAATGACTTTTCTCTGCTGGGACCCTTTGCCTTCAGCCAAGGCTCAACTCCAAGGAACAAACAGCGCCATTTGTTTATGCTGCTTTGTACAGGGCCTGGAAACCCTGGGTAGATCAGACAGCGGCCTGCCTTTACTGGATTCATGCTGAAAAGAAAGACAGACAGAATACCTGTGTGTAGTCTAGGCCAACATGGTAAAAAGACAGACAGGCTGAGGTCAAAGGGCGTGGTTATCCCCTCCCAGGAGGTCAGGAGAGGGGCTCCACAGCTCGTAATCCTGGGCATTAATAAAGGGTTTGCCAGTGTCAGGCAAGCTAGAAGCTTCCTATCTATTATCCCCAACTCCCAAACTGACCCGTGTTCAAAGGATTAACCGCACTTTACAAGTGGAGAGTTTGGTGTCGTATTCCAGGTCACTGTGCTGCAGAGTTCTGGAGCAGGAATCCCAGCTAAGGTCCCCCTGACCTCAAAACCTGCCCCATTCAACTGCCCCTTTCCTATGGCCAGTGTCCAAAATGCTTTCGTGGGAGTGTTTCGCTTTCCGTCAGAGACTCCAATTCTGGAGAAAACAAAATCCCAGACTTCTCTCCAAGCACTGACAGCCATTCATGCCTTGCTATGAATGATAGCCACCGAGGGAAGCTGCTGAGTGACAAGGAGAATTGAGAGGGTACTCAGAGAGACAAGTTCCCTCAGTTCCCTCAGTCAGAGAAAAGGAGCCAACATGAGGCATCTGGATCCCAGCACAACCCCTGTCCCTGCCTGGGTTTTCCACAACATCTTAACAATCTGATATCCTCAAGGACCTTTTAATTTACGTCTCTTCAAACTCACTGATAGGTGTCCCTGCCTTCTTACTGATGCTATCAGGGGGGCTCAGTACAGTTACTTCATCAATTATTTTTTATTACCTCCTGTCTTTTCAGAATATTGTAGATAAAACCTGCGTCCCCATCCCCCCAAAGCTTGGAGGAGTTTTCAGGGGAAAAGTGCTCAAATGACTGCCAGCTGGAAGGTCACATGATGGAAGGCAGTCAGCTGGTGTGGTCTTGGGGGTGGGGGTGCTCTCCTTTGTTCCTTCCACCACAGCCGCCAAAAGTGCCCTGTGCTATGCTGATCATTGTCAGGGCCATTTTGGTCTCATGGTCTGTGGGAAGGGGGAAAAGTTTTTTGAGTGCCCACTATGTGGCAAATGAGACTAGACAAAGTACTTGACAATGTGGGAATTTATTCAAACCGGCTGATAACCTTGCATGGAAAGTTAAGCAATGGGCTGCGGCCGTGTGGCAGGAAAGCAGAAGAACTGATTATTGAATCCACACGCACTGGCACCAGGAGAGCTTTGCACTAGTCAGGCAATGCTCTAGGACCAGCATCATGTGTGTAACACAAGAGCTTGATCAAACCCAGAATCACCAGCTGCCTGCCTTCCCCTCTTGCCACACTCCCCACCGCAGTTCCTTCCCAACTTCCTCCAGCCTGCGTCTTTTAACAAGATCCCCAGGTGACTGGCAAGCCCTTTGCCATTTTAGAAGAACCACCTTTCTTGCACAACCCAACTGTATTTCTGGTGGGTTTCTAAGCCACTGTATTCAATGGCTAAACAATGACTGGCCATGGTCTTTGGGTCAGACCACCTGCGTAGGTCAAAGCACAGACCTCTTTCTGGGAACTTTTGACTCTGCGCTTTACAAGGGGGTGTGGGGATTGGGGCTGGGTGGTGAGAATCGGGACACTTGGATCCAAACCCTGGAGATGCCACTCACTGGCTGAGTCACCGGCTATCCTTGAGTTTTGGGTTCTCATCTGGAGTAACCCAGAATGCCCCCGGCACACAGTGTGCTTCATGGACACAGGACAGGCATCTGGTAGGCCCTTAGCGGGGATCCGCTGAAAAAGGAAACCAAAGGTTAGTGACCTACCTGGTCATGTTCCACAAGGAGGCATCCCCCTCCCCCTGCTGTAGATGAAGAAAAGCAGTATGGTGGAATGGGAAGGCAAGAGTGAGTACCTCTCTGTGTTAGAGAAATGTAGGGTCCTCTGACACCCCTCTACCTTGGTAGTGGTCTAGACTGTCGCTTTCAAACTTCCTCCTAGATCCGCCTAGCTTATTTTATTTGTGAGCGGCTACTGCACACTGTGGGTCACTCAGCAAATTGGCAGTAGCTTCAGGCTGGGTAGATATCAGAGTGTGCGTGAGTGGTGAGAAACGAGCTGAGTCCTGGGTGTCTGGTCTGGGAACCTCACATGCCAAAGGGAAGGAGGTAATAAGATCTAGAGATCCAGGATGGTTATCCCATCCTCCCCCTAATCTTTCACGTCTTTCCTCTTGTTTGTAAATTTCTTTGAATCATCTTTAGTTACCAAGGTTGGACCAATCCCACCTTAATCATAGCCAGTTTTTCCTTTGCTTAGGCCAAGTCGGTCACCGTACATTCTAGTATGGAATCCCTCAAACATCCTGATGATGTGCAGATACTATTGTTATCCCCATTTTATAGTTGTGACAATTGAACCACAGGTTTGGAAGCAATGTGCCTGAGGCCACTCAGCCATTTCCTCCTGATGGTGCTCACAGGATCTGTGCCCAGGTTCATTCAGTCCCAAAGCACATGTACTAATCCACTACCTTACAGCTGTGGGTTCTTACTTGGTTCAGACAGTAAGCCTGTTGACATGGTGTCTCCAACCAAGATCACTGGCTTCTCCATTCCAGTAAGCAAAAGGTCATATTCCCCAAAGGACAGAATGCAGGTTTCCAGGCCCTACCTTTAGTTGGCTGTCTCTGGCAGTCTGTATCAGCAAGGTATTTTGGTGAAGTTTCTGGGTGTTTTAGAACTTGCATGGGATTCATTGCCCTGTGAGCACCTGGGTTCCATGGAATGGCCCTTTGCTTTTTCTTCATGCAAATCAGGCTGCTGGCTTCTGGGAATGCAGGGTCATTAAATCTGAGAGTGCTTCTTGCAGGTGACCTTTGCCCTTTGTGATTGAGATAAGTGAGTTTGTAGTCTGAGCTCAGGCTCCAAGGCTTAGTGATCTTGGAGAACTGAGCTCAGTGCCTGGGGAATGGGCAGAGTGCTAAAGATTATTAATAATTAAAACACTAAGCACAGAGCCTGTGGGCTGTCTCATTCCGGTTCTTAATTAATGTGTGTGTTTGTGTACATGTTCCTGAGTATGAAGACACATGCCTACATGTATGGAGGACAGAAGTTGATGTTGTGTTTCTTCCTCTATTTCTCTCCACGTTAGTTTTTGAGACAGGCTCTCTTATTGAACCCAGAGCTTACTGATTGGCTACATAAGGCCAGTAAGCTCCAAGGATCTGTCTGCCTTTGCCTCTCTAGAACAGAGCTCAAAGCACAAACAGCCATGACCCAATTTTTACATGGGTCCTAGGGATCTGAAGTCAAGTTCTCATGCTTACATGGCAAAGCACATTAGCCACTGAGCCATATCACCAGATCCCAGGTTCTTCAAAGCCCAAGGAAAGGTGACTTTAGTATGTCTGGGTCTTCAGACATAGATGTAGAATTGCTCTTGGAACCTCCCAATCTGATAGTACACCCCGTTTAAGGCTTCCCAAACATCCTTTTGTTTATTTGGTACATTTACCACCTACTTGATTAGCCTCTTAGGTTTAACTATAGTTCACAACACTCAATTTTACATTTTGTAAAGACCTAAAAGAGTCAATAAAAGGCTCCAAGCAAAGAAGTAATAAATGTTCAAGGAGAGGGAGAAGCTCACCACCCTGATTTGATCATCAACCACTGTGTGCAGGGATCAAACCTTGTCTGACCCCTCCACAAATATGTGCAATTACTGTAGTTCAGTGAAAAAGAATGTTTATGCATGCATAAAACAATGATATCACTACCAATAGTAGAAAATAAGCAGTGCTTGCTGTTTATAGAAATAAATACCTCTGCTAAAATCCAGCATGGGAATTAACTTCTCAGATTGGAATTCCAGTTCTTTCTGTGGATATGAGAGGCCTGTACATGGAGACTTCCTTTGAAGTGTGTGAAGAATGAAAGAGGATCATAAGAGGTGTATTTTTCTCTGTGATTACCTGTGTAATTCCAGGCCCCTAGGTAATCTAAAACCGTGCCATTTCTGGTGACTATTCAATATGGCAGCATTAGAACATCAGCTTTAGGAGTGAGGGGCTACTGTGAGCTCTCTTTTAATGATCTGTTCATTCATTACCATTGTCCCAGACTCTCTGGAACAGTGCTTCAAATGTATTAGGTTCTTCCATATCTAGTGAAGACATTGTTCATGGGGTGAATGACTCGATTTTCCCATCCTTTATCTTCCCTCCACACTGGAGAGCTGAATATAAGTGGGGAGAATATTCAATTGGTCAATAGACATCTTGTTTCCTTTGTCATAGCTCAACCACTTACTTAGGTCTGAGAATGCTGGGACACTGACCTGTGTAGCCTATATCAGTCTTGGCTTCTTCCGATTCTTGAATGAAGAAGTACATGACTGTGTTGAATATGTGAATCAAATGATACCATGGATGGATGGGTGAGCTTTTAGAAAACAGTGAGCCCTCTGCACAGGGAAAAGCTGAGTTGTTTGTAAGTGGCAGAGGAGATGACTGTAACTCAGTGACACTGTGTGGCCCTCAGCTGCTGGGGGGAGAACTCCTTCAAAGTCTGGCTCTCCTCATTGGTCTTAGCCTTCTAATAGAGAACCTATTGCTTCTCTTCGTTCACTGGACAAGCTCATTGATACTATGGAGACCAGCTCCTGTGTCCTACTGACCCCTGAAAAGGTTGACCTATGAGGTTGATGCCGTCCTCCCTGTGTTTATTTTTAGTAGAGCCATTATTATGCTGCTACTAATATCACTCATAATATTCTTCTTACTAATAATGCAAGGAAACTCCCACTTGTCTGTGATTGGACCAGTTTTGCCTGGAGGCAGAGACATGGATTCAATGACCTTTTGATCTTCCTCTCAGCCCTTGGTTCTATTTCCACCTTGTTAACCCAAGGGTGTTCTGTTTCTACCGTTAAGGAGTTGTGGTTAGAACTAGCAAAAAAATATCATCCAGTTCACCTCCCAATGGTCACCTGTCATTCAAAGCTTAAGGGTTTTAAGATGTGGCAGTGAAGTACTAGCCATGAAGATGAAGGTAGCAGGATTTATGTGACATACACCAAACTGGTGAGGCTGTCATTGCAGAAGTCTGATACTTGTCATCTACTGAGGAGGTGACATCCAGAGCTTTCCATTCTTCTTTCATTAAGTGTGTGTTTACAGATTCTTAGGATACATCAGACACTCTGCTAGTCCATCACCAAGAGATAGAGAAGACATTGCAATGAAATGTTGTAAGAACTTAAGAGAGGAGGAATCAAGGAGAGTAAATCCAACAAGCCAGTGTGTGTATGTGTGTGTGTGTGTGTGTGTGTGTGTGTGTGTGTACTGATTGGTGGTAAGATAGTTAATCATGAGAGGTCCCTAGAGGAAGCTGTGTTTGGGCTGTTATCTAAATGATGAGTAGCCAGAAGAATGAGAAAAAAGAAGGATTAATGAACATAACTAGGCATATGCAAGAGTGTATGATAGCAGTTAGGGGGAGAACAGCCTGCCCGTTTGTGAGACTGTGATATTGTGAGATGTAGATTTAGGTTTCAAGAAGTTTATTGCCATTCAACTCTCACATGTCTCTGAATCTCCAAAGTGATATGTTTGAAATGGTATTTAGGATAACGAATTGACTAATTAATGACCTTTCCTAGATTCCTTTAGGGTACCACAGGCTGGTGAGATGAATAAATGTGATTGCTGCCAAGCCTGGAGATCTGAGTTGGACACTTGGGACACAAATGATGGAAGGAGAAAACTGACTTCTGCAAGTTGTCCTCTGAGCTACACACATACATAGAGGCATGCACACACAGCTTTTCCTAAAAACAAACAAACAAGCAAACAAACAAGTGAAATAAAAAAAGAAATAAAAATAAAACTAGCCACACGGTTAGAGAGTTGTAGTTCAGTCTCATTCTGTACCTCTGAGGATGAGACAGGGGCTGGAGGTTGAGTTAATCAACAATGGTCAATAATTTAGTCAATCATACTGAGCTAATGATGCTTTCAGAAAAATCCAATGAGATCTGAGCTCTGGGTTTTCATGAAGATGAACAAGAAGGCATCCATATCTGACGATGGTGTACTCCAATTCCATGGGAATGGACTCCTGTGTGCTGGCGACCCTTCAAGACCTTGGCCAATATGACTCTTCATCTGGCTGTCAACCTACATCTTCAAAATACCTATTATAATTAACTGGTTAACATAATAGGTCTGTAAGTTGCTTCCAGAAAATTAATTACAACCCAAGCAGCAAGTGTTTGGAAACCCCAATGTACCCCTATCCTAAGCAGATATCCTGAAGCTTATAATCCACAGAAGTTTGTGGAACTAGGTGCTTAACCAGTGAGGTCTGATACTATCTCTCTGTGGTTAGAGGACACCCAGCCAATGTCTTCTACAGCATTGCTGCTTGGAATGTAGGGAAAGTCCCACAAGAGTTTCATCACAGAAGTAATCTGTGTTATGAGAGTATTGTAGGGCGAACTGAGCCTATCATATTAGTATCCATGCACTAACAGGAACACAATGCAAGATGAGAACTACTCAGAGGAAAAAAAAACTGGAGAAGTGACTAGAGGCCAAAGGGTCTTCTGCATTATGCCATAGAGGTTAGTTTTCATTCCAAGAGGCAAAGAAGCCACTGATGGGTGCTAATCTCCTAGGCAGAGTCACATTTTAAGAAGAATGCCATGCTTTCCTCTACCCCCTACTTGGTGCTCTGGGTAGGCATCCATATGACCTCCTATGGCAAGAGTGGTACTGCTACCATGTTGGAGTTTAGGTTCAACTCACAGGATGTATACAGGATGTCAGTTTAGAACAGGATGAAGTTAAATAACCAGTGCTCAGTCAACAGAGGGAAGGGGTCTCGCTGTCCTGGTTTGCTGATGGCTTCCACATTTAATTAGAGGTTAAGATGCCAAGCCCCTTGTGTCTCCTCAGCTGTTTCTATCTTGCCTCCTCTACCATGTTCTTCACTTGTCTTTGTCTTGTGGGTCTTCTTTCCTTTCCCTCAGATGTCTCAGCTACTTTCTGGTATTCTGGGTTCCACATATCCCAGAGAAGTGCTGATTTTGATCAGAGGAGAAATAGTTTGCAAATATTAGCTGAGAGGACTAGCAAAGGTGTCCAGTGATGGGGATGGACAACCTGGGCTTCCAGACCTGGCTCCACCAGCTACCAGCCACGGGTCACAATGAAAAACATCTTTTCCTCTCTGTTCTGTTTCTTTGTCTCTGGAATGGGGATAATCTCACAACTGTAGTTTGGAACAAACGTGAGAGTTCCTTTGTGAAATTGCTCCATAATTGCAGAGCTCTGAATACTTATTCATTTGAGATTATACATTGCTTTATTAGATTATTTTACTAGAAAAATGTCTGGGATGGGTATTGGGGTATTTTGGTTCTACATACATATATAACTTTTCATTTGTGGCAAAATTAAAACGAAGAATGTGGCTTTGTTCTTTCTCACATCCTATGTACAATACCTAGCTGGTACATACCCTTCCAGACATACCCAAAAGGTGTGTGTGTTTATATATATGTGTGTGTGTAATAATATATAGTATATATAAGTATATAGTAATAATATATAGTACATATAAGTATATAGTAATAGTATATTACTAATATACATAATATATATGTATATTAGTAATAATATACATAATAATATACATAAATATATATATGTATTAGTAATCACAAGCCTTGTTCTTCACACTTTTTCAGTTGATATGGAAATTTTTTTATTGTCTTGGCATTTAGAACCACCACAGACACCACCTTTTCTTCCTCCCTTGTTACCTTCTCCACCATCTCTCCCTCTTCTGCACAAAGGTGGAACTCAGGACATGCCACACAGGTTAGGCAAGCACTCTATCACTTTGCCACATCCCCAGCCCCAGATCTACCTTCTAAAAATTCCTTCGTTTCTTTGTAAACATTCTGTAGCTTTTTTTTAAAGCTCTCTCCTGCTAAAGAAGACTGACCTTGCTTTCGGTTTTTTCATCACATATCTGCATAGCCTTTTGTACATACATCTACAGGAGGAATTCTGAAAACTGGAGTCAAAGGATAGGAGTATCTGAAATTGTGGTAGATGCTACCAAATTTTTTCCTTGAAGACTGTACAATAATATCCGTCAATGCCTGAACTAATTTTATTGTATGCTACTAATTTTGTTGGAGATTTCAACAATTCCTTTCTTGAGTGGTCATGGGACATTGGCCAACTACATCTCACTGCTCTGTCTTATGCATCTAGTTCTTCAGGACATTAGGAGGTTAGACCATTTGAAGAATGGCTTTTCAATAAAATGGAGGGAATCAGGCCCTGAGATGTAGGGGAGACTTGCTTTGAGGATTGTACAGAATCTCTACAGTTTCTAATATGGAGTTTAGAAGCACCGGGGGTGGGCAATGGACTTTAAGCACTCAGTATTGTGTCCTAAACATTAAGTACATCTTCTGAGCTTGTTATTATAGGAAGTCTGTGTTTGGAAGGGGGTCCTTAAAAGCATGAGGAAGTCTAGGTGTTACCTTAAAAAGAGTGTGTCTCTGTCAGTGTCAAGCTGTGGCTGGGCTCATGTCCTGATCACATGACCAGGAGTCACAGTCCTTTGGTGTTACTAGATGCAAAGCATCTGGTAACCAAATAGCATTTCCATGGAAAGAGCTCCTGGCCAGATCTGTGTGCTGGTGACAGAGTGAACTCTTGGAGCAGAGAGGGGGAAAGAGACTATGTGGCCTCTGAAACCTTGAAGAGGCTGTTGGAAAATTGTGGATTTGGTTAGAGTTTATATTACTGTGATAAAACACTGGTCAAAAGCAGGGGAAGAGAGGGTTTATTTTACTTTATTGCATACATTACAGTCCACCATGAACGGGAATCAGGACAGGAACCGAAGGTAGGGACCTGGAAGCAGGTACTGATTCAGAGGCCACGGAGGAATGTTATTTACTAGCTTGCTCCACCTGGCTCACTCAGCTTGCTTTTTATTACAACCCAGGACCACTTGTGTAGGGGCAAAAGCCTCTCCACATTAATTATTAATTTAAAAAAAATGCCCCGTAGACATGTGTATAGGTCGAGTCGATGGAGTTTTTTTCTCAATTGAAGTTTCTTCTTCTCAGATGACCCCTACTTTGTTGACACAAAACAAAAGGAAACATCCACTAACCAGAACAGTTCTGTGTCACGGTGATTGACAATACCCTTTTCTAGAGTAAGAACTCAGGATCCGGTTGGGAGTTGGTTCCCAGTCCCACTAGCTTCATTAAAAAAAAAAAAAATTCTCAAAATGGACTGCAGGGGTGGGTTAGCAGTTAAAAGCATATCCCATTCTGCAGAGGACCTGAGTTCTTTTCCCATCTCCCACAAAGAGCAGCTTACATTTGACTGTAACTCTGGCTCAAGGGATTCAGATTTCCTCTTCTAGTCACATATGCACATCCTTATACACACAAACATATTATTTAAAAGAAAATAAATCTTAAAGTTTTATATGGCTGGAGACATGGCTCAGAGTGCTTGAAGCTCTTACAGAGGACCAGAGTTTGATTTCCAGCACACATCAGGCTGCTCACAACTGCCCATGACTCCAGCTCCAGGGGATCTGATGCCATCTTCTGGACTCTATAAGCATCTGCACACACAAGTACATATATGTATTCATGCACACACATTGTTTATACAAATATTATTTATTTATACAAATATTATTTATTTGTATTAATAATAACATATCTATCTATTTATCTATCTATCTATCTATCTATCTATCTATCTATCTATCTATCTATCTAT
>NW_026585504.1:31295097-31295445 GCF_907164565.1 Psammomys obesus
TATCTATCTATCTATCTATCTATCTATCTATCTATCTATCTATCTATATCTATCTCTCCCCCAGAAGTAAAGTCATCAGTCAAGTTTGTACTATTCTGGGAAAATAGTTATCAATGGAAATTGTGTCTGACTGATGGCAAAGACTTGGCCAAAGCCTCAATGTCACAAATGACCAATCTGGAATACAAAGAGGCCTATCTTTTTCTAAACCAAAATGCTGTCTAGAGCATGATGGTGGTTGACCTGGACGTAGAGGCTGCTGCCACAGTGGTTGGATACATGAGAATAAAAGCTTTTTCCTTTTCTTTTCTTTTCTTTTCTTTTCTTTTCTTTTCTTTTCTTTTCTTT
>NW_026585504.1:31295455-31322405 GCF_907164565.1 Psammomys obesus
TCTTTTCTTTTCTTTTCTTTTCTTTTCTTTTCTTTTCTTTTCTTTTCCTTTCCTTTCTTTCTTTCTTTCTTTCTTTCTTTCTTTCTTTCTTTCTTTCTTTCTTTCTTTCTTTCTTTCTTTCTTTTCTTTTCTTTCTTGATAAAAAGGGCCATATTCAACCTGTCACAGGACACTGGGACAAGTCAGGACTTCCATTGCTTAACTGGCGATGTATATTTGTGCATATCTGACAAGCCTACCATCCCTTAGCCTCACATTCTCCCCGCTCTTTTGAAGAGTCCTGGACAAGTAAGGGCCAGTGATGGAGACTTAGTAGAAGTGACTCAGGAAGAATAACATGGAGACTTTGCAGGGTGATAGAAAGCCTGAACAACTTTTTTTGTTATTTGTTTTGTTTGTTTGTTTGTTTGTTTTGTTTCGTTTTTAAACTTTACTTGGGTCCGAAGTACCTGCTGGAACCTCTGGACCTCCTGGAAGTCTTTGAGGTTGTGATTTACGACCTTGTAAACTAGACCGCCCTTGGCCTTCGTGTCGCTGTTCCAGCTTGTAATTATCTTGGCCACAAGTGGCTGCCTGGCTTTGTTCTGCAGTTAGATACTCCTTCCTCAGTCCTTCTGTGTTCCTGAGTCATTCTCAAGCTCCAGTGTGCACATCCAGACTGGTGAGTCACTTGCCATCACTTGGGAGGGCAGTGTGGGTCAGCGAGGAGGAGGAGGTGCTGCCTTGGGGTGTACACTCCTGAGGAGAACACCCTCTTTTCTACCCAAGCGCTTGAAAAGCATGGGCTCGAGGACTGTGCTGCAGAGGACAGGAGCTGGGCGTGCCAATGTGGGCAGCCTTACTGAGAGCTTTGCCCGTGAGAGAGAACACACTAATGATGTGCAAGGCTTTCAGGTTAGATGGTCTGTGCTCTAGACCTTGCTCCACCACCTAGAGCCTTGGCCCAGTTTCCCACTTCTCCAAGTCTGGGTTTCCTTAGGGATACAGGTAGCCACTGTGGGCTGGGGACATCTCAGTCAGTAAGGTACTTACTTGCCTGGGACATGTGAGAACTTGAGTCTGAATCCCTAGAACCCATTGTAAACATCTGGGTACGATGGTACATGCCTGTCATTTTAGTGCTGGGAGGTGGGAGATGGGAGAAGGATTATGGGGATATCACGGCCAGCTCTGCCTGCCTATACTGGTAGAATCCCAGGCAAGTAAGAGAAACAGTCTCAATCAAAAAGATGGGAGGTTCCTATGGATGGATACCAGGGGTTGTTCTCTGACTTCTACACATGTACCATGCAAATGTGTGCCTGCACACACACATACACACTCACAATAAAAAAATATAACCACTGCATCGGAGGGGTTTTGCACATTTAAGTGGTACAAGAGATAATGATGCCAGCAATGACAATGGGACCAATTTCTATTCATTTTAAAGCTGATTGAATTGAGTTTCAAATTGTCCAGAGTGATAGAACAGGCAAATAGTGAAGTCAGATACAACTCCAGTCTGTTTCCAAGGCAGGAACCTTTCCCTCTGTAATTAGTCTATGTGTTTGTCGTGGGCTGACAAACAAGCTGTCCGAGCTACAGTGGCAATAGTCACCCAAGCAGGTTCTCAGGTTTTCTCCTCAGTATGAGGCTGGAAAAGATGTAATAAGATTATGTAAATATTAGCTCAGGGTTCTGGGAAAGCCAGTAGGGCTTTAGGGTAAACCATCTCCCAGCAAGCAAAGGCTTGTCTGCTAATTCTCTGGCCTTCTGAGACTGATCAGGTTGCCCAGTGTGGAGGCAAATGCCAGTTTGCTTCTGTTTAGAGGGGAGAGCAGCTGTCTGCTCCCACTGAGGCTAGGGGAGAGCACATTCCTCGTGCATGGTTAGAAGGAGGCTGAGGAGAGAAGACCTGACATCAGCCTAAACTGGTTCCCATCTGTCCTTCCTAGCAGTGTGACCTTGGGAAAGTCACCTAATTTTTCTCAGCTTCGGTGTTCTCATTCTTAAAATGTGGGATTATGGTGGTACTTTCTAGAGTCTTTTTAAAGACTAGGTAATAAGCTGCATGTTAATAAAACAGTATCTGGCGCGTATGAGTACTTGATCAAAATAAGACAGCCGGGTAGAAGCGAGGGCTTGGTGGCCAACATATTGCAAGCATGACTCTTCTTTCCTGCCACATGTTGGCCACCCAAAGAGAAGGTTGCTCAGTCAGTATTAACCAGCAAATGGGTTCTTTGATTCAGCAGGCAGCTGCTCCTTCCCACGTGGCTCTCAGTGGATCATTCACATGTATTAATCAATGTAGGCGTTCATGGTGTATGCTGAGCCCCCTAGCATGCCTTCTCTCTGTTCCCAGCAGCAGCGATGGGAGTGAGGAGTGTTATCAAGTCCATTTGCAGATGAGAAAACAGAGAGATGGTCAGAGATGGTCCCTGGTCTGAGGATGCAGGGCTTTGCAGGACAACAGGACACTGGGAAATGTTTGTGTGACATGCACCCAGGTTGGCCAGCTTTTCTGCTTTGACTGGGAATGTGGTGTTTCCTGGGACATTCTTTGATAAAATGGAGGAACATCTAGAATGAGTTGTCCACTCTAACGTGGCCTTCCTGCTGAGCTTGGTGGGGGATTCTGGAGGAGGGTTGGGGGAGCGGTGAAAGAGAAAAGAGAGGATATAAAGAAGACAGAAGGTTCAGTCCTGCATTGTTTTTTTCAAAGATTTTGGCCTTCTCCCAGTCCTGAGGTTCTCATTGTCTCCCTCTTTTCTATCATAACCACATGGCCCCAGGGTGCTCAGTTCCTTCTGTGGGCTGGGCTCCCCATAGGGATTGGGGTTATCTCCTGGAGGAGTCTGCAGCTTGAAGAGAGATCTCAGTGTGCTAACAGAAGTCATAAGGGGGATGCTGAACTCGACCTCAAGCTTTACCAGTGCTTAAGGACTGTATGAACCCCAGAAAGTCACCAATCCCGACAGAGCCCATATTATACACTGAAGGAACATTGCAGGGCTCTAACAGATGTAAAGAGGGAACCAATTTTAAAAGATAGGCAACTCAGGAGGCAGAGGCAGGCAGATCTCTGTGAGTTTGAGGCCAACCTGGTCTATAAAGAAAGTTCCAGGACAACCAGGATGGTTATACAGAGAAACCCTGTCTGGAAAAAAAAAATAAAACAAAAGCAAAAACAAAACAACAACAACCAAAAATGGACCGTGCACAGGATCTTTAGAGGACATTAATGATTCTAGATCTGAGGTCTTAACCCTGGAGCTGGTGCCATCTGATTTGATTCAACAAGTAGGTTCGGATATTCTGCTATTTGGGTGGAGCTATGTCAGACCTTTCTGAGGCAGGACCACAAAGATTTGGCTGGGATTTGCCAGGGTGGCAGGGAAAAGCTGTAATCACAAGCAGCCCCATGGGGCAGAATCAGAAACAGCTGTCACCTCATTACAGTCTGTATCTTCCACAGTGGACATCCCTCTTCACCCCGCAGTGACTGAGACACCCCTGCCTAGTATACCCTAAGCGTGAGGCAGAAGGTCCAGAAGCATTTGTTAAATGTTGAATATCGAATGTTTCCAAGGACAAAGGATCCTAGGAAGTTCAAGTTCTGAATGAAAGCAGTTGGGGAGGGCTGAATGGGAAGATGCTTTGGGGAAAGGCTGTTTTTTTGCCCATCTTGGTCCTGTGTGGGTAGTAGAACATATAAGGGAACAAGGAGGCACAGAACACTTTGTAGAAGACACTGACCTGGTATTCGGATATGCCCTCTGAGGTTGCAGACATAGAGACTTCAGACTAGGAATTTAGATGGAGACTATGCCATGCAGGCGTAAGAGTATCTCCCTTGGCAGGACATTGTACCAAGAATTTGCTATCTGTCATGGTACTGGAGTGTTGGAGTGTCCACCTTTAAGCCAGTTTACTTCACATTTAAACCTTTCCCATTTCTTTGCAACTATTTTTGCTGTTTCCATTCTCACTGGAGTTACAGAACTTAAATTTTTTTTTCCCTTCAATTGACTCACTTTTACTTACTAACTTTGTTTTTTCTCATACCAAAATCACATAACTTAAAAATGATGATATGCTCCAGCCAAGGACCACTCATGGAGATGGCCTGGAACTCCTGCACAGAGGTAGCCTATGGCAGTTCAGTATCCAAGTGGGTTCCATAGTAATGGGGACAGGGGCTGTCTCTGACATGAACTGATTGGCCTGCTCTTTGATCACCTCCCCCTGAGGGAGGAGCAGCCTTAGCAGGCCACCGAAGAAGACAATACAGCCAGTCCTGATGAGACCGGATAGACTAGGGTCAGAGGGAAGGGGAGAGGACCTGTTTATCAGTGGACTGGGAGAGGGACACGGGTGGGGAAGAGGGAGGGTGAGATTGGGAGGGAAGGAAGGAGGGAGGTACAGGGGGGGATACAAAGTGAATAAACTGTAATTAATAAATAATAATTTTAAAAAAGAAAAAAAATGACGATATGCACTTGAAATCATCTTGCATGTCACCTGAGAAGGTCACAGATGCAAAGATATCTATGATAGGGTGTGTGTGTGTGTGTGTGCATGTGTGTGTGCGCATGCGCATGTGTGTTCATGTGTCCCAGAGAAATAGAGGTGCTCAGGTACAACTGCTACTAAGATGGTAAGACATAGTACCAAGCTGACTTTGTGGTCATTGCGGTTAATTATAAGTCCCAAGCCTCCTCTCTCTCTGGGTCACCATCTTTTCCAGAGTCCTTCCCTGTGCCCTGTGCATGGTGGAAGCCCTTAGGCAGAGGGAAAATGAGTGAATGGAATGAATGAATGGGTCTCTTCTGAGTAAGGCCACAGACTCCACAGGGACCTGTAGAGCTTTGGATGCCTGGCAGTTACGCCGTCACTGCTGTCATTTTGTGGCTTTCTAGGTCCATCTCACTTGATTCTAATGCTGTCCCCAGCCAAGGTTCAAGTTGACAGGGCTTCCCGAACCTCCTAGCAAGCAGCATATGTTTCTCAGCATGGCCTTCAGTTTTCAAGTTAAGTTGACCTGCTAAGCTAGAAAGAAAATGGATTAGCAAAGGCTAGGTATCTGCCAGGGGCACCCATCCCTCACCATGCTTGCACCCCTCCCTCACCATGACCACACAACCATGACTTCTGAGATTGGATCCCCTGAGGTTTCTGCCCTGGTGGTTCTAGGAACTTCCAAAGAGCCACAGACCGACGAGGCCATAAAGAAGGCTTTGAAGATGTTTTGGTGTTGATAGGAAAAGTCTGTCAACATTGGATTTCGGTGTTGGTGGAAAAGAGTTCACAGCGAGTGGGGCTTGTTGGCATGGCTCCTTCCTTTTTGCTTCTTATAGCATTCTTTTTCTTCTTATTGATTTTAAACCAGATGTGTGTCCATGTAAATGCGCACCTGGAGGTTAGAAGTCAATTTCAAATGTCTTCCTCTGTGATTCTTCACCTTATTCTTTTGACATAGAGTCTTCCTGAACCTGGATATCACCAATTGGCTAGATTGGCTGGCCAGTGAGCCCAATGACCAGCCTGTCTCCACCTCCCCAGGAACAGGGTTATAAACACCCACTACTATGCCTGATTTTTAAGTGGGGCTCTGAATCAAAGTCCTCATCCTTGTGGGCAGTCATGATACTCACTGACTGAGCCATCTCCCCTGCACACCTTATGCTTTTGTGATTTCCACAGAAAGGGGTTTTGTGCAGATAGTGGTTAGTCCCTTTTGCTACAGGATTCTGTGCTTAACAAAAAGTTTTCACATGCACTGACTATGCAGATTCGGTTCTGTTTGTAGCCAAGTTCCTTATTTCAGTTTTACTATACATCCACCTACACAATGTTTGTGTGTGTGTGTGTGTGTGTGTGTGTGTGTATTTGGTTTTCAGAATTTCACGTCTATTAGCCTCCAAATCAGGACTCTTATCAAACTTCCCTAGTTTAATCTCATAAAAGAAGTTAATTTTCGAAACAGGACTACTTGGCAGACAGTCTATCCAGAGCAGGAGACTGACTAATATCAAACCCTGAACCAACATGTGATTACTAAGAGTTGGGGTGGGGAGAGAGGGGAGAAAAATCAAAGACGTGTCCGAACAGCAGCAGGGAGATTTCATCTGGATTTCCCCCCAAAATGAAATTATTCAGAAATAATTCCAGAGGCTTCTTTCCTGCCACCCTACCAGGGCACAGGTGCAAATGTGTTGAATGGCCTGAATGGATAACTTATTTATGTAAATGAGCGTTTTGCATAGTCCCAGTAGATGTGCCTGTCTACTCTCCGATATCACTTTCAGGAGTTTCGTTCGAGATGTGTTTCGTGCAAGGGCATGGTCCTAGTTTTACCTGGAAGACATTTTGGGGATGGCCATCTGGGTGGTCACTCTGAGACACTCTAAGCTGCTTGTGAGGGATGATGGCCATTGGATGGTGAGCTTTCCAAGCTAGGCTTCCTTGCTGCTCTCTGTCGGCTGCTGTCACTGCTACAGGCCCCTCTACTCTGTTCTTCAATTATGGATCCAGATATCAGAGATTTTTCGGGTGGCATTTAGCCTGTCCAGTGCCACAAAGCCTGTGGAGCAGTAGGGTGACCTTTGTGTCAAAAGACCCTCGAGACTTCCCCAACAAGACAAAATCACTACTTTTGCAGTGGGTTTTCCCCTCCATTTTTATTCTGAACATACAGCTTTTTCACTATTTGATATTGAACTAGAGGGGCTGAAGATTGGCCTCTAAGATCCAGGTCTGTCATCACGTTTTAGATTTTTTTCGTTTTGGTTTTCTAGTTTCATTTTGCTTTTCTGTTCATTCATTTATTTTTACTTCTGTGAGACAAGGTCTCACTCACTCTGTAGCCTGAGCTGGGCTGGATCCTTTAATTCATTTTATATTTAGCACTCCATGACAGTGGGAAGGGCGAGCTTATACAAAACATAACATGTGAAAACAACTCATAATTGTTTCGTATGTTATACAACATGGTGACTGTAGTTAAAAACAGTGTATTATGTGTTTGAAAGTTGTTGAGAACAGATCACAAATGTTCTCACTGTCCAAAAATGCTAAGTTTGTGTGGTGATGCCTATGCTAATTGGTTTGATTATTCATCCCACAAGGTACACATATATCAAAGCATCATGTTGTATACCTTAGATATATACAATTGAAATTTGTCAATTGTAAAAAAGAGTAGTGCAGAAGGTGGAGAAGCCTGCTAAAATTATGAAGAGCTTTTCTCTATACAGAGAAGAAAATAATTGCCACAGGATATTTGTCTGGCAAAGGCCAACTTTTGTTTGGTCTTCTGGCCTTTTCTGAGACTGAGAATTGAAGCTGAGAGGCTGAAAGTAGTTTGATTCAAGAACCAGAGTGCCATCCAGATGTGATGGTGTACACCTGTAGTCCCAGCACTCAGGGAGGCAGAGGCAGGTGGATGGCTCTGAGTTCAAAGTCTACAAAGCCTTGTCTACAAATTGAGTCCAGGACAGCTGGAGCTGTCCTGGAAAAAAAAAATCTTGTCTTGAAAAAACAAAAAAACAATGAACAACAACAACAACAACAAAACAAAAACAACAACAACAACAAAACTTAAACCGAATAACAAACAAATAAAATCAACCAACCAACCAAACAAAAACCCAGAGTGTCTTTTCCAGCAGTGACGATTTCACTAAGTTGGGACAGTGTGTGAAGCTCCTCATGAGGGAAGATAAAGCCAGAGAGAGAATAGAAAATAATGTGCTGTAGAGGAGATAAGGTGAGGGGCAAACTGTGTGGGAATGGAGGAGTCCTGAATAAGATTTTGGGGTATGTATGTTTTTTTCTTTGATGTTTAAGTAGGGCTAGGGACATGTTCAAATGATGGAGAAAATGTCTCTGTCTGTCTGTTGGTCTGTCTCTTACCACACTGAGCTCTTTTCAGTGTTATTGGGTTCCTCTTCTACCCCACACTGAGGCTTACCTTGGCAGTTTAGAGGGTTTGCTCAGCCTATGGGTACACAGATGTGATAGCCACAGAAAGCTCCATGCAAATCTGAGGACAACTGTCAACCTGTGACCTCTGAAAGAAACCGAAATGCCACTTTCATGGCCCATGAGCTCATCTCAGAGTACAGAGAGATACCCTGGAATCTAATCATTAACATTAAATTTAAGGAGGATGGCAAGAGGGAAGATATGTCTGACCCCTAGCTCCTTATTTGACTATAGCCAGCCTAATAAATGATTGACTTTCTTTCCTCTGTGAGTTTTACAGGGAGAGACAGAGACAGAGAAAGAGAGAGTTTGAGAGTTTCTTATTCCTGTTCAGCTTGTATTACTTTTTGTTTGTCTCTTATTATATACTTGTCCCATTCTGCCCGGGGTAGATCCATATCATCAGGAGAGAAGGAGAAGCAGACATGTACACAAACACACATTTGCTTTCAAAGATAAATATAGGCTTCTAGTTAGGAACTGATGTGTAAAGCAAGAGCACATCTACCTTTGTGTAAAGCAAGGACATGACTGCCCTTGGTCTTGTAGTGACATCGGGGCTTTGTCTGAGACTTGGACCCCTTAGGGCTTGATGATCTCAGAGACTCTTCGTTTTGGCTTTAGTTTAGCAGTTAGGTCCCTTTGCTTCTTTGGCTTTGCCATATAGATCTTTTAGTAGACAATCCAGCTAACTCGGGAACTCTGGGCCATTGCGAATAGTCCTGTCTTCTCTACTCGCCCCCTGCCCCCTGTGTACGTGTGTGTATTTGAGTGGATACATACATAGAGGCCAAAGGTTGAGAATTTTTTTTCAATCACTCTCCATCTAATGTTTTGAGACTGAAACTCTCACTGATTTAACAAGATCAGCTGATCAGAAAGCCTCAGGGAACCTCTTGTCACCACATCCCTAGTGCTAGGATTGCAGGTGCAAGCTGCCAGCCTGGCTTTTTACCTGGGAGCAAGGCATCCAAGCTAAGGTTCTCAAGTTTGCACAGTAGGACTTGACTCAGGCTCCGGGTTTTTGCACAAGTCCAATGCTTGGCAGAGACTTGACCCGTAGGGAAGATGAGGCAGGTTTCTATTCAGAGTATTTGTGTTTCTAGATTTTATTCCAGTTCTTGGTAGTATATTGATTTTTGACTCTGCCTCATTATTTTATTTCCTTCTTATCTGTCTCCCAAAGAATCTTAGAAACACAGGATGAATGGGGGAAAGTCTGTGGTGATAATGACACTGTACACTTCCTTTTCAGGAACCTACTCTGTATCTGTGATAAGTATCTGCTCTGTTTATGCTTCCATAGTGATTATTTAAAGCTTTTTATGGGGTTTACTCTCTCTTTCTCTCCCTATCATCTACCAGCGCTGTCTTGTTGAAGTTGACTATCAAGTAAATGACCTCATCTGTCCACCATGGGCATGCTTAAGAATCAATAGTTTCTCTCTCCCTTCCCACCCCTTTCCTGAGAGGGGAGGTATTGTTTGGGCTATTGCTTTTCTTCTAGGAGTGTAAACTCAATCTCAAGTAAATAAAACAATCAATGCTTAATAAAGACTCACTATCAGACACTTTGTCAGGTATACACACACACACACACATATATGTATGTATGTATGTATATATGTATATATGTAAACCTTCACAGTAGCTGTGACTGTAAGGTGACATCTTTTTATCTCCTCCCATCTCCACCAATGCCCCAGATTGACTCTTCTCAGGAGTACCCCTTTAGCTGACAAGATTAAGAGTAGAAAAGGAATGGAGATAGAAATAGACTACCTCATCTTGAAATTAAAGGGCTTATAACTAGAAGTGGCTGGGCCTGAGCTAGGGAGCCACGTCATTTTAAGTATTCACATCTGATGTTGATGCCTCAGGACTGACTATATATGCCCTACCCCTCACCACTTTCTGTGGTTTCGTGTGAAGGTCGGGCAAAGGTGTGGAAAAGGCTAAGGTTGCTTTCCCTAGAACCCTTCTTCCCCGCCCCCCCCCACCCCTTCTCCCCTTGCAAACACCCTCTGGTGGGTGGAGTCCCAACAGCTTGATTCATCTTTCCAGCTGGCTGTTCCCTGGGGCCTCACTCTCAGATCAGGAGCTGATAAACTAATTGGGGCTAATGTGATAATGGGCAATGATGACATTTACTGTTTTTATCAGGCCAAGGGCATACATTTGCATGTTAACAAGGCCTTTGGCAGGTAGACAAGGTTGAACTGGAGGGCAGGTGGGTTTATTTGCTGGTGGTTAGAGAAGAAGAGGGCTTTGGTTTATAGAGTTATCCCACACTCTGCCACGTTAAGGATGCCAATACCTCCTTTAATGACTCACCTTCTTCCAAGACCCCTCCAAACCCACCCCTGCCCCACCACTATCATTTGCACTTGAAACTTCTCTGAATTCATGTGGCTTAACCCAAGCAACAAGTGAGTGCAAGAGAATACTGCTGCTGGCTTAGCAGTCCTTGTTAGCCACACAACAGCCATTTGGGTTCTGTTCTTTCCAAAAGTCTTTGCATATGCGTGTGTGTGTGTGTGTGTGTGTGTGTGTGTGTGTTCTTTTTTTACAGGAGGAACTTCTGTGATCACAAAATCTTCATCTTTTTGCCCAATCTCTCTCCTGTCTCCCAACAAAGGGAGAGGAGGCTTGGAGAGTTCAAGATACCTGCCTGGATGCTTTGCTCATAAAGGCTGGTGTCCAGGAAGACCCAAGGGGGAAAGTTAATGGTTAGGGGATTGTATTTTTCCTGGCCGGGGCAGTCACTCTCCTGTGCAGGTGGAGAAACATTTGGGATCCAGTGAAGCAAGAATAGGAAACTCCCTGTACATCCTTGGTTCAGGGGGGATGGGAACCTATGAAATCTGTAGATCCTCTGTATGGTCCACGACTTGCTCACACTATTGGCATTTTAGTTTTCTCTTTTCTGGATCTTACAGCAAGGGCTGATAAAAAGTAATAAGCACCACATAAGTGTCAAGGTGAAGTGGAGATGATCTGGTTAGCAGCCCTTGCCTTACCAAGGATGATTGTTGCCCTTAGAGATAAGGTCTCAGAGTGGAGCCTCCCTTCCAGGACCGCTCCGTCTAACCTTCCTCTGAGGTGCTTCCCCAGGGCTGTCCAAAGTCGTCTGAAATGGTCAAGAGTCACTACAAAGAGTTGGTCGTGATGCCCAGAGAGAATAGCCTAGAAGCTGCTTCCACGCCTGGTACCTGCACAGCCAGGGCAAGGATCTCCATGCCAAAGCAGAGAGGGCTACATACAGGTTAGAAAATGAGAGATGTTCAAGAGCAGCTCCACAGCCCCCTTCCTGCATCTGCCTGACAGGGGCGTGGCTTTTATACAGCCCCCCCTTCTTCACTGTGTCTTTGGGGAGTGAGGTACTTTTCACCTGAAACTGCCTCTAAGCTGAAAAGTACAGTCACTACCAAATCAATTCCTCATCCATTAACAGGTTGTCTCTGTTCTTGAGACACAGGCATAACCTGGTTAGACCTGTTTTGTTTGAACACTAACGTGTGAGTTGGCCAAATGCAAATGAGCCAATGTTTGTAATCCTTTATTTTATTTTTTTAAAGGGCCGGACAGCCAATCAGAGGAGGGGGAAGTGACTTAGGGAATTCCCGGTTGGTGGCTTATTGCTTAACATCCTACAAAATGATTTTAAATTATTGTCATATGCATTTATCTTCACCCTGATGAGAGCTCAGACGTGATAAGGCCGTGGCTCCCCATCCTGGTCGGAGCTGGGGTGATAGCTTCCTCCTGCCTTCTTCATCGACAGAGCCACAGAACTTCCTACCCAGAATCTTTAGGTAAATGAGGTAGGTCCTTGCTTTTAAATCTTCTTTTGAGCCTGGAATTCAAACACCTGTGTGGAACGAGAAGCCTGTCTTGAATCAGACAGGTGAAAATAAACCAGAGCCTCCCCGAGGCAGCTGCCAAGAAGTAAGCTTGTGTTACCTGGGCTCACCTACTGGGTCTTGTTAGTTTATTTGGGTGAGAGTAGCTGGGCTACTCGCTTTGAGTGTTGTCTGTGAAAGTCCCTACACTGTCTGAACTTCCAATCAGCCAGAGTCTAAAAGTCCCCTGGTTTCTGTCTGCCCATGTGGTGTGACAAAGCCATATCCCGGGTTAGATTTCTCTGGAACAAAAAGCAGCCGGGGACAGGTGACTCTGATGTCGCTCAGTGACAACAAGCTGGTTGGCTAAGGGCTGGTAGGTCTCACATTCTAGAGGTATCTTTGCTGATATATTTTTTTTCCTAACTCAGAAGCTATAGGGAAAAGCTAACTTACCTTTAATGTATTCCAGTTTGGAAAGGGAACAGGGATCAGCTGGCCACGGTAGGCAGACTCTACCATTAAAAATGATCCTGGGCAGAAAGAAAACTCGCCTTAGGTAAATTATTTCTACCATATCACAAGAGGACAGACCAACTCTTTGTTTTTCCACAATGGAGTAAATACTATGAGCAGACAGGCAGACATGACTCACCAGGAACATACGCCTTTGCTACAGGGACTCCTTTGAGTTTGTTTGTATACCATGGACAAGTGTTGGTCCCAGTGTGGACAGAACAGAGAACAGTAGGGGAATGGATCTTGTTGGTTCATGAGAGCATCAGGGTGGCAATACCACGTCTTTAAATGTCTTCCTTGGGACACTCTGAGAGCCACTGTGGGATGATGCATGTTTTAAGATGAAGTGTAAGATTCTCCGAGTTTGAGTCCTCAGATGTCTCTGCTGTTTCTTCGTGTTGGCCTCAGAAAGAACGGGAGAGTTTGGAGTTTGAGATTTCTGAGGGAAACACCAGTTGGTTCTGCGGTTGTTGGTGTGAAGATGTATCAAGACGGTGCATTTTAATGAATGAGGGGAAGTTAGGGACCAAGGATGGCTATGTGCTACTACCCCTGAGGTCCAGGGAAGAGGTGCTTTCTACAAAGGAGATAAAGACATGTTATGAGGAAAATTTCATGGTTAAGAATGCTATTAGCCTTGTGGCACTTTCATGGCACTGGCCAGTGGCATTTAAAACCTGTGACGGAAGAGATAAGAGTTATTTGGAAGTTTGTAACTGTATTTAAACCAGATATCATGAGTACTACCTCCATGCTTCTAGACTGTTGGGCAGAGTGTTCAGAAAGAGCAGTCTTGAGGAAGGTGTGTTGGAAGTTATGTGGCCACTCAAGGCATCCATGTTCAGGACCTCTTCCAGTGGTGTGTTTGGAAGTTACAGGGGTATGTTTGACCCAGGCCTCATTTATGCAAAAGTTCTCAGAGTCAATACCCCTTGTTGCTGTTGTGTGGCTAAAAAATTATATTACCTATATCCACACAAGTTCCCTGATGTTTTTTATTATATTATTAGGCCGTGATTTCTCATGGGAGTACCTTGGGCTGTTCTAGGCCTCTGACAGGCTTCACTCACACTCATGATTCGGTGTTTGTGGGTACCCTGAGGGTCTCCCATTCATTGTCTGGCTTCATCCCAGTCCTCTTTCAATACCTCTTTGACTCCTTTGAAGGCCTGAGACAAAAGTGGAACTGAGAGTTCAGCCGTGTTCTCACTGGCATTTTGTTAGCTCCTGATATCAGCAGCTCAGAATGGGAGTGCTTTGGGGCCGTGTTCTGCTCTAAGGAAGTGGGATCTTGCTTTCTGGAATCCTACTAGGTTTTATTTCCTTCTTATCTCCTGGGGATTTGAGAACTGGACCGTGCTCACTGGCCTCTCTTTCATTTTTTAACATGCGATGATGTTGTTTCCTAGTGTATTGTCACGCACAGGTGTGGAGGCTTTCAAGCAAGCTCACTTAGTCTCTCCCTTTGGATGGAGGCATCCCTAGGCCTTTTCAAACAGAGATGGCCTTTGAAGCCTTCTTCGAGATGAGGTGGGGAGGGTTCTGAAACACTCAAACAGAGCCTGCCAACACGCAGGGCTACAGTGTGAAGGAACCAAATAGAAACTCGAAACTTGAATTCCAGTGCCACCACCTTGCTGGGTGTTTTAAGCCTTTTCTCCTGCCCACCTGGCTCTCTCCTCTTCCATGGAAGTGAAGCAACTGATTTTTCTGTCATGGGTGGGGCCCCGGTTGGGAAGCATTGGTTTGGTGACCACACACTCTGACCCTGCCTTTGTTACTGTTTAACTGAATTCTGAGCAGTGGCTTTCGGTGTGGGGAAGCCAAATCTGTAGTGGGGTCTCCCTTGGAGCAGAGAGGCAGGAGGCTGCCTCACTGCCCAACTTTCGTTAAATCGGTTCCTAACAGCCTCAGGGAGAGGATGGATAATTCACTTTGTCATTTTCATACTTAACTTAAAACATAATTTTAAACGATTTGTTCTAAGGAGCAGGCATTTTTCCTCTTATTAAAATTTGTGATTTTTTTTTTTAAAATGCTGCTCATAATTTTAAAGGGCCAGGTATTAAGAGATGCAAAAAAAAAAAAAAATCAGTGATACTCTGGGGAGAATGGCTGTAAATGATAGCTTATCTTAGGATAGGACACAGTTTCTAGCCAAATGGCACATGGTAAGGAAGCCAAGATGCTCTGGAGTAGACATTTCCCTCAGTCCTTCAGAGTTAGTTGATGAAAACCTCATTGCTTTTCAGATGGGAACAAAAGTCATTTCTCTGGGGAGCATCCCTGAGGCTGGCTCTGACTTTGGAGTGACTGGAGCCCAGTACAGGGAAGGCAGTTGGTGGGGCAGTACACAGTCAGCATGGCAGTCAGGAGATCTGGCAGTTGGCACAGAACAGTACACACCAGCTCTCTCGGATTTTAGTTTTCTCTTTTATACATCCTGATTAGCTTTAAGATGCATTTGTACTTACAGATTATGCCAGCCACTATGTTGAGGGTCAGCAGGATTAGAGTCTCTAATCCCAGCACTCAGGGAGGAAGAGGCTGGTGGATCTCTGTGATTTTGAGGCTAGCCTTGAGTTCCAGGTCAGCCAGGGCGGTTTTTTAGAGAAACACTGTCTTTGGGAAAAAAAAAAAAAACAAAAACAACTCTCCGGGAACATAGAGAGATGGGCGATATATGCCCCCAAGACAGGAAGACACTGGAGGCCCTTAAATGTCTCCTCTAGGTCTTAAGAACTTTGACTAAGAAGAGACTGGTGAGGGATGAAACTGGCACCCGGAGCCTGTGTGTGTGTGTGTGTGTGTGTGTGTGTGTGTAGTGTCTCAGCAGCGACTTGCACATGCTATGCCGTTCTAATCCATGGGCCCAGAGCTGGTGGGATAGCAGAATTGGGAGGCATGTGATAATAGAGAGCAGGTGAGTTGTGAATACTTGAAGCAGCACCACAGCTGCCTTCAAATCAGCCCAACGTGAGCCTTCCACACAGCGACATCCACTCAGCCTGTGCTGCACTGATTTGTCCATGGGTGACCGGGCAGATGAGAAAGATGTGAACCTCATCCTAGAGGAAGACTCGATGGTAATCATGTGGACAACAGGGCTGGTTGGGCCTCTTGGACCCCATGTCCTTCCCAGACGGCTCAGCTCTATATCTGCAGCAGACAGAGCTTACAACAGGGTCAAGCATGGCGTCCCACTTAAAGAGGCTCCTAGAGTTTTAATTGACTTGGTTTTAAAAGAGATATCCCATAAAATGTTCCTTTGAAAATGATTTCACTAGCACCTAACCACAGTCTGTCTTTGGTTTGCTGTTCGGGGCTAGGCTCCTTATTTCCTGGTCACTGGCCTCACTTGTATTCCCCTCTCCTGATCCTCTCATACCTATTTCTTGGCATTATAATCACTGTTAAGGAGTTTTGACTATTTATTTAAAATATATGTATAGGTGCACCCAAAACATGACTTCTGATGAAACAAGCCTAAAATAAAAAGGGGGCAAAGAGCCAAACAGATAGTTGTGTCCCTGTCAAGGGAACTGAACATCCCATTAACTTAATAATTTTATTATAAAAACTTATCTTGGATTGCCTCGTCTGGATGCGCGCTTTCTTTGATGTAACTATGGTGAAGTTAAAGTGGCTTATCTGGTGCCTCTTGTTTTCCCTGTATCGCAGACTCACGATAAGCAGTCTCTGGGGCTAGGTAGGGCCTTATACCAGGTATGGATCTGAGTAACTTTAGTGACTATTAACCCTTCCCCCACCTAATACCAGCTGAACTCTAATTAGCCGCTCAGAGAAAGAAGGGGGTTTTCTTGTGTGTGACGACAGAGTTTGGTGAACCTAATGGCCACTGTGTGGAGTTTGCCCCAGAATCTCTGTTAGGAGCCTTCAGCAAGCGTCCCTCAGTAGGGCTGGTGTTACAGTCTGGAGGAATTGATGGATGGATTTGGAAGGGAGATTGCTAATATCAGTCCTGTCTTCCAGGTAACTGTTGACCGGACTTGTCTTGGCTTTGTGTGGGCTGTTGGTTTGGCCTGAAATTCAGCCTATCCCTAACTTTGTTCTTTTTAAGATATTAAAGAGCAGCTAGTTGTAATTCAGCCATCTTCTCTCCACTGGCCAGAGGCTGTGTGAAAGATCATGAATAAATAGTAGATTTTGACTGCTTGCGTCTGAAAGGGCGGGGAAGTGTTGAGTTCTCATAGCTGGGACTGGGGCTTGCTGGGACGTGGAAAGACCAACATTGGATGCAGAGTCAGAATACCTGGCTTTAAATTGGATACTGCCGCTGGATGGTTGAGTGCCTTTGGGTGGATTCTGTAAACTTTAGCATCCACATCTCGGCATCTGGAAAATGGGGCAATAACACCTGCTGTGTGGGGCTGATAAGGATTAAATAAGGCAAAGAACGTAACAGCACCCAGACGATGCTCATGAGTAGTTTGTCGTAACAATTTGTAGGCTGGAAGTGAAAAAGTATTCAATCTGGGTGTTTTCTCTCCATTTCCACTGACTCGGAGCAGATGAATATTAAATTCTGTTTTTGTTTTTGTCTTTTTCTGTAATGATTCTAAACCCTGACCTTGGGGAATGAACTGGATATTTAATTTTTCCTGGAGATAGTGGGATAGCAGGAAATGGGATGGTCCAAATTGAGCCTTATGTTGAGCTGGCCTCAAGCCACGACACACTTAGGGGTGAGCTTTTGGCCTCAAGCCACGACACACTTAGGGGTGAGCTTTCAGCATATTTCCATCCTATGCCTTGATACCTGGCATGTAGAAGGCCCAGGAAGAACTGTCTTTCTTCAGGTTGTTCACCAGATAGCATAGCCACGTGAAATGGTGCCCACTCCTACAGTTCTTGAGAGACTTTCTAGGTATCTACTGAGCACTGTTGCAGACAGCATTACCCTTGGGCATCTGGAGGTTTTGGTGTATATGTGTGTGTGTGTGTGTGTGTGTGTGTGTGTGTGTGTACTTATTTTGCTAAGATATTGTGGGTCTGCTTCTCTGTGAATTTTTGAGAGGTTGTGGGCAGGTACAAACCCTTTCTAAAGACCGAGCTGAACAAATAGTTCTTGCTGTTAGTAAAACATCCAGAGTTCTAACCTCGTATCCAAAGGAGAATTCAGGGGACCTAGGGACTTATGGACTCTGATGTGGAAAAAGAAATAATGATATTATTTTTAGTAACCTTTAGTTACTTTAATAACTTTAGTTACTTTAGTAACCTTTAACATATCCTTTCAATATGAATATAGGCAAAACTTCCCATTAGTAATAGCTACAGTTGTGAGTGTTTCCAAGAAAAACCATTACAATTTTTACTCTGCATTGTACTAGTTACAGATGTATCAATGTATCAACATCTGAAATCACAGAGGTAATTAGATGTGTGAGAGATATCCTAATTCAGTGTGTTAATGAAGCACACATTTAGCCATAACTGAGAAAGAGGCTCAAAAGCCTCAAGAGAGAGAGTGCACAGGATCCACAGAGAACAAAAGGGGGTGAGGACCTAGAGTACAGCATTCTCTTGAACAGGAAATGACTGCCTAGTACATCATCTGTTCCCTATTCTTCACCACAGCAGGGGAATATTTTTTTCTGCTTTAGATGGCCTTGGAGTTGTGGATGTACTTGGACACAGGGCATAGTGAAGAGAGTAATGATGACACTAACATTAATTATGCTGTTTGCTGAGTGTCTGCTGAGGACAGGGCGGAGAGGGTTTCGGCTAAGTTCAAGTTATATTTGTTTCATCCTCTAAAGCATCTGAGAAGGCACAAAGACAGGGTGTTCAGAGACAGAAAAGAACACCTCCCTCTCAGTGGTGATAGAGTCTTGATGGAGTAAAGGCAAAAGTTGAGACTCATACTCCAATCAAGGACCATGCATGGAGATAACCTAGAACCCCTGCACAGATGTAGCCCATGGCAGTTCAGTGTCCAAGTGGATTCCATAATAATGGGAACAGGGACTGCTTCTGACATGAACTAATTGGCTTACTCTTTGATCACCTCCCTCTGAAAGGGGAACAGCCTTACCAGGCCACAGAGGAAGACAATGCAGCCACTCCTAATGAGACCTAACAGACTAGGATCAGAAGGAAGAAAAAGAAACCCTCCCCTACCAGTGGACTTGGGGAGGGGAGTGTGTGGAGAAGAGAGAGGAAGGGAGGGATTGGGAGGGGAGGAGGGAGGGAACTAGAGGGGGGATACAAAGTAAATAAAGTATAATTAAAAATAAAAAAATAATGGAAAAAAGTGAACAAATTGTACTAAATAAATAAATAAATAAATAAATAAATAAATAAATAAAATTAAAAAAAAAAGTTGGGGCTGATGTCTTGGAGAGAGCCAGAGACAAGGGTGACTGATGTGGACATGCAGGTATGGTCTTCGTTACAGAGTCTGCACATAGTAAGACTATTCAGTTTAATGCCCTGTTGCTATGCGACTGACCTACGTACTCTCTCTCTCCTATACAGCTAGGGCTGGCCTGGAACACACTACACAGACCGCCTAGACCGGGCTGTCGCAAACTCCTCACATTCTTGTGTCTATGTCTGAAGTGCTAATCGTGCAACTGTGTGCCAGCATACCTAGCTTAACATACTCAGTAAGGTTTGAACAAAGGGCCCTGCTTTTTCCGTTTGCACCGAGTCCTAGATCCTGTAGCTTAGGCTGCCTTTCATTATGGTGAGCTTTCTGAAATCCATGACAACTTTTGGGGCCTGGCAGTCTGGGAAGTTGCTTTGGAGAACCTCTGTCTGTGCTTATCTTCCCCACCAAACTATTGCAGGTACAGAGCTGAAGCTTGGGTCAGGAGGGGGAGATGGAGTTGTGTTGCTGAGGAGTTCTTGTTTTGTTTGTGCACTGCTATTGCCCTCCGAAACAACAAGGAAAGGGGTGAAGCCATTATTAGCGTTTTGGGATTTAGTTCCTGGGAAAGTGTCTGTGTGACTGAGGTACTTGCCTTCGAGGTGAGTTTTCATTCTTGAATTTCCCATACATAGACCATTGAATTAGGAGACGCAGAGTGTTCTGGGAGGGATAGGGGGAACGAGACCCTGTGTGCTGAGGGGCCCTGATTCCTTTTGGAAGAATCTATGAAGGAGCTTGGGTTTCTTACCTCTGTCATTTAATGGTTATCTGAACAAAAAGAAAGCTACTTGTGGGGTTGGAAGGCGGGGAAGGCTTTGCTGGATCTCCCTTGTTGGAAATTAGGCTTCCAAACAACACACCCAGTTTCTTTCAGCGCTGTGGTGTTCCTAGCACTAGCAGCTCTCCCCTCAGACTTCCGGTTCTCTCCAAAGGAGCTATAAATTCTACCTAATTTTTGTCAGTGTTTCCTGCTATTATTAGTGCTCTTTTATTAAGGCTAATAAGTTTGAAATGACTTCAGGCAGCCACTTGAATCCCTGAGTCAACCTGGGGCTTTCAAGAGGAAGCCAGACTGAAGGGTTTTTTGCTTGGTTTGGTGTTAGGGATTGAATCTTACAAGCTCAACATGTGTTGTATCACCGGGGGACCTCTTCAGCCACTCCTCTACCCAGACTTAAAGTTTCATGAATACGTTTGGGGGTGGGGGCACGAGTCATCATCATTGCAGGAATCCAGACTCTTGTTCACGCTAGGACACCCTTCTTTCTGGAGCACCGGATGATCATCATCTTTCCTCACATTTAGGGGGAAAGTTCAGTGAGCCATCTTGAAGTGCTTTTTAAATGAAAAGTATGAGGTCCGAGGAGACGGATGTCTGCTCTCTAGTGACAGAACGATCGATCCATTTTCAAAGCCATAAAAAACCATGCTGCTCTCCCGACGCCTTCCCTAATCCACATACGGTACACCTTATCTGTTTACTAAATCGGTGGGTTAAGTTTTTGAATTTCACTGAGCCTTTCATCTGTAAAATGGAGATTTTTAGTGGCTCTGTTTGGATTTCCCATGAGGCCTCCAGGAGATAGCTCATGTATAGTTCTTCTCTATTTAGACTACACAGTAAACACGGTAGCTATCAACTGCCTTCCCTGTCTCAGTTTTTGTTGTTTCGTAATTATACAGTTGGTGAGGTTTCGGATTGATGGCTGTTGGCTTGACGTTTTGGTGTTTGTCTGGGAGGAAACTTGACTTTTGAATCGGTCAGAGCCATTGTCTGAGGCCATCCCAACGCCTCCCTGCCTCCAGTCCCCACCCCTCACCCACCTCCACCCTTCCCGCATTCCTGCGCAGTTGGTCTTATTTATTTTTCAGTCAACTAAGGGTGTTGTTGAACCTTTTCTTTTTCTGCTGCCTGATTTGAGGTGAGGAACTCCACTCCCTGCCCTGCTCATGACAAGAATGCCTGGGAGTGCTCAGCCAGCCATGTCCCACCCCTGCTGGCTCACCCTGTCCTTAACACTCAGGGGAAGAGAAGGCACAAACCCTGCCTGTTCCACAGCCCGTCCCCACAACACTGTGACCCTTTAAACCCCTGTAGTAATGGACCTGTGGCCCAAAGAAGGCGGAGAGGAAAGGTAGTTTTTTTTTGGAAGGGGGGGAGAACGATGTATAGTGCCTATGACTATGCACGGAAAGGAATATGAAGACCCTTTCTCTGACTGTGCTGAAAGCTGGGCGATGATGCCACTGGCTGAGGGGTGTTCATCGTCTCTGTTCGGCGGATTGTTTGTTTAGTATTCTGTGGCCTTTTGGGGGCTTAACTTATCATGTGTTATTGATAAACTGATGAGAAATAAGAGCATCATGTTGTTTGGATTACTGAAGAAATCATACCTTGAACGTCTCAGGTCCTTTCCCACCTGTTTCCTGGGACCTCCTAGCCTGCAGCAGAACATGAATAAGCTTTTAAAAGCTGGTTTTGGTAGAAGTTTGACTAGCCTCACTTCTGAGGCAAATCCATACTTAGCCATACTTAGGCTTTCTGGGGAAGCCATGGTCTGGGGACTAGGGCTTTCGTCCTGGCTAGATATTGACCATCAGAGAGACGCAGGGCTGAGACTGGGGGTACAGGTGCTAAGTCTCCACTCTAGGTGGTAACCCATAGACCATACCTCTTCCCTGAACACCCTGAAGTTGAGAAGCCAGTCATTTGAAGAGTGTGGTTTGGGATTGAATCACCTCCCTGGAGTCCCTTCTCCAGTCTTGTTCATCTCATTCCTGATCTGAACCTGGGCTGGCTGGAGGCCGGCCATATCACTCTGCAGACCTTGGACACCCCTCAGTGCCCTTGCAAAGCAGCCAATGGAAAAGTACAAAGTCTTCTGGCTCCTGGGCCCTGCCAGCTCCCACTGGCCTATGTGATACCCTCTTTCTTCCAAGGGAGTAGGAGGATAGCATCAAAACTGAAAGAACAGGGTTTTCTCTGGTTTTTACAGGAAAAACAAATTGGCATGAAGGCTGAGTCAAACCAGCTCAGGCTGTCTGGGCAGATGCCTTTCTCTGCTCTTTTTTTTTTCCTTCTTTTTTTCTGTTTATTTTCCAACAAATCAATGCTTAACTGCATTGTTATCGGAGTAGAGCAACAGGTGCAAAAAAATAATCCTGCTGCCAACTCAAATGAAGAGGTAGGGCTTATCCCCTCTGGGAGGAATTCAGAAGATAACCGAAGCCCCTGCCAACAACTGAATTAACAGCTCTGTGTCTGGTGGGTTTTAGGTTAACAACCCCTCCTAACCCTCTGACATATAAACATGCCATTGTCCTGGGAAGAGGCTTTCAGCCATGCTGACAACCATCTGCTTTCTTCTGCCCCAAACGGAGATTGGTTTTGGCCGAGGCTGCTTTGAGAAATTTAGAGACATTATTCTGTCTGCCAACTCCACGTCTAAGTTAGGGTTTTCTCAGAGGGCAAGGGTATGGGGTTGTTGGAGAAAAGAAGACTTGACTTGCTTTTTTATGATTGTGAGCCTAGCCTTTAATGGCTGAGCCATCTCTCCAGCCCCTGAGTTGCTTTTTTAATTTTTTGAAATTCTTTCCATGACTACTTCTTCCCTAATCACAGAAGGTTGCTTGGCTGTCTCTGCTCTTGCTCCCATTCCACTACCAAGGGGATCAATGAAATCAGGAACTCTGGAAAGATCTGTTATTGTTTTCAAAGTGTATCTTGGCTGATAATCTCTTAGTGCAGGGAAGCACCTATGTTTTGTTCACTATTTTTTTTTTCTGCAGCATCTAGCAGGACACAGCTCATCTAGTATTTATGTTAATTGGAAGAGACCAGTAAATATTTGTAATAGTTGAACAAGCATTTCTCAGAGATAGTTTCCTTCTTCTGAAGGCTGATTCATCAATTTTGAAGGGTGTAAGGCTTAACACCTAGGTGGTTAAATAATCTCTTAAAAGTGGAGGTGGGGCTAGGTCAGGTCAGGGATCATGAAACCAGTCACAGAATTCTTTTGAAGTAAAAACAACAACAAACAGACATCATAAGAGCCATCTGGAAATGCTGGGTTCTGAGATCAGAAGATCTGTTTAGTCTTCAGAGATGCTCACTTGTAAGGATCCTATGGATGTGGCAGTTTGTGGGTCCTGAGCATCCGAGCCTGTCCTGTGTCATGCTGGCAACAATACAGCAATAGGTTCTCGACAGACAGATTGGATCTTGAATTCTCCTGATGGAATCTTTTTGTCTCTGACTTTACAAGGGCTGTGTTCATGTTTATGGACATTTCCTTCAAGGCTGATGTCTCTAGGAGTTAGTTAACCTGGTGGTGAGAAACTGAAGTGAGAGTAGGAAAGTGACATTTTCAGTTGTGAGAGTGTGTGAGGATTCTAAGATGGACTCAGAAACGCAAATTCTGGTTTGGAGGTGTGGGTAGGATCCCACGCATTTTCAAGTTCCGCTCTTCCTTTGGGTGGGGGGCATGCCCCAGTGTGTCTGCTCCACTTGGGAGCCAGTCCCAGTTTCTCAAGCTAATTTGGAAGGTGGTTGTTGTGGGAGTCTTGGGGGGGGGGGGCTGCTCCAGCCTCCACATCTCTTAAGGTTCACCCCAGGCTGCAGTAAGAACAAGACCTGAGTCTTTACTCTACGTTCTTTACCTTATGGTCATCGGGTTTCTAAAGTCCAGAGGGGGCCTTAGCACGGAGACAGATTTTTGAGGTTTAGAGGTAGTACAGAAAATGGTGAATTCTTAGAAACGACCCACCTAGGCAGTGATATGGTTTCTACTTCAAGTGGAGAGAGACAGTAGAGCTTAAGGCAGCTCCCAAGCCAGATAAAAGAACAGAGTCGAAAACTCACAAAAAACCTTTCTCAGACATGGCTGCTAATCTGTGTCTAACATGAAGTTTTCTTAAAATTCTAATCTCATATGCACACAGAGCTTTATTATGTATCTTAGTCTAACTATAATGGTATCCATGGTAACTAAAAGGTGTCCTAGGTCTTTAGGCATTAACACCTGATCCTTGGAGAGACTGTGGCCCACAGCACAGAGGTGCCGAGGCAGAGGCATGTGCACATTTTTTTGGCAGAAGGAGAGAACAACTACTCCTTTTGAGGCCTCAAAAGGCTCTGCGGCCTTTGGAGATTCAATCTTGTCCTGGTTCGTCATATCTGAGTAAAACTGACAGAAGCCCTGTGGGTTAACTCAGGCAATCTTGTGTTTCAATCGCTTTTGGTGCCTGCCACTGTCAGTATGTTCCATCTTGTCTAGGTCTGGCACCAGGGCTGATAGAGGTCAGCACAATGTGTTTGTTTCCAATGGCTTTACAGTCAACAGGGTGTATCTACCACACGGAGCCAGGCTCGCTCTCCCCTATTGTGTTATTGGTCATGAAAACGCTCTCTGTCCCAGCTGTTGCCCCCCGGAAACAAGAAATAATCTGTGTCAAAACACGTTAGGATGGTATGAAGTTAGCTGTGATGTAACTCCAAGAAGATCAGATACATTCTCCAAGCTTGATTCACATTTTGATTCATTTGTAAAAACACAAATTATGGCCTGTATTCTGCTCAGCTGTATTTCACACAAACACGAATTTTACTTCTCCTGCTTGGGAGTAGTCCTTTGAAAGAACAGTCAAATTGAAACAGGAAGTCAGTAGTAAGCTCTTGCAACATCTTTAGGGCAAACACTGTGAATTCACCTGCTGGTAGCTTTGATTAAGGATGGGGAATGGTCTGGCTGTTGCCGTCACAGAAGAATTATTTAAAAGGCTTAATTGCTCTCCTGGCCTGAGAAGTAAACGTGTCTGATGGCAGCCAGTTCTGTGGTGGCATGAAGATCGTGAGGATCGTGTGGTTGAATGAAGAAGAAGGGAGCTGTGAAGGAGGCACATCATGGCTTTCACTCTCCGTTGCCTAGGGCTGAGGACAGGGAATACAAACACTAACCGTGATGGAGGGTCTGCTCCATAATTCGGGCAGTTCTCAATACGCTTCCCCAGCTGTGATAGGAGTGAACTATACCCTTTGGGATCTAACTCAGGTAAAGCATCAATAATTATGGACCAAATTATTTCTCAAATTCTAAGTTGAAAATAACTCTGTGGAATTATCAAGGGGGGGGGCAGTTACATCATATGGGTATGCATACATGTGTATACATGTATTTATTTATTGTGCACATATATGTGCTTGTATATAAGTTTGGTAAGGGCATGGGGCAGTTCAGTGGTACAGTAAATGCTGTGGCTGCATGATGTGGGCAGATGACTTGAGGGACGCTCTACACTCTCCTGGACATTGTTAAACTGAGTTTGAATTTTCTAATCTTGCTTCGCCCCTTGAATGAGTTGCCTAACTCCTCTGAGCCTCAGTAGGGCCACCTGTTAGATGACATAATGCCTCCTGGAGTTATGGTAACCATCAGCATTCACTGAGGTAATGTGCTCAGGGCTTTAGCACATAGCTTTTATTAATTACTACAAGATAATAAAAATGATTTTTTTTTAACAGTATTTGGTTCTTGTTGGGAGGTCTACCACTGAGGGAAAAAAAAAAAAAAAACCCTGCTTCTAGCTGAGCAAGTCCACGTTGGCCTTGATTGTCTTTTCTGGGATATTCTCCTAGAAAAAGGCTCAGTGGAGCAGTCTTTGGTCTTTTTAGGAGTGCTGAGTCTGGGCAGGACTTCCTGTGAGATATGGGGCTTCATTACCCTGTCGGTATCCCTAAGGTGTCTCCTTTCTTTGTTTTTCAGTCTCTATAACCTAGATTTCAGAGCCCAATCTCTGCAGCTAGTGCTGCTCTCTCCATTTATTCTTGTTCCATCACAACAGCCGTGGGCTGTGGGAATGCAAAGCCCTTGGATACATAGAGCTTGGGAATGTATACCCTTCCACTGGGCTTGGCAGCCTCAGGATCAGAGTTGTTGGTAAGAGGTGAAAGGAACCGGTGGGATGGGGTGATGGTTTTCACCCCCCTCAGGCAAGAACTGTGCCCATAGGGGAATAACATGACTCCTGTGAACACTCCAGCCGTTGACTGCTCAGCTGCAGTACACTGGGACACCCACTCAGCAGCACCACGTAGGGGATAGGACAGGAACCTGGAGAACAGGCTCAAGGCTTGGCTGCTCCAGCAGCTGGGATTGGAGAACTGTGCAGATGGCAGAGGTCTGAGGCTTCACTTGGAATGAGCTTGGTGCTCAGTTTTCTCCTTGGAGGTTCAAAAATGATGAAGATGATGAGTGCTATTAATATGATCATAATAAAAGCCACCTAATGTTTACAAAGTATTTATTATGTGTCCAAAACTTTTCTAAGCATATATTAGCTGTCACTTTTTTTTCCCCACTCAAAAATCCTTTCCAGAACATCCTTTTATCATAAAGGAGGAAATTGAGGCCTGGAGAAGTTAAATAACTCATATGAATTTGCCATCTAACTCCATAATGGCTCCCCGATTTTCACACCCTCTTGCTTCTAAGGAGTATAGCTCTATCCCAAGAACTTCCCCAAAGCCAGCCAATTTCCAGCTTAAAAAGAGATTCATGAATCGCTCCCATCGTAAGAGCTAAAGAAATTGGACACTGGCCACATTCCTATTTACTTTTGTAACTTCCACTTTTTGTCGTATGTGGAAAATAAGACTGTAAAGAAGATAGTACTTCCCCATAGGGAACACGACCACCACTATCTCAACCCTCATGGCATATGTCATGATATTTGCCGTTTAAGGACTGTCCTGGAGACACATCAACTTGAGCTGAGTTGGAATCTTCTGATACTCTTGTTTACCTTAAACCGCCCGTTAAGACTGCAACAGACACAAAGGTCTGTATGTCCTGCCAGGGTAAGACTATCACTGCTCAGACCACCATAGCACTTTCTCTCTGTAGAATTAAGTTCTAGTGGCCCGTGATTTTAGGAGAGGCTCATAGCTCATTACTTGTAAGGAAGTTGCTGCTGATTGTCAACCAGGTGCCAACTAGGTTCTCAAACTAGGTACTTGTCTGGGCTTTACTCTGCCAGGGGGCATGGCTGGCCCTCTTTATGTAAAGTACTGACTTTTCTCTCCCAAACTGTCATGCTTATAAACTTTTACAGAGGGATGCCATTTTGGGCAAATAGAAAAGTTCAGATTATAAAAAAAAAAAAAATAAAAAAATAAAGAAGAAGAAGAAGAAGAAGAAGAAGAAGAAGAAGAAGAAGAAGAAGA
>NW_026585504.1:31322415-31373611 GCF_907164565.1 Psammomys obesus
GAAGAAGAAGAAGAAGAAGAAGAAGAAGAAGAAGAAGAAGAAGAAGAGAAACATATATTCTTTTCTCTGACTGATCCTATCCATCAAGAAGGCTAACAGACACTGTACACTTAAAAAGAATCCTTGTATAATTTACATTTTGTTTCCTCTTTGGGTATGAGGTAAAATTTACTTTGCTATAGTATAGTTTTTAATAGGCCAAATCATAGTTTACATTTTGAACTCCAGAATAACTGCAGTTCAGAGCAGGAACTGCTCTGGGTACCCAGGGTCCCTAGTACTTCTCCTAAACCAATGCCTGGCAGTGCCAGGCACAGTGCTAAGCTCACCAGTCCCTGCTCTGTTTAATCCTCAGCAAGCCCATGCAGCCAGGACAGATGCTGCCTGCTTCTGGGGAGAGGAAATAACAAGTTAGAAAGGCTGAGGTCCAGCTCAAGGGTACTATACCAGCAGGAGCAGAGTCCCAGCTGTTGCTTCCACCAGGGGAGAGAGGGAGAGAGAGAGAGAGAGAGAGAGAGAGAGAGAGAGAGAGGAAGAGAGAGAGAGGAAGAGAGAGAGAGGGAGAGAGAGAGAGGAGGACAGGCTCTATACCTGGATGTGACAACTTCCATAACAAAGAATTTACCACCTCTACCCACATTACAGCAGGATTCACAGTGTGTAAAGATAAGGTTCGTTGACAAATGAGTGGGTGAAGAAAATGCAATACACATATGCAATAAGAGACTAGTATTCGGCCTTGAAATAAATGCAATCTTGTTATTTGGGGCGATGGAGACGGAACTGCAGGGCATCACAATGAGTGATAAGCCAGATAGAGAGACAAACACTATATTCTTGGTGGCAGGTTACATAAAATGATCTCACAGAAGAAGAGAGACTAGTGGAATTAGAGGCTAGGAAAGTAGAAAGGGGTAGAGGGAAAAAAAAAGGTTAGTATGTAGCAAAATGCAATTAGAGGAAGAATTGGGTCTAGTTTTTTTCAGAACAATAGTGTAACCATCATCTACAATGATTTATTTTTATTTTATTTTATTTTTTATTCTCTGCAAGAAGTTTATTAGGAGGGAGGGGGAATGGGGGAGCAGGACATGGTCGGGAGAGAGAAAGGGAAAGGAGGGGTGCCCCAAGAGAGAGAGGGAGAGAGAGAAAGAGAGAGAGAGAGAGAAAGAGAGTGTAAGAGCATAAGAGAGAGAAAATGTAAGAGAGCTACAATGATTTATTATATACTTCAAAACAACTGGGACAGAAGTATTCCAAACACAAGCAAATGGCTAATGTTGGAAAGGAGGAAATAGTAATTATATATCATATACACATAGGAATTGCCATACTGCACCCTCCAAAATATTCACAAACACTATGCCTTAATTAGAAATTTCAAGAAAGAATAATTTAGTCCCAAATAATAATTTGGTTAAGGGAATGCTGAGAAACTGCTGTTAGCCTCTTTTCTGGCATGACAAGGATCTAATCCTTTGTGCCTTCTCCCTGCCCCAGACAGCACAATCAGCATCCCTCAAGCAGAGGATGGTGAGAAGTGAGTCCTTTCTCTAGGTCACTTTGTACACATGACAGAGAAAGCCTCTCTTAGCCTCTGACCTGTAGACTGAGTTCAAGCACAGGTGGAACATATTATAGCAACCCCTCAACATTTGCTATTAAAAGAAAGAGAAGCTGGCTTTAAACTGGGGCGTATGCCCACCAGCCGCTGGACTCAACACTTCTAAAGTATGATTTATCCTCCAGAACGGCTCTTCCTTATGTTTAGTGAGTCAGGGTACCCTCCCCCTCACCCCTATCATTGCCTGGGCTCAGAATAAGGAATAGATTCAAAGACAGAGTTAGAATATGGAGCCTGGAACCTAGCCGGGGGTCCTGCTGATTCTAAACACAACCTCACCCATTTCACACCTCCCCCTTTTTTATTTAAGGAAAGCTATGCTGAAGGTAAAGTAGAGAGCCGAAAACAAGTCCTAAATAATCTTTGCTCCTTTTAATTAAAAGGATAGCTTTTTATACCCCATAAAACAATCAGAATACAGCATGGAAAGTCTATATTAGTATACGGGGGTGTGGGTATGTTGGTCATAATAGGGCTTTTTTTATAGTTCTCAAGGCACATTTATTATCCATTATCTCATTTGATCTCCTCAACCGTCCTGAGAGGCTGTTGGAGGACAAATGTCTACATTTTCTATTTGAAAAGCTGGGCTTGGAAGGGAATAGACTTGGCCAAAGGCCTTGGCTAGCCTAGTCTACCCAAAGTGCCTCCCCATGGCTGCTGTCAGGGTCTGGGAGGCTCCTCACAAGCCTGGGGGAGGTCTGGTGAACTTTGACTCACCAAGGGTTAAGCCACATAAACTTTTTTTTTTTTTTTTTTTTTTTTTTTTTACGAGTGGTAACCATTTAATGGGCCCTGTAAAAAGGGCTCCTCACCATGCTGCCTGCTTTCCCCTGGAAAGGGGGGTGCCAGCAGGGAGGAGGGCTTGGGAGCAAGGTACAGAGTGGGAGATGAGCAGCTGAGACCCTGTAGTCCCAAAGGCTTCTCTGTGAGTTGGGAATAGTTATGGAAGTTTCCAGGAGATTGTGTTGAGAAATGACATCTGCCCCAAGGAAAGGAGCCTGGCCTGAAGCCAAGATCTGGCACTTACCAATTTTTTAAAAAAAAAATATTCTTGTGCTTCTTCTTACTATTAAATTTTTCTTAGATTTGATTTTCATTTGTTTTAAGCATGAAAGTGCTCTGCCTATGTGTATGTATGGGCACCTGTGTGTGCCTGGGGCCTGAGGAGGTGAGAAAAGCACACAGATCCCTTCAGTCAGGAGTTAGGGGTACTGCAATCCACCATGTGGGTGCTGGTAACTGAATCTGGGTCCTCTGCAGGAGCAAAAGGTGCTCTTGACCACTGAGCCACCTCTTTAGCCTCAGTTCTTGTTATGAACTTCAAAGATCTTCACCTTATACAGTGTCAGGTGATCCATCTCAGGCTTTGAGTTTGGTGACATACCCATTGTACAGTTGGGGAAAGTGAGGCTCAGGAAGTTTTGGGCCAAACAGATACAGAGCTCAGCATCCTCTACAGTGTACAGAGGACCTAGAGTTTCAGTTCCCTCCTCAACTCAGGAGAGGGTGGGGCGGGGGGGGCAGACCCTATACTACCTGCCTTTTCTCAGGAAGCAGAGAACAAAGGCCTGACCTGGCTGAGATGGAGGCTCCTACTGGATCCAGCAGGTCTTGTCCCCACCGACCTAGCACTTACAATCAGCCCTGCAGGCAAGTTCTGGGAACCGTGGCAGGAGGCCTATCTTCGCCTGTCCTGTGAGCATGCAGGGCTGCTCTCTGCAGGAGGGTTGGGCTCTGAGCTGCAGCCCTCTCGGGGTTAAAAAGTAACCTTTCCACTGCTTGTGGGTGAGCAAATGCTGCCAAGGAAGAAACCCAGCCTTGAGCAAACAAGAGCCAGGGCTGGGCCCCGTCTCTCCCCAGCTGCCTTCTGGGTCTCTCAGGCTTTCTTCTGCCTTGAAGTCCCCCGATGGATGAATTGGCTTGTGGGGCTTGTTCTAAAAAGCCAGATGGGGAAACGTCTCCATTACTGTGTGAAAGGAAGGTTTGTTCTGGTTAGTGTTCTTTTTCTCAAGGTGAGAATGAAGAAGTTTCTAGAAGGGGTCTTATGAAGGAGATTTTTAGATTGAGAAATACAGGCTCAGAGCTGGCTTGAGTCCAGGTAACCCACAGAGGTAGCCGCTTTCCTCACGGTGGTTTTTCTTAATTGTGTCCAACTTTGTGCCAAATGCTACAAGTATGGAACTGTGACTGACCTCTAACCAGTGTGCGTGCAAGGTGGGATCGCCTGCAGCTTTACACAGGGGGGAACGAGGGCTAAGAGATGTTAAGTAGCTATTGTGAGTTACCACCCACTCTACCAAGTGGGAGAACTTGGAGGAACCCCAGCTCTCCCGGCTTCAGAGCTCTCATGTAGACACCAGGACGGAGACCCCAGCTCTCCTGTGCTCCCTCCCAACACCCCTTCCACTAACTGAACTGTCTTTGTTGTTTCTAGTCTAGCTTTCTTTCTTCACTTTCCACCTGTGCTGGGTGTGGGCCTGCATGTTCGCCAGGCACCAGTGGTGACGAGGTCAACAACCATAAGTGGTGTCTAGCGCAGTTCCACCTAAGCGCCGCTCTGCGCTCAGTACCAATAGGCAGTATATTCAGCTCTTCATCAGGGTGAGAAATATTTGCTGAATAAGTGAATGTGTGAATGTATTTATATGTCTTTCCTCTCAGGTTCTACATAGAGCCAATCAGTTAGGAGTGGTGTGTGTGTGTGAAGCTCCAGTTAGGAGTGGGGTGTGTGTGTATATATGTGTGTGTGTGTGTGTGTGAGAGAGAGAGAGAGAGAGAGAGAGAAAGAGAGAGAGAGAAAGATTACTCTGAAAGCACCAATCTGTTGACATGCGTGACACCTGAGGATGCAAAATTTTCTTCAAATAGGACAAAAAAATTTTCTCATGATCTGTGACTATCCACCCTTTAGCATTTCATAAAGAGCGTTGCTTCCCCACCTTTTGGCTGAGATCAAGTGTGAGGAAGGAGGAACGTTTAAAGCCTCACTAGGCTTCAGAAAAAATCTTGCCCCACCCCCCCATTCCCTGCCCCAGTGACTGCGCACACTCCTGGGCTCCGACCTGCAGTGTGGAGGTCGTCCAGTTTGGAGGCAGGCACATCGTAAATGTTAGGGAATTTTTCTGAGACGTAAAATTTTTACATTGTTTTTACAATGTTCCAGATGGGCCCTGGGTGAGAGCTGTTCTTCTGGGTCCCAGGACTGAGAAGCCAAGGAACTCGTTTTGAGAATGTTCTCAAAACCTGCTAGATCTTCCTGGTCTCTATCAGAAGAGAAGCTAGCTATAACATCTTAGCAGAACATAAAAATTTTAGTTTTCTGTACTAGCAAGATGAAGTGTCTGTCACAGAAATCAAAGGATTCCTAATCTTGGCCCAAAGCCAGAAAGCTTAAGGAGCTCTGCCTAGATATGACGGAGTCTCTCAGAGGACCGGTTGACCCCAAGGAGGACTTGGCAATGAGGAAACCTTCCTCTCCCCCAAGTGTGGTGACCACTTGTGTGGGGAACTCACAGTGCTGTCTCACATAGGGGCTGGGTCTGAGATTTCACTGATTGAAATTCCACTTCAAATAAAATCTCTCTGGTATTTTCACTTTTGTGAAGCGCTTGGATGCTGGCCAGGCTTGCAGTGCAAGCAGGTATTGTGTTTTCCTCTCTGCTTCGTTTCTGATCAGAGATTATTCATTTATGAATGGGTGGCTGTAAAAACTTGCCTCATGCATATGAAAATTTAACCTGGAAAATTTTAATTGCCATGAGTTTTGCTTTTACTGAAAGGGCTGTGGCAATGGGTGGAAGGAGACGGTCCTTTTCTCCTTTCTCTCTCTTTGTCTGTCTTTCTTTCCTAAATGAATTCCATGATCCGTACTCTCCAGTGACATTTGTCTAAGAGGCGCTGATGAAATGAATGCTTGATCCCTTTCAGATCATGATTCTGGAAGGAAGTGGTGTAATGAATCTCAACCCAGCCAACAACCTCCTTCACCAGCAGCCAACCTGGACGGACAGCTACCCCACGTGCAATGGTAAGGCCCTGAAGTTGGTGGCACGGCTCATGCCCCTATCCTATCCTAGTCTGACTTTTTTTTTCCAACTTGATGCTTGGAAAACAGAGGTTTGAGTCAGTAGGTGACATGGAAGCTAGGGAAAATTTTCTCTCTCTCCTGGAAATTAAACTCAGTGCTTTGCTAATTTTGCTAATCATAGGCTGTGCTTTTTTTTTTTTCTTCTTCTTTTTTTTTACTATGAGGAAACATTTAATACTGAAGGTCTCTGTAGCTTCCAGGGCCCTATGCCAAAGCCCATTGCCTTCCAAAGTGTGAAGATCTGGGTTGGCAATAAAGGTGGTAGATGAGATGTCCCAAGAGAAACATGGCTCCTTGTTGAAGTTTTCAATATCGTTTCATTGGAATATCAAGATAGGATTAGGGAGGTGAGTGGGTACATGAGTATTACATGTGTATTTAACACACAACACACACACAGGTTAAAGAAAAAAGAATTATAATGGTTTACATTTTCCGGCTTGTTTACCATCACTTCCCAGTTTAAGGAAGAGATTGGCCTAGGAACCAGGAGCTATCTTTTAGTGCTTTGCTCTGAACAGACTTAAAGTAGGAGGATCTGGTGACAGGACTTGTGGGTAATGTTTGATCTAGTCTGTGGCTCACAGTGAAGGCTGAATCAGGGGCCCTGTGCTTTCTCTGAAGGCATTCAGCACAGCCAGGCTGCTGAGTGTCCAATAGAGCTGGGTTAAGGATCCCTGGGACTCAGTGCACCCCTCACCTGCTGCTAGTCCCCCCCACCCCCACCCCGAGATGCAGCTGCTTGTGTTTACCTTGACACACGGATGTGTCCTGTCAGTGAGAAGTGTTTGAGAAGCAGGAGTGAGGGTAGTGGTTGAGTGACATTCTCCGCTGAGTGGCGGGTCCACGTGGTGCTCCTCTTTTAATTTGGAATCCCAGCCAAGCATGGCAGGAAACACGAACAGGTGGCTTTCCTGTTTTAGATCCCTTGTCTCCTCAAACTGCTGCCCTTTCTGCACAGTTGCATATTTTGTGGCAGACCTCGAACTGGCTGTGGGGACCTAAGGGAAAACAAAATCTTCCAAAGAGAGCAGGAAGTCTTGACATGCCCCAGGCATCATCTCTACTATTTGCTTTGGAGAAAACTGGAGCAGTAGGCTTAGCAGGGAGTAGGGTTCAGATGTCACTTGTATTTCTTTAGCTCTGGAGGTCCCAAAGAAGACCCTGGTCTTTCTTAAGACTGAGGGGAAGGGGAAAGTCAGCTGAATGGCCAAGAACAGGACCCACTGGGTTTTCAGTTTCCCTGAGTGAGGGATTCTGACGATTCTCTGCCTAAGAAGGAAGGCATCCTCTCCCAGCCAACTTCAGGCAAGTTCCTGGCTCTCCTCTCCCAGGCATGAACAGAAGATCAGAAATTTCCTGTAATCAGGTTCACACTGAGTGCACAGCGGACAGGATCCCAAACCTGCCACATAGAGCAATGGGATTATTTTAAGAATAGAGATCACCATCAACAACCTAGTTCTCATTCTTAAACAATGTTACGTGTGAGATACATTAGTAATTAAAATAGTAATAGACACGGCAACATCTTTTATAAGCTTTGTACTTTGGGAAGAATTTCTATATATCTCAAGTTTTAGACTACATTTTTTCCATTCCTTATTCCCTTTCCCTTGTTGCTCTGCCTTGTAGGAGAGGCTGTAGGGATACATTTATTTGGCTGTAAGATAGGAACAATAAAGCTCATGCTGTGAGTGGCAGGTATCAACGGCAATCACCTCGATATTCTGAGTGATCTTGACTTCTTTTCTCTTCTCTTTCTTTCTTTCTTTCTTTCTTTCTTTCTTTCTTTCTTTCTTTCTTTCTTTCTTTCTTTCTTTCTTTCCCAGCTGGCCTCACAGTCACAAAGATCCACCTGCCTCTCCCTCCTGAGTTCTGGGATTAAAGGCGTGCACCACCACTGCCTGGCTCTTATTTTGACTTCTTGCTCTTATTGCTTCTGAGGTCTGGAAGCAAAGGCTCGATTCTGAAGGGGGAGAAGAGTGAGATTGCCTAAGATCCTCCCTGCTTCCCATACTTCCTCTGGTAGGATAGAGTGTTAGCCCCTAGGCATTATGGGAATGGAGTCCTGAATCATCCTGTCACTATATATAATCTAGCAGCAACAGCATTGCAAAGCTTGCTAGGAATGTAGAAATTCAGGCCTCAGCCCGTACCTACTGGACTGGGTTCTGCATTAAGCAGTAGTCCCTGGTGAGTGCACCTGCACTCAAGTTTTAATTACATAGCCAGCATGATTTTGAAGGGACAGTTAGGGATATTTTTTCTTGTAAATACATTTTCCTCACAGACCATGGCTTGGCTGTGGTTTCCGGAAAATGAAGTAGCTGTGGCCACTCATAGGAGATCCACATTTGGGCCAGTTCTGTAAAGTTCTCTTAAGTGAGCACTAGGAAGCCATGAACATAGAACATTAACAGATAGCACATTCAGTAATTTACCCACTGAAATGTACTTCACATCTTCATCCAAAATTACCTCACAATACAGATCTATATTCCTGCATTATTTGCTCTTCAGCTGAAATCAAATCATATTGACTATGTAGTGAGCTTCCGGATGGCCCCAAAGGACTTTTTATGGATATATGAAGATGCGTAAGACCTGAGTCCATGGCCTTGAACATACAGTCTACAAAGGAAAATGAGCCAGGACTTAAAGATCTATAAAGATAAGCAGAACATAACAGGTGCCGTTGAGAGAAATCCTAAGCCTGATTCCTGGAAAACAGTGGTGGCTCTGAGTTCAAAAGAAAGAGCTAGGAGTCCAGCAGCAGCAAAGGGTAGAACAGGAAGGGGCCTGGGGACAAACAGCACAGACAAAAACACAAAGGTCACTTCAAAAGCAGCTCTCAAAGCGCTTCAGTGCCCGGAGTGCCAGTTTCATATCTTATTTCAGAGAACAGTGGGAAGCTGATGAAGGAGAACACGTGCTGGGACAGCTGTAACCGCCAGTCAGGGATGAGGAGACATCTCACAATCAGTAAACGGATTATGTCACTTCAGGGAAGAGCAAAGCCATCAGAGAAAAGGGAGCTAAATTTAAGGCCCTATTTTTTTGTTTGTTTGTTTGTTTTGTTTTTTTTCCAAGACAGGGTTTCTCTATGTAGTCCTGGCTGTCCTGGACTCACTTTGTAGACCAGGCTGGCTTTGAACTCACAGAGATCCACCTGCCTCTGCCTCCTCTAAGTGCTGGGATTACAGGCATGTGTCACTGTGCCCAGCTTTAAGGCCCCCGTTTTGGGGTGAAAATGGTCTGTGTTTGCTGAACATCAGCTTTGGCTCTGTGTCTCTGTCTCTGTCCCTGTCTCTCTCTTTCTATGTGTTTAAGAGAGAGAGAGAAAAAAAGAGGGAAGTAGGAGAAAGAACAGCGCTCAGCCCTCTGCACCCCAGGGTTTCACAGACTCAACTAAAGCCTAATTAAAAAATGCATCTGGGAGCTGAAGAGATTGGCCTATGGCTCAAGTGCTTGCTGGGCAAGTATAAGCATCTGAGCACAGCATCCCTGATACCTGTGTAAGAGCCAGGCAGATTCGTTGGATCACATCTGTAACTCCAGCACTGGGAAGGCAGCAAGTGGATCCCTGCATCTCCCTGGCCAACTAGTCTAGCCAAACCAGTGAGCTCCTGGTTCAGTGAAGGAGACCTTGGCTCAAAAAAATACAATGGAGGGCTACCCTAAACACCAGACATTCTGGCCTCCATGCCCCCACTCAATACACATGTGCATACACTCGCATGTATAAAAACACGTGTACGCACACATTTGTATTTGCATCTGTACTGAGCAAATGCAAATTTTTTTCTGGTCATCATTTTCCAAACAATCCAGCTTTAACTATGTACACAGCTTTGGCATCGTTGTGGGGATTATAGTTAATCTAGAGCTAACTTAAAATACAGGGGAAGATGTACAGGTTATGTACAGATATGACATACTACAGAAGAGATGTTTTTGGCATTCATGAAGTGTTCTGGCAAGGCGCATGTATTTACACATGTACCATCAGCTAGTAAGTAGGCGAAACTATAACAAACCGTTTCACTTTGGCACTTCTTTGTGGGTGGGGTGGCGAGCAAGCTCAGGGTATTTCAAGTGTCATGTAGTGTCTAGTATCTAGAGATGGAAGTCACACCAGAACGTCCACGAAGAAGCCCTGCCTCAACTCGTAAAACCCCCGCATGCTAGGAGCCTAATATCCAGAGTACATTCTGTATTTAGCTCACAGGGCAGGGGCTGTGGTTATGGTTCCCATGGTATTACCCAGAGCCATGTCTCTATGTCTCTTGTGCCCAGGGACAAGCAGGGTCCACTTATAGGGCCACCCACTGTTTTTCAGTTTCCGGTGGTTTTTTTGGAGGCCAGTGGCATGAAATCCACCCTCAGTACTGGACCAAATACCAGGTGTGGGAATGGCTACAGCACCTCCTGGACACCAACCAGCTGGATGCCAGCTGCATCCCTTTCCAGGAGTTCGATGTCAGCGGAGAGCACCTGTGCAGCATGAGCCTGCAGGAGTTCACGAGGGCGGCAGGCTCTGCCGGGCAGCTGCTCTACAGCAACCTGCAGCATCTCAAATGGAATGGTGAGTGGTGCCTGGGAAGGGCAGGGGGGCTCCAGGGCTGGCTGAACTTCTTGTCAGAAGTGACACTCTCGAACTGCCACTTCCCAGGACCGGGAAGGAGCGGGGCGAAGAGAGGATAGTACAAAACCCAGGTGTGATATTGTCCAATCCCTTAGAACCACTTAGGGAGCTCCTCCTGTGGCTGCCTTCCTTTCTAGAGAGATGGAACTGGCCTAGCAGCCACAGGATACTCGTCACAGAAAGACAAGCTTTTCCTTCATATTAGAAGGAAAAAAAAAAGATTCATTTGTGTTTCATTTTATTTGAGGCATATGAGTGTTCTGCCTGTGCACTTATCTGTTCCATGTGCGTGCATGGTGCTCCTGGAGAAGTCAGAAGAGGGTGTCGGGTCCTCTGGAAATGGAGTTATGGATAGTTGTGAGCCAACATGGGGTGGTGGGTTAGCCTCCCGCGTTCTAGTATTGCAGGGATGCGCCCGCATACCCAATCCAGACCCAGGCTCTTAAAATGGGAGCTCAGTATATTTAAGAAGGCAAGCGAAACTAGATCTGGGTATCTGGAGGGGAGAAGGCTAGCCCCGCCCCTCCTGTGTTCCTTGAATGACATATAACCGAGGCTGCAGAGGTGGCTCAGCGTTTAAGAGCATGCAGTGTTCTTGGAGAGGGCTTCCGTTGGTCCCCAGCACCCATGTTAGAGCGCGTACAGTCTCCTGTAATTTCAGTTTCAGGGGCTCCAATACCTGTGGCAATCCATACCTCCACACAGAGGCACACGCGTAATTAAAAACAATAAAAATCAATATTTAAAAATAGATCCATGATTAAAACGCCTTTGAAAACAGAATGAACGGGCCAGATACACACGGGCTGTTTCCGCAGCGATTTCTCAAATCGTTGCTAAAACTTCAGGGTTCTCTCCTCAGGTCTCGCTTCACACACAGAGGCCACCTTGCAAATTGTCCATGGTGACAGTTTACACACACACACACACACACACACACACACACACACACACACGCACACACACACACACAGAGGAGGGCCTGATGACCCACTGGAAAGTGCATTTCTGTCTCAACAGCGCTTGTGTTTGACAAGTAACTAGGGCTCAGCAAATGTGAGCTCAAGAGCTTGTGGACAGCTGTCATCAGCAGGGAGTGTGGTGGTGACGCCGGCAGCCATCATGCCATTTCAGATGACCTCATCTGGCACCCTGGCATTCTCTTCTTTCTACTCACCTCATGGTGGTGACTACTCGTTTTTGTTTTTAACTAGAATAAAACAAAACAAAGCTCTATGATTTAAACAACCCTTAGGAGTCTTTGCAAAGAGCAGACTTATAAGGAGTTAAAAGTACCTCCTTTAATTATGTCCAGTCCTGTAAAGCTTTGCTCTGACTGAAACCTGAGGGAGGCAGGCAGGCTTGGGAGGTGTGGTGGCCATCTTTGACCTTCCATCACTTATTTGGTCTCCCTGTTCGCATTTGTGAGTACCAAATGGTAGGAGTTTCCACTCTGGGCTTGTTTACCTTGAATTTCTATACATACTCCATTAGTTTACATGTGTTGTGAATATATTTAAACTGTGAATTGAGTCATCAGATAATCATATGGCAAAATATTGTACCCATTTTATAGATGAGAAAACTGAAGGTCAGAAATATGAACTATTGGTAATCTCTGTAGGAAAGAAATCAGTATAGACTCATTTGCATATGTGCTTTTATACAAATCACCAAGTAGAATTGCAAACAAGGATGTAACACGTGACATGAACCACTTGTATGAGTGCTGAAGGCATAGGTAAAGGGGCACCCATAGTATTTTATTTAGATGTGTCTCATAGATGAATCTAATAAAGATGGGATTGATTGAATTTAAGATCAAAGCCTTATTTGCTAGTGAAGTTAAAATGACACTTTTCACTTTCATTTCATATGATGTCTTAGTGTGAGAAAGTACCATAGAGGTCATGTAAGCAGCTCTATCCAGTTTAATCCCCTGAATTTACACAGGAGGAGACTGAGACTAGAATGGCAAATGCCTTGCAGCTCCTGGTATTGGAGAAGGTGGCCTTCCGGTTTGACGTTTCTTTACTTCTGCCACCAAATGATCCTACTCATGCAGGTGCCCACTCCTGATAGTTCTCTGGGGTCTGAGATGGTCCCAGGCTTTGCTGTGCTGAGGCTCACTGGTGACGCTCCTGCTTCAAACCAGTAATGGAACAAGATGGCAGATGCTCTTCAAAGGAGCCAGCTCTGTCCTTACTGAAGTGTCGGGTTTTGACTCCCTCTGACTTTGCCATCTGTCCTTCACAGGCCAGTGCAGCAGTGACCTTTTCCAGTCCACACACAATGTCATTGTCAAGACTGAACAAACTGGTGAGTGGTGAGAGGCAGAAGGAGCCAACTTGGCTAGGAAAAGCTCTGGGGAGAATAAGGGGGGGGGGAGAACAAGAGACCATGGGAGAAGAGTTGGCAGGGAACCCATGGAGGTCACTTCTCTGCCTACAATGGGCCACCCTGCCATAATCGTCCTTTTCGCCCTTGGGACCCGTGGCAAGGGTCCCAATTATGCCTAATGTGTAGATGAGTAGTGAGCTGTCCCTTGGACAGCACTTTGCGTCCTTCTGCCAGTCAGAGCACAATCCAGATCCAGACCAGTAGCGGGGTAAATACAGACTCTAAAGGTAGGTTTCCTTCCCACAAAGTGTGAGGCTGGGTTCAGAAAAGCAAGCGGAGGAAAGACGAGTCTTTGTTCTTCCACCTCCTTGGGAATGAGCTTTACTGTGAGGGAGCTGCTGCTGCAGGTAGAATAGTCTCTGGGCCCTAGGGCACTTCCAGAAGGATGTTTAAAGATGGCGGTAGAGCCCAACCCCTATCTTGGGGTTATTTCTACTTGAAAGATTCTACCCTGGGCTCTGAGCAAAGTCTATAGTTTCATAATATCTACATTTGTTCTTGGTTCTTTTTTTCCCCCTGTGCCCCAAACTTCATGGGCACAAAAACAAGACAAAACAAAACTATGTAGGTATCACTGCTCCTGGGTCACTCCCTGTGTTCACATCAGATAAATTATAGGTCATGTGGGCTGACAAATTTTGCCCTAGGTCTTCCTGAGGATTGCGTGCTAGTCACCAAGGACAGAATTTGACCTAGGGGTGATTTTTGAGTCACTTGGCACCAAAATTAGCCCATGTGGTTATTTAATCTTTTATAAGGGCCCTGGCCTACCATAATTAAAGAAAAAAAAATTAGTTGAACATGTTAATTAGTCCTTTCTAGGCCTGTCCTTCAGCTTGGCTACTTGGATCGTAGACCTACCTGATCTCTGGAGACAGATCAGGATTTGGCTTAGAGAATGGCCTTGACTTTATGCACAACCCCACTGAAGGGGCCAGAGTGATATTGGAGAGGCCCCAAAATATCTGATAATCCTCCTTGGCCATCTGGACATTCTTGTGTTGCCAGTTCAGAAATGTTGAGCTTGAGGGTGGAGAAGATCTACCCTGGGAAGAGGGGAGAAGAGGCTCACTAAGGGGGCCGCCACCCCCAAACCTCTTTGGAGGTTGTTTTTAGAAACAACAACAGATGTGCAAGGTGACCCAACCAGGACGGAGGGTGTAACCCCAAGATATTGGACTTGGGGTGTCCAAACACGTATCTGTGATTTCAAATACCAGCTAAATCCCCATGTCGTAAACTGGAGGACTTAGCCAGTGAGTCAGGCTTTATTCCATTTATGCTATAAAAACAAAACAGAGCTCAGCCAGTGGCTTGTCATCCCGGCCTTCAGTGTGGAATCTGGGTATCAGGGAAGCCAGAGCAGCCCAGACTGGGGGGCCAAGAGCCTGACACCAGGAAGAAGATGAGAGCATCCAGCCTCGGCCAGCCTGAAAAGAGAATGCTTGTGTTGGAAGCTGGCCTAGACCTGGCGATTGTGTGGGAGTTGGGCTTAGTTGAGGTAGGTGGAAGGGAGTTTCCTTCTGATCTGCAATCTGAAGAGTGTGTCTCACTCCAACTAACCCTTGACCGTAAAAGAGAAGGAGCATGGAGTGAGTACGATTTCTGCTTCATCCAGAGATGAAGCAAAATCCTACCCATAAAAGTTATTTCTGTAATTTGGTAAAATTTTTTCCCTTCTCCTCAGTTTTGAGAATTTTATGTCACCCCTTAAGTTACTCAGAGGAGACGTAGATGGCAGCGGCTGTCACTCAACTTAAGGGGAGCTACTCTGGATTTCAGCAGTGAAGGAATTGTGAGAAAACTGGCCAAGGTTTTTGTTTGTTTCTGAAAGAAACACCTTTAGTTCTCCACTGCCACCAGAAAGAAGAATGCTTATTAATTCCTTATTAGACATTTATTCATCGCCAACAAAGCTTTCCCTCCACTCCAGAGTTAAATTGTCCTGGTAATTTTAATAGTAGGATGTCAAGGGAGGTCAGCCAGGCTGGAGAAATTTCTAGAAAAATGGAATATTGGTCTAGGATAGGATTCTTTAGCCTGAGATGTGATGAATGTATATCACAAGGGTAATGTCACAACAAAGCTATTCTCATGATGCTGGGAGAAAAATGGGGTGACATTGCTATACAACAGGACATAGTTGAAGCAGAGTTGAACTCCTTCTCTTGGCTGCCTCTTCCTTTCTCTATGCCTCTTAGATGAGCAGACTCCTAGAATGAGAATTCTTCAATCCAGGCATAATAATTCTTGACCTTCCCCATTCTCCGTTCCTTGTAGATCCTTCCATCATGAACACTTGGAAAGAAGAAAACTATCTCTACGATCCCAGCTATGGTAGCACAGTAGGTAACTACCTCCCTGACTCTGAAAGCCCTTTACATGTTTGCTCTGCTCCACGGTCGTATCATCAGGAGGGTCTCTCAATGTCCCTTCTCCTTTTTTATTTCCTGCAGACCTGTTGGACAGTAAAACTTTCTGCCGGGCCCAGATCTCCATGACAACCTCCAGTCACCTTCCAGTTGGTAAGTTGTCTGCACATGGGCTGGCTTTGCTTCTGCCTGTGCTTTCCAATTATCAACAAAACTTACTGCCACACTGCATTTCTACTTCACTAGAGTCTTTCTTATTAAAAAGCTAGGGAATAAAGTGGATTGTCATCTGTCTGAGTAGGTGTACTTCCCAGCCAGTATGTATACACCAAAGGTTATCAGCTCACTCACATCCCTTAGAAGTGTTCTCCCATGTCACCCTGTGTCACTAGTCTCATGAGACAATGAAAGTTCCTTGCATTTCTCTCTCTCTCTCTCTCTTTTTTTTTTTTTAACACAGATTTGCTATGGAGATAAACCTGGTAAATTTATTTGTATTTATTGGGGAGAAGGCTAGATTTAATTTTCAATTGCATCCCCAACATACATTTTGAACTATGTTTGACTTTAGAGAACAATGAACTCGGAATACCTGTGGACCTGTGGGCATGAGCTGCAGATACAGTGATTTAGTATTTCGGACAACAGCCTTGTAGTCATAACTCCCCTCCCCTTCCTGTCCCTGGTTTTGAAGCCTACCCTTGATGGCTCATCAGTACTTTGTAATCAGAGCATCTGCCCCGTGTTGGGTTATGTTCACATCAGTTACATTGGTCATGCTTGGATACAACGAGGGGCCATCTGTGATGTCTTGTCAAGGGTTGTAGCAAGGTTGGCATATTGGAGGTTTGGGTCTGGGAGAGGGCTTTCAGATTATAGGTGTGCTATAGCACACCTATAAGAATTAGCTGAACAAAAGATGTTGTGTTGTTTATTGACCTGGGCATTTCTGGGCCTCTTTGAGTCCGTGCAGCTGAGAAATCATTTGTACTAGAAGTGTTCTTCTCCAGAAACTGACCTTGGGGAAGTGATGGAACTGGAAATTAGCAGGGTCTGTGTAAAAGACAGCATGGACTTAAACAACAACCCACCCTCTTCTGTTTTGGTTGAATGTGTGGTTGTGTAAATTGTACTGAGGAGATGTTTCATTTGAAGTTTTGTTTGGGTCAAACCCCTTGAATGAGGGAACTGGAAGCTAGTCAAGCACTTTTGGAATTCTGACTGAGATTCCAAGCAGCCCCCGCCCCCAAATGCCCCAAACAACTCTTTTTTGTGTATCCCTTGAAATGATTTGTTTAAACCTGGAAAGAAGGGCAGAGTCAGAAGAGTAGCTGTGTGTCTGCTGCTATGGCGGAACAGTCCATCTGGGTAATGGTTGTGGCAATTGTTGTCACCTAGAGAAGACTAGCAGCTTCAGGGCTGAGGACAGCACCCTAGTCACCCCATAGTTTCCACCCCAACTTCCTGTGGTGTCACCTTCCCTGTCTTTCCTGTTGGGTCTTTAACATGTGGCAAAAGATGTCAAGTAAGGATAAAGTTGAACTAATTGCTTCCAGAGCCTCCAGGGTTTTTAGGTTCCCCAGACTCCTAGGAAGTCACAGCCTTGTCATCTCACCTCCAGGCCTACCTTCCACTTTCTGTGCCTTCCATGTTGTAGAATCTCAGAGCAGCAGGGAGCTCAAGGCAGCAGCTTACCCCTGCCTGCTGTAACAGCAGGGAGCTGCTATCTTCTGCATCCACCTGTTATAGTTTTAGATGGCCTTTAAAATGAACTTTATGAATCTGCCTTCCCACTGCCTGCCTAACCCCCCAGTCTCCTGCTCCTCATTTTCATCCTGCTATAGTAAAAGGCTAGTAAATGAGATGAATAATGCAAGCCTTTTATCAGAGTTAATTTCTTTCTTTTCTTCTTCTTTTTTTAATCAACTCATTGTCTGCAGTTGGTAGATTCTTTGGAATTTTAAATCTGGTAGGACATTAATCTGGTAGGATTGTATATGAGTCACCTCCTTCCAGAATAGTTTAGTCTCTACTGGATGGGATCAGAATGCCCCAAAAGAACTCTGCCAACTGCCCTCTCTTGTCATTTCAAGTTCCTATAAAATAGGGTGCAGTTAAACACCTCTCTGTTTTCATGCAAGTTCAAGCTGAGCTAAGCTGAAGCTCCGTGTCAACTGATGGTTTCCTGGGTAGTGCGGGTGGAGAAGCCAGCTTTGTTTTGATGTTTCTTTTTGTTTTTCTTTCTTTTCTTTGTCTTTTTTTTTTTTCTTCATCTGTCCCTTCCAGAAAATGGCTGCCACCAGCGTTCTGGTATGCTTGATAGTCCTGAAGCCAGTCATGCCAACTCAGGCTTGATGTGTTTATCTACTGACTTGCTGAGCCTCAAGCTAGGGTGGCACGGTCTATTAGAACACCGAAATTTGTATATCCCGTAAAGAAATGGCTCACAGCTGACTCATATGCAAATACATCTAATCTCTGCCTTCTTGCGAAGCAGCTAGGCTGAGGCCATAGGTTCTCACTTACACTGTAAATTTAGGGCTGTTACTGCTTCCACCTGGACCTCACAAACACCTTGACCTAAGTGTCTGGGAGAGAAACAAGAGACAGCCAGGCTGGACAGCCTCTGTCGATCTAGGTATTATTTTGAAAAAATGAAATCACTTGACCATACTGCTTACTTCAAAGGTCTGGCTTTTGTTTTGTGGCAGTGGGGAGGTCAAGGGAGCAGGAGGGAGGCAGTTGTATTAAATGAGCTCATAGATCAAAAAGCTTTGGAGCTAAGGCTGCTGGATTTTGTAGCTCCCTCTGCATGTTGGCAGGAGAAGAGAGTCTGGAAGAAACATTTATCTTTTTGCCCTGGATTACTTATTGTCCCAGATGATGATGGGAACATTTAGATTCTCTCTGTGTGTGTATGTGTGAGTGTGTTTGAAGCTTGAAATAGGTCTAGATATCTCAAAGAGAATTTCCCCAGTCTTGTAATCTAGAGTCTGTGAACCCCCTAAGTCAACCAGGGGTCCCTGAAGCAACTGACAGGATTTTATCAGTGTGACACACTTGCATTTTCTGGGGGAGAACATATAAGTTTTCATCCAATTCTTAAAGATACCATAACCCCAAAGCGATGGATTCTGTGTCAGGTTGGAGATTTCAAGCACTGAGTGAGGCCAATGTGCCAAGAAAGTTGTGTTTTTCTGAAGCCATCCCTGGCTCTGAAACCATGGCCCTGTTCCCTCCTGGATCTCATTGGAAAATGAGCTTTGCTTGTGGCCTGCTGGGTAAATGCCATTCTTTGTCTCCAGAACAACTTGGCCCTGTCAGGGTGATGTATCACTGGGAAACCGTGGTGGGTGCCAGACCTGTTTCAATGTCATCATGTCCTGGTGGGGTGTTGCAACCTTGTGAACTGCAGGGGGCCAAGAGGTGTCCTTTCCAGTTCCGTGTATTGGTCCTTCTGGATTTCAGAGAAAGCCACAAAGGGCCAGGCCCTGCTGGCATCAATGCCAGGGGAGAAATTCTTACTCAGAATGGGGAGTTTCTCTTCTGTTTAATCCCTCTTCCCATCCCAGCATAACTTTTGGAGTAACTGCTTGGAATGTGGAAGTGTGAGGAGCTCAGGGATTTGATGTGTTGGATGGCCCCCCCCACACCAGGAAGTATAGAACTAGTACATGGGAATGACTGCTTTGTTTTCTGCTGATGGACACACTGTGGAAGTGGGTTGAGTTTTGGAAAGACATTTAAGAAGTGTGTTGTGTGACCACATTGCCCCCCTTTAGGAAAGAGTTGTGATTAAAGCTTCAGGGATCTGACTGGTGCTCTTTACAGCCTTCACTACTTCCAGATCATTTCTTACATCTTCCATAGATGCAGGCTGTGGCTTAGGACAGTACCAACCTCATAGTGTTTTGGTATGGATTATGTAATAGTACCTACTTCGTATTGTTACTGTGTGGATGACATAGATAAGCCATGTAAAGTGTTTAATATGGTACCTGGCACATGGAAAGAACTCAACAATTAGGAGTAATTCTCTTAGCTATTTTATTTTACCTTGGTGCTGGGGATCAAGACTCGGGTCTTCTTCGTACATGTACTCTAACTCTGAGCCATATCTCCAGCTCTCTTAGTCACTTTAGCTGGAAATCGATGGTTTGTGGCTGAGAAATTCTTTTGAATAGTAGCCTGCCTGGACCCCCACCCTGGGCACACATTGTTAATGCATCTAGACTTGTCTCGATGGCCTCACCAGAGAACTCTAAGTTAGGAAGCTCTGCTGTAATATCACAAAAAGAGGCACACTTTGTTTAATTTCTATAAAGAATTGACTTGTGTTTAGGGACTATTTTGTATTAAAGGGTAGCTGTTGATCATGCGGTGAGATCACCAATGGTCCTTACAACACCCAAAGTGCCCTTGGGCATATACAAATATAGACACACAGACACATACACATACACACACAAACACATGTGGAGGAGGACCACTAAGTTTTTAGTTTTCTTTTTTTTTAAGAGTTTTTTTTTCTTTTAAAGATGTATTTATTTTATGCATGAGTGTTTGCACACACACACACACACACACGTTTGTGTACTATATGTGTGCCTGGTGCCTGGTGCCTGTGGTAGTCAGAAGAGAGCATCAGATACCCTGGAACTGGAGTTACAGATAGTTGTGAGCCACGATGCGTGTGCTGGGAACCAAATTCAAGTCATCTATAAGAACAAGTGCTTTTAAGTACTGAGCCCTCTCTCCAGCCTCCCTTTTTAATTGGTCCATTATTACATTATATTTATGGGCTATGCTGTGACAGCTTGGTACTTGGGTATAATATGTGGTAGCATCTCCACCTCTTAAATATTCAGCATTTCAGTTCTGGGAGCCTTTGGACTCCTTGGTTCTAGTTTGTAAGCTATGTAGTAAATTGCCACACATTATGTTTTCATTCTACTGACTGATAGAACAATAGACCTCGCTTCTGCAGGCTGGCTGCATTTTATAACATGTCATCCAGCCTCCAGCTGTCCTTCTCATTCCCTCTAGGTATCCAGCCTTTGTCATCCAACTTTTTGTTCCATTGGGATTAAACTTTTCAACCTGTCATATGTACCTGAGAATATGCAGTGCTTTGTTTTGTTTTGTTTTAGAAGTGTTTTTACGTCATAGACATGCCTCTGTCTTCTCCTTTATGGAGACAGTGAAAGAGTTACCATAAAGAATCATTTGTTAAACTAATCTGTGTTTCCATAGTCCACTGTGGCCTTCTGTGTTGAACTCAGGCCACTCAATGGCCCTTTTGTCAAGGTGATTAAAATGTAACTTTGCCTGCCAAAAAATGGCACTCCTCTGGCTTAAAAGTTATCCTTCTTTGTTATGAGTGTTTACATTTTTGTATTATGTTATAAAAACATTCTTTAGATGACCTAAATCTTTCCATGGCTTACCATCTCTCTCAGAACGCGGCAGGACAAAGTCCTCTCAAAACTTTCTGAAAGGCTAAGTTAGTGATCAGAACTTCAGTTCTGTTCTCTCTGCCTCTTGTTCACATCCACACTGGCTTCTTTCTGTGCTGTGTAAATACTTAGTGTGAGGCCCCTTGCACTTACTGTCCTTGTTCATGGAAAGCATGTCCCTGGGTTCTCTGCATGGCCATCACCCTCATGTTCCACGGATCCCTTTATCACAGAATTCTTCTCTGAGTCTGTTGTATTAAGCCGCAAACAAATCCCGCTTCTATACATCACCCCCCCCCCCCCCCCCCCCCCATTTCTTACCCTGCGTTGCTTTTCTTCACAGCGTTTATCCTCTGTTTTGGTACTGCTACACAGCCCAACAGTGCCGATAGGCAGGGCGTGTTCGGTGGATGCTGGCTAAGTGTGTGTATGAGAATACTTGTAGGAGATTTGTAAACGGAGGTGTCCTTACTTCTCTCCCTAGCAGAGTCACCTGACATGAAAAAAGAGCAAGAGCATCCTGTGAAGTCCCACACCAAAAAACACAGTGAGTTCCCTGGCAATGCCGCTTCTGTCTCCATTCCTTTACCTCTAAGTGGGACTTATTTTCTATCATGTGACTGTTTCTGAAAGTGGGTCTTCCTGGGCATTTTTTTTTTCTCATCTTTGTTTCTCTAAAACTAGGACACCAAGTAAATAATAACTTGTGGGCAGAAGGTTAATTTTTTTCCTTTGTCTAGGAAAAACAAAACAAAACAAAACAAACCAACAGGGTGGGCGAGAAGTGAAATGGAAAGGAATGGCTGAGGTGCATCACTCTCTCTTGTCCTAAGAAATGACTTTGTTCTGAAGACTCAACTCTGCTCCCTGGAACTTGGATTTTTCCTCAGGGATAAAACCTTATGAACATATATGTACTATCAGAGACATAGGATAGAGGGGGCACAGAGAACTATCAGGATTTTACAATTTAGAGAGGACAGAGACTTGGGATGTCCTTACTCTCTGTTCCTCTGGCTTATTCCATCAAGGGGACTCATACAGTCCCTTGAGTGGCATGTGGAGGGGCGATTTTACTTCTTCTGGAAGTAAAATTAAATTCCAAAAGCTGTTTAGTTTTTAAGTTGGTGACCTCTGTGTGATAGCCCTCTTTACCCAACATGCTCTTGGAGTTAAGACTCTAGTGTTCCAGTGATATCATTTGGCTGAAGGACAGTGTGGGGCCTGAGTCACTTAAATAAGTGAGGTGTTAGGTAAATGGCTGAAGCCAATTGTGTCACATTGGTTAAATCAGTGAAATTCCCCATTTCCTGACTACTTGGTGGTTCTGTATCTCAAGGAAGAAGCTGTAAGTCCACAGTCTGTCTTCCTCCCATTCTCTAATTTGAGTCATTACTAAGCCATTATGTCTTGCTTTTCATCAGACCCAAGAGGCACTCACTTATGGGAGTTCATCCGAGACATTCTCCTGAGCCCAGACAAGAACCCAGGTCTGATCAAATGGGAAGACCGTTCAGAAGGCATCTTCAGGTTCCTCAAGTCAGAGGCTGTGGCTCAGCTGTGGGGGAAAAAGAAAAACAACAGCAGTATGACCTATGAGAAGCTCAGTCGGGCCATGAGGTGAGCAAATTCACAGTCTTCCATGAGCAGAGGTGCCTTGGCATTGCTCAGGCCGAATGGCCACCTTACCTATTTCCTTCTTATAGATACTACTACAAACGAGAAATCCTGGAGCGTGTGGATGGGCGACGGCTGGTCTACAAGTTTGGGAAGAATGCTCGCGGATGGAGAGAAAATGAGAACTGAGGCTGCTAACCCTTGGGACACAAACCAGAACACAGCGAATGGATTATGATCAATGAAGAACTGGAAGTAAATATTTCAAAGACTTCTTTTCTGTGATATTTATGTACCATGAAGGGACAAAAAAAAAAAGTCTACTTCTGAAGGGAAGAAGGAACACTACAGATGATAAAATATTATTTTGTTACTTTGAAGTATGTCCTATGTGGGGAACAAATGTACACAGTTTTCTGTGAACTATGAAGCTGGACATGGTATGATTTGCTGTTGCCTCTGTTGTGACGTTCTTTCCTACCCTGAGAACAGCAGGGCCTGTAGCCTTGTGCTTCTTGCCTAGAGGAAGGGATAAGAATTGAGGGCATTAAATGTTTTCAAAATGTAAAATGATTTAGAAAAAAAAAAAAGGTGATGTGTTCTCTGCACATAAGCATCCATATGACCCCCTCAAGAGAACTGGGGTTGGTTGGTAGGACAGAGTTCAGGGTCTTAGATTTAAGGGATCAACCCAAAGGATGCTGGGAAGTTTAACTTGACCTAGGCGACTGTGAGTAGAGAATGGAAACTTCGACAATCCAGACTGGCCTGTAATCACTGCATTATCACATGACTGAGAATGTTTAAATAAATTAGAATGATGGTGGAAGAGGTTCACCCTCATTCATGGATGATTTTCCTGTACCCCCTTTACACTTGGATGGTCTGTTAAAAAAGTCATTTGCCACATGTGGTCATTTCATCCCTAATATTGAAAAATAAGTGAGAAAAGGAGGTGGTGGTATAGGAATGAGCATGCTCTTCTATCTCTGTCATTCAAGGTTTCTCCATGGGTACAGCTGACATTTGGGACTGGGTCTTTGTGGTGAGGATTGCCATGCACATCGTGAAATGTGTAGCAATAGCCATGGCCTCCAACAGCATTTTGTAACTGAGAAAATCCAGAAGTATAACTAGAAATTGTCCAATGTCTCTGGAAGGACAAGAGTACCCTTGAGTGAGAACCACTGATTAGACCAGTCAATATAAAGACAGTCCTCCTGTCACAGAGCAAAGAGGTTTGTAGAATCTTCTAGTCCCTAGAGTAAAGAAAAGACAAGGCATTCAAGTCAATATATTTTTTTAAATATTAGGGACAACAGGATGAGATAGATGGAGGAGATTCTTTTCAGAGTTCTGCTTGAGGGGCAAAGTCAGATAAATGCGGTGAGAAGTACAAAAGATTTTGCACTGGGAATGTAGATAAGCAGAAGGAAATGCTGAGGGAAGAATCTGTGGATGTTCCTCTATGTGCTCTGTCTCTGTCTCTGTCTGTCTGTCTGTCTCTCTCTCTCTTTCTCTCTCTCTCTCGAGAGATAAGAAGTTACTCGAGGCATCTTCCAGTTTTCTCTCTCCTGTTCCTTCTCTGGTTTTCCCTGGCCTTTGTCTAGGATGATCAGGCCTTTCTCTGGGTCCGCCCTTCCTCAAGACTGTGTTTCTCTTATTCCTGTAACTGGCTTTGGCTTTTGCTACAGCTACTTCATCATAGAGCTCTCTTTGTCAGAAAGTAGATGAATCTGGAGAGGACTGGTGGGAACAGTTCTTCAGATAAATAGATTGTGCTGTTTGCTGAGAGTGGCAGTTTCTTGGCACCCAGTCCCATTTAAATAGGCTGGAGTACTAAGCTCTCTGCATATCTATTGTCTTGGCTTGAATTTGCTGTGTTTTCTATCTGCTATTCGTGACTTGGAAAACTCCAGGTAATGAAGCTATGCCAGTTTGGGGTGTAGCAATGTGCTTTCCACCACAGTCTGACAGAAATGAGAGCATCCTACAGAGCATCCTCTTCTTTAGGGAGTAGTCACTTAGTTGATAAGAGATTAGTTGGCCACAGGATCACTAAGTCTCCTTGAATATTCCTAAGTGTTGTATTAGTGGTTTCCATGGGAACCTAAGTCAAGTAATGGACCATTAATTCTTCAAAAGACTAAGATCATCTAAGGCTGCTATATGACTTGATGAAATCAAGCAAGGCCCTGGGTCCCAGGGATAGGTCCACAGCTTCTTCAGTCTGTTGCCTGAGCAAGGTAGACCCAGCCCATGAGTTGTCATCCACTGAGCCTTTCTTCAAGCACCCATCTGATTAGACTGTAAGCTCTCCGAGGGCAGGGATCATGTCTGATCACTTTCGGTATCCTCATACCGGGGATGCAACAGGATAACTATTCATTGAATGAATGATGACCATCTTCTGGGAGAATCCTGTGACTGGGAAGCCATCTGTCATACTCATAACTGGCATGTGAATCATTTCTCCAGGAACAGAAGACAATAACCAAACCTTCCAGGACATATCCTCTCTGACGAGCATTTTACTGTGACACTCTCTTTTGTCTTCTATCTGTGCTGAAAAGAAATTCAAACAGGCTAGTTGGTTCCACATATCAGCGTCTGCTGGACAAGAATTCTGTTGCTTTCTAGAACTGTGAGACTTAACCTGGTTACACAATGCCAGTAATGAATTCTTGACCTATTTAATCAATGAAGATTATAAATGTGTTTATATAATGTCAATTGCTATTTAAGCATAAAACTATTTTCAGTTTTAGTATTTAGGGGTTGGTTTTTATTTTTTATTTTTTTCTGTTTGAAAAAAGTGCTGAGGGGTATTTTGATAAGGTTAGTCATGCATGTTAGATCCTAATTTTGAAAGTGTGTCTTTTTTAATGCATAAGATATCAGAAAAGGGAAAACAGTAAGAGGGAGAAGCGATTACATTATTTTTTGTGTAGTTTAAATAAAGCACCTACTGGGTGCCCCATGCCTAGTGGAGCGCTGTACATGTGAGGAGTGTGTGTGTGAGAATATGGTCTGTGGGCTCAGGCATTAAAGGCTGGGCTCACAACCAAAAATATAAGAGAGTATAGGCTGTGAAAGACACCTGATCTGGACCTATGGAGAAATAATGACTAAAAGAATGAACTGCCATCGTGGCAGTCTTAGTGTCATGGGTGAATTAACCTCAACTGTGAGGCTCAAGATTCAGTTTCTGGAATAAGGAAGACCGTTCAGAAAAACCAAACTTCTTGGAGCTATGTCTCACAAATTTCTGAAACACGTAGGCTTCAGGGCTTAGCTGAATTGAGAGTAATCATTCTGTAGCTGTCTGTATGAATTTTATTCTTCTTGCCATTTGGCTTTCGGGTTGATAATTAGTGGGCGACAACCCTACTGCCACTGTTTAAAAAAAAAAAAAATCAGAACCTTCCCCCTTAACTGTTAAATCCAAACAGTTTCTGTTTAATGAAAGCATTCTATTTTTCAAAAGTATGTTTTTATTTGTTTGTTTGATGGGTCCCAGAAAACACTAATAAAAACCACAGAGGTCATGCTGGAGATGTGTTTCCTTCTTTGGGATAAGCCATCCTACAAACTAAATGTGGTAGCAGAACATGCACAGCTTCAGCATCTGGTTAGGGTTTTTTTTTTAGATTTATTTATTTAGTGTGTATGTGTGCGTGCCAGTTTGTCTGTATGTACGCTATCTGTGCAGGGGTCCTTGGAGACCCGAAGAGGTGTCATGTCCCGCGAAGCTGTAATTACAGCAGGCAGTTGTGGGCTGGCCAATGTGGCTGCTGGGAACCAAACCCAGATCCTCAACAAAACATCAAACACTCTTAACTGCTGAGCCATCTTCCCAGCCCCCCCCCCCCCTTGTTGGCGTTTGTCTCTTCTGTGCCAGACATGGATCAGGAAACAGACAGAGGCACTCTGCTCTAATGTCGCTGTATGTTCTGTCAGGTGGAAACCGATAAGGATAATCAAGCCCAGCAGATCAGAAGTGCGGAGCAAGGAAGAGGATCGGAGAGGAGGTTGAGGTGTCTTGCTAGTTTAGGGAGAGTTGAAAAGAAAACATTTCAGCCAAGGACTAACAGCTGTAAGAGAAGGAGCGTTAGATAGGTGGAGGGGTGTGCTGTCCCAAACAGCCTGCAAGTGCAAAGGCCCGGAGGTGGGCATGTTACGGCCACAGCTAATGAACAGCAAAGAAATCACTTTGCAGAAATAGACTGTCAGTGGTTGGACGTGATAAAAGAGAAGCACGGGCAGGGAATACAGAGAACAGAGCTCCTGTAGGCACACACGAAGGTCTAATCTTTGCTTTGCGTGGGATTGGGGGGTTCAAAGGATAGTATGCTTCAACTCTTGGCTCAAATGACCGGTAGGAAAGCATTTAGTGCCAGGTGCACATTCTTGGTTGGATGTAGCTTCCTGTTTCATCCTGGTTTCCAATACAATGTCCATAAATATTTTCAATAACTGAACCCTGCTAGGTTATGGCACCCTTTTCTTTGGACTCGCATTCTGTCACTCAGTCACCTGACCCTACACACGTATAATGAAAATAGTAGTTAATGGTTTGGGGGGGGGCAATTCACCAGGTACAGAGAACTGTGATAGGCTCTTACTCATATTGTGTTTAACTCTCGTGCAAGCTGGTGATATATTAATTCATTTTATTGAATGCAATAGTGAAAAGGTTAACTGACTTTCTCAGAGTCACAAGCTAGTAATGAGTCTGATTGAAGTCCAAGCCCTCACCCTGTTTCTCTAGTTTTCCCAGATGCTAAGGTTACAAACACACACACACACACACACACACACACACACACACACACACCCCTTTTTTAAAGCACTTTAGAATTTCTAAGTTAAATCATGTTTTCCAGATCTGCATGCTATAGGATGTCTTAGGAGTCTTTATTGTGTTGGTATATACCGTGGATCTACAGGAGAAACAGAAAGTGCAGCCATTTCCCATGCTCATTTGGGACAGACCATGTCCATCAAAGAAGACCTCATGACTCAATTTTGAATTCTTAATTAAGTAATGACTTCTGAGACATGGGTGAGGTGATCTTTTCACGATCTGGCCAGATAACTATGCTGATATATTTTCATTTGCCAATTCAGCCAACTTTAAGTCTGATCCTTGGTTCCTTCCTTTCTTTCTTCTTTCTTCAGAAGAAATTTCTCAGCAAGTGACCTGTGCATTCCTTAATTGTGGGATTGCATCTCAGTAATTTTTCAGGAACCATTTTACTCTCTAGAACTATCTATGTAAAACTACTCACATTAGCTAAGATTCAATAAAGTAAGCATTTAGTTCCATATATTGTCCACCTTTCGTGAGCTGAATAGCCACAGGTAGCTAGCAGCCTGTGCAGTGGACAGACAGGATATACACAGAGCCATCAGTGGAGAAGAGTCCATTGAGCCCACTAGAATCTGAGGTAGAAGGAGCAGTAAGTCCAGGTATCTACCGGTTAAGGTTAAGATCTCTTAACCTTAAGAACCAGAGATGACTTTGAAATGTAGAGAGCAAATAAGTAAGTAAGTAAGCAAATACTGAATGAAATGTCCTTGTATTTGCTGGAATGATAATGGTGTCTTCTAGAAAAACTGAGTTTGCTACTGCCAGAGAAGGCACAGAGTGAGAGGATTTGATTATTTCAGAACCCCACAAGTAACCTACAGTTAATATGGATAGCTTGAGTCTGTGGCTTTCTGGCTCTAAGTGTTGGCAATGATGGGGGATGGTTGTTATAGGAACAGGAACAGAAGGTCTCCAAATAAGAATGGCTGCCGTGCCCACCAAGCAATAAAAAAGTGGCACAGGAACCACTGTCTTTCTTCTTCTCAGAAGTACCTTCTTGTAGCCTACGCTAGCCCCGTCAGTTCTCAGAAGCCAAATCTCATCTGTGAAGATCACAGTCTGTTCTCTCAGTGCACATTAAAGCACTGACAATGCTCTGCTGAAGGTCATGTCAACCCACTGTTGCCTGAAGGCCTCAGTGTCCATGGTTCCCTCTGTCTGCAATGCCCTTTCTTTCAATCTTGATGTAACTGGCTCCTCAGTGAGGTCTCACTTCACTGAGTCACGTTTTTGGATACACTTGCTGCAAATGCCTGCCCGCCCCATATCGCTTTCCATTAGGCTTTCCATGTTTCATGTTCTCAGAACATATAATACCTGCCAACCCATTTTTATAATTTTTATTTTGAAATTATAATATAATTATGTCTTTTCTTCCTTTCCATTTCCTTATTACAATCTCTCCCATGCATTCACCTTGATGTCTCTCAAATTTATGACCCCCTTTCTATTAATTTGTAATATATATGTATGTAGAACATATATACATATGTGCAACCTGGTGACACATTAGTTTTTATTGAATTAAACCACAAGAACGTCTAACTGACTTTCTTAAAGCCACAAGCTAGTAACGAGTCTGTTTACTATCAAAGTCCAAGCCCTCACACCCTGTTTCTCTAGTTACTCAAGATGCTAATGTGTTACACACACACAAACACACAGGTGCGCGCGTGCACACACACACATGGACACACACATATGCATTCAGGACCCTTTTATTAAGTGTTGGGATTTCTAAGTTACATCATGTTTTCCAGCGATCTATACTATAGTTCTTCTCAGAGTCTTTATTATGTTGCTCTACACTGTGAATCTATAAAAAGAATTGGGATGCACAGAATATGTATGTGTGTATACAGCTGAATATGTAAGTATAACCTGTTCGGTCCATTTTAGTTCATTGTTTTATATGCATACTGACTACGTCAGTTGCTAAGCCATCCGAAAGAAGGTCATAAGGTCATAAGTCATCAGAGAGAAGAGAGCTGACTCCAGCACCATCCCAAAACTAGGTTACCCATAAGATCTGTGCCAGACAACATCAGTGTCTGTTGAACATGTGCGTGAAGGGCCTTGCTTTGATAGGACTGTCTGGCCTATGCTGTTATCTAGGAGCAGAGTCCACCTTCTCTTCTCTTTACCAACCACAAATCCTCCCAGTCAAATGTGAATCTTCTTGGTCATGTCACATTCCTTCCATCCCCAACACAGGGCATCATAAGGATACTCCACTTTAATGACAATGTCATAAAACCTCAATTTGCCAAAGCCAACTTCTCTCCTCCACTGCCACGCAGCAAATCAGGAAGGTCACACATCCTAAATATTGAAAAGAGCCAAGCCGGAGCTAGAGGATATGAATTAGAGGCTCTAGGCCATGACAACTGCAGAGGTCCAGTGTTTCTGAGGAAGAGGCCCCAGAGATGAACCCTGGGAAATGCTCTCCTTTATCATCAGCTCTTGTCTCTGCTTTGCTGTGGTGTACGTGAGCAGGCGCACGAGTCTTGGCCCTTCTCTCGCTTGCCCTCTGCGACTCTTTCAGTGACCCTGTTTCATTACCATACTCTTCCTTCCTCTTGCTCACCAATCCTTTCAAGATTCTCTCTCCAAACCTGCCTTTCCAGGTTGGTGAAAGCCAAAGAGGACCAGGAGCGGTGCCACCTCTCTGGAGGCTCAGGGATGACAATAACAAATGGTATTTACCTAAGAATTATTAGCACATCAACTGTTCTCCTCTTTACTGTTTAGTCATGTCATTCAATACTAATGGACTTTTCCAACAGCAAACAGAAAGAGAAGAAGGAAAACAAACAGCGCATTCACACTAGCTAGAGTCAGTGATCCTTACCAGAGCAATGAAAACAGAGGTGATCTCTCAAGTTGGATCTGAGGACATGTCTTCCCTGAGCAGGCGTTTACAGGACTCTGGACTCTCCACTGAGGTTTCTTACACAGGGAAAGCAGGAAGAACTGAACAATATAGCTTCATGGCACAAGAGAGAAAAAAAAGCATCTCACTTCTCAACTAATTCCAATTGGGTATTGATGACAGACCTGTGTCCTGTACTGCTGGGGCCTGCCACAAACCAATGGCAAGGTCAAGTGTCTGCTCCAACCTCCTAGAGTTCACCTGACACTACTCTACCACCCTCCATTGATGACCACTCTTTCTTTACAAAGAAGAATAATCTTCAATGACCAGGCTGGGAAAAACAGACCCATAGCACAGCTCTGATGCTCATCTTCAGTTACGATTTGAGTGACTGGGCTAGTGACTTTGTGTCACTCAATCTCTGGTTCCTCATGAACAAGTGAGGAGTTCTAAATTGGAGTGAGTACTGTGTTGGGGGGACCAGCCAAATTAATCAGTGGTAAGTAACTATGGAGAGACAGGACACTGGTCCTGGGTTCTAGTCACAGCTCTACTGCTGATGGTAGGAAGTTTCTGAAAGTTTCTCATGGTAGTTTAGCTTATCTATCTGCAAACTGACCAGTTCAATCCGAGCTTTTCTGAAGTTGCTTCAAGTAGAAAGTGCAAGAATCTGTGAAAATAATTTTGAATCCAGTCCAATATTCACTTAAATGTGTATTATTCAGCCAAACTGCTTGGAAACAGCACTTTTCATTGTCCTGGAATGGATCGTGGAGCCGAAGTGACCACTGAGTCATCTCTGATGGCAGTGTGGCATTGTTGAGGTTGGAGGAGAGTGAAGGCAAATGCTGCCAACACCAGATCCCTGGGCATGTGTAACTGTTTCCAGGTGAAGCTGCCCATTCAGATCTGAAAGTTGAATGGAGAGTTTTGTCAAAAACACAGATAGGGGCTGGAGAGATGGCTCAGTGGCAAAGAACACTTGTTGCTTGGGCAGAGGACCTGGGTTCAGTTCCCAGCACTCACATAGTGGTTCACCGTCATCTGTAACTCCAGTTCAGGGACCTAGGACCCTTTTCTGACAACCACGGGCACCAGGCACACATGCTGTGTGCCTATATACAAGCAAGCAAAACACTCACATACACAAATTAAGCAAACATTTTTAAAAGGCACAAACAATAATTTGAAATTCAAAATTCATGAAAAAACATTGCCTTTTCCTGAGACTGTCGGGTTCCCAAAGCGGCAGTGCAAGAACGGAACTTCATGCCCGATGATGGCAGCAATCAATGCCTGGGTCAGATTGGCCTTGGATTTGAGGTTATCCCAGATAGTTGGCTTTTCAGAGATGAAATCTGTTAATTAATAAAATACGTTAATTTTTGAGATGGTCTGTGTTAATTGCAAACTGGATAGCCCTAGGTAACACGATTGTACAAATAGATGGTAATAGGGACTCATGGTAAATGTCATTTCCAAAGGACATGATAGGAACACAACTTCAGAGGCCAGAAGCGGAGAGCATGTGGTCCAATCATTGAGAGTATTGTTTTTCCCAATGTAAAAGAGGCATTGAACATTGAGATTAGTAGCTAGGCTGTCATGGGCTATCATTTGATGGCAGCTAAGAGTTTGTGAAAGAACTAAAAAGGCCACGTGGAAAGAGCAGGGAGAGAGGGAAAGGGATTGTCCTGGCAGATGAATGGAGCCTGTGTGATTCTCTGGTACGATGGTTTAAGACATTGGGTACTGTGCAACCCCAGGACAAATGGAGACAGAATCCCGAGTAAGAGGAACCTGAACTCATACTAATAAAAGTGACCGACAGCTTTAGCCAGAATTTTGACTGCAGTTGTCTGTCTATGGGACAAATCCCTCTCTCCTGCAGCCTCCTGAAAGTCCGGTTTTCAGGTGCACCAACTTGAATCTGATAGGAACGACACCGGACACACAGGAGCAGGGTTAGGTGACACTGAAGGGATCATGGGCTGCTCCATGTGTGGGGTGCTTTCTAGTGCTTTGAGGGTGCTTTTCTGGGATATGTTCAATGTGAGTAACTTCATCAACTTCTCTTAATTCTCAGAGTCAGACAAAACATCTTGCAATATTTAAACACAAGGCTCTAGGGCTAGATTGTCTCTGCCTGAATTTTGGCTAGGCTAGAAGACGAACATCTCTTTTGATTTGTGCAATGATATGTTGAACCATCCTTGAATACCTAAATAAATCTCACTTGATTGTTCTGTGTAAACATTGGATGGGCTGTTGGATTAGGTTTGCTTTGTGGCATTTATTTATTTATTTATTTATTTATTTATTTATTTGTTTGTTTGTTTGTTTGTTTGTTTATTTTGAGACAGGGTATTTCTACACAGCCCTGGCTGTCCTGGAACTTGCTCTGTAGACCAGACTGGCCTTGAACTCACCAAGACCCACCTACCTAAGTGGAGGGGATTAAAAGTTTGAGTCATCATGCCCAGCTGTTTGTATTTTGTTAAGGTTCTCAGCTGTGTTTTTGAGGGAAACTGAACTTCCCTGCTCTTTGTTGTTATTGTTTCAATCTTTTGATAATAGTTTGTAAAGAAAAAAATTCCAAAATTCATACATACTGAGCATGAAAAGCCAGCTAAGAATCATGCCATTACCTTGACATCAATGCTGTCTTTGGACCCATAGTAACAGCAGTAGCACGGTGCTGCCATAAGCATCAATACTGACACCAATGGACCAGAACGCAGATATAAATCCGTTTCTTTACAGTCACTTAAAATGTCTTCTCTACTCTGATAATTTAATATATGTGTTTGGTGTATCTCATCATCTCCTAACTCCTTCCTATTCCCTTTGGGTATGCCCCTGCTCCAATACACCCCTTTCCCACCTTCAGGCTATCTTTCTGTTGGTTTGTTCGTTTGATTTTTGGGAAACCACTGGGTCCAACTAGTGCTGGCTACTCACACGCTGCCTGCTCTTGTTAGTTTGCTCTTGTGCAGGTCATCATACATGTAGTAGCCCCTGACTGCCATGGCCATGCCACATCCAGAAAACAGTGTTTCCCAGCATCCCCTGCCGTCTTCCAGCCCCTGTTCTTTTCATCCCCTCTTCTCCGATATTCCCTGAGCCTTGGTAGGTGGTGTTGATACAGCTGTCCCACTTAGTGTTTTAGCACTCAATAGTCATTTATTCTCAGCACTTTGGCAGTTGTGAATTGCAATATTGATTGCTGTCCAGTGCATAAAAAGCATCTCTGGTTAAGGCTGAGAGTAGCAGGCACCTATGAGTAAAACTATAAATATTTAGAAAACAATCTGACATGTCTGTTTAGCAGAACAGTATTAAGTTCCCTTTAGGCCCTAGAGTCTAGGGCTCACGATGACCCAACCAACCACCACACCCCACCAGCCATGGGCTTTTGACCATGTTTATAGCATCAGGTATGAGTTGTCTACTGTGGAGAAAGCCTCAAATAGAATCAGAAAGTGGTTAGTTGCCTCATAACCTTCATGCCATTACTGCACGTCTTGCCTGCAGTTCAGCCTTGCAGATTTCAGGGTCCTCCGCTGAGTAAGACCACTTATGTCTTTCCTTCCAAGGGGCCCTCAAAGCTCTTCCTGGTGCTGTGCAGTCTAGCTGGCAGGGAAGAAAATTTCAAGTCAGCTCCAGCTTGATTTCTCGATGTTCCGCCACCAAAGTGTGTTCAGCTATAGGGTCTTCCCATCTGGATATGGTTGACAAACAAGAGCAATGGCGATAGCCTGTGTTGTTTGGTGTTCCTGGGGTTCCTCTGACTGGTAATTGACAGCAGGTATCCCAAATGTTAGCCAGCGGTATTTTGAGAAAGGCACCAAGAGCATACGTGACAGAAGGCCTTTTTAGAAAATGGTGTTTTTGAACAAGGGTTTATGTCTGCAGACAGCTGAAACCCATAGCTGTCACCACGCACAGAAAACAACCCCAAATGGGTCAGAGTCCTAAATGCAATCCGTGAAAAAAAAAATAAAGCTACCGTAGGGAAGTGTAGGAGAAACAAATCAAGACATTTTCATAGGTGGAAAAAAAATGGACAAGACATCGAAAGCAAAGGCAATAAGTGCAAAAATAGACAAATGGGGTTCTCTTGAATTCAGATGTTTATGCGCCATCACAAAGGGAATGGAGGGCAGGGAGAATCATTTATCTAAGGAAGCAATACGCAGAATACATTAGGAAGCCCCACGAACTTAACAGCAAAAAATGTCGGTCCAAATAAAATAAGGCTAAACATCATCTGAATAGTTATCTCTTGAAAGATACAAGGTTCCAAAAAAATGTAAAAAATATTTGAATTTGAACATTACCTTTAGAATCCATCCTTGTGACAAAATTATCTTTTCATTTATTTTCTTTTTTCTATGCATTTCCCCAACTATTTTAAAGTCCTTGTCAGTAGCTTTTATGGATGTTTCTGTATTTCTAATTTTTCTCCTTGTTTTGATCTCTTGACTCTAGTAGCTTCTGATGGAGGTGTGTGCAAATGTGCCAAGGCTCTGGATAATGCTCTCTTCTTTAAGACGAATTCATTTAGCCATCTGTGCATTTTGACTGGAGAATTTAACCCATTCATCCCCACCATTATTGGTAATAGACAAGAACTCAACTACCGCCATTTTGTTAACAAATGCGGGTTTTAAAACGTGTTCTTCTTTCCTTGGTGTCTTTGTCTTCATCATTGTGTAGATTTCTGGAGTGGTAAATTTTCTTTTTTTTGTTTGTTTAACTTATGTATCTATTTTGCCTGTGGGTTTTATTCTTTTGTGTGTTTTCATGAGGGCAGTTATCATCCTTTTGATCGAACGTGAACCTCTTTAAATATTGATTGTGAGGCTTCTCTACAGGGTTGTTTCTTCAGTTCTTGCTTCTCTGGGGAAGATTTGATTTCTCTTTTGGTTAAGCTTACCTCACAGTTATTTTCCTTTCAAGATTTTGAATAGATAACTTTCACCTCTTCTTGATTGTATAAGGCCTGCAAATTCGTTTTTCTGTTTCAAAACAGTTTTTGACATTTGAAAATGTACTTCTCACATACTTAGATAGACCTATTTTAGTTGAGTCCATGGGTCCTCCAAATTTTATGTAGTATATAAACCAATATTTCTTTTAAGATTTGGGATTCAGTTATTATTTTATTATATAGATTTTATGACTTTCCCCCTCTCTTATTCTTAGCATGCAAATATTTATCTATTTAATGATGTTTCAGAAGATTTGAAAACTTTTCTTTTTTCTTTTCTTTTTACTCTTTTATTTTTCTTATCTCACTGGATTATTTCAAAAGATCTTTGGTAAATTTCGGAAATTTTTTTTTCTGTTGGTCTAGCCTATTGAAGGTTTCCATTACAGTATTTATTTAGTTTTTTGAGGCATTTAGCGCCAATATCTACATTTTTAAAATGACTTCTGTGTAGTCTTTAAAATTTCTCATCTGGGTCCCCCCAACTCATTTGATAGAATTTTATGTCTGAATTCTTCTGTATATCAGTGAATTTCATTATATACAAAAGGATAATTATTTAGGATCATTATTTTGAATACTTTTTCAGGAATTTTATAGATTTCCTTTACTTTGGGTTTCATTTGTTGCTTTTAAGAATGCCATCCTCTTCCTCTCCCCCCTCTTCCCTCCTCTTCTCTTGCCTTCCCCTCCTCGATTGTATCCACCTTCAACAACTTCTTCCTGCTGAATCTCACTGCGTAGATCTGTCAGGACTTGAACTTGCTCTATAGTCCAGGATAAAACTAAAGTTGCAAACCTTCTCTTTTAGCCTCCAAAGGGTTTGGACAACACGTGTCTCACCACCTCGGCCTCTTCTGTCTGTACACTGAGTTCTGGACATTGGGTGTAACAGCAGACTCTTCTGATATTCTTAAGTAGATACTATAGGGAAAGCGTGTTTCCTTCAGCAGTCTGTGAGCTCTCCTTTGGGTAGGTGCTTTGCTGTGATGCTGAGCAGTCATAGAGCAAAATTCTCTCTTTTATTATTTTAGCTATAATGAATGTCAGTGGTGTCTACAAGTGCTTAGCAGTATATAGACTATAGACATCTACAGATGTGGTGTAGATGGATGTATGCTTTCAGGTGAGTGACCACAGACCTCCTAGAAGTAGTTGTAATAATAGTGGCAGTCAGGATGCTTACTATGTGGGCTGGAGATTAGTATGGACGTGGATCCTAAAAGGTAACACTAAGGGTGTCAGGGCCTTTGATGGTAGCAGCTATGATGCGTAGGGGTTCAGGTCATGGAGAAGTCATGTTAGGTCTGCAGAGGAGCACTGAATTATGGTGGCAGTTATTTACCAGGTATGATAGAAGAGAGTATAGGTTTCGAGTCCTCATGTCCTACGGGTGAGCATGTTAATTCCCTTAGTTCGGTGAAGGCCCCCATTCTCGTACCCAGTCATCTGTGACCCTGGATTTGTCTGCCAGGGTCACAGTTGGATCACTGTGTATAGTTGTTTTAAAGAGATTACACACACACACACACACACACACACACACACACACACAGCTGTAATCTCTTTAAAACAACTATACACAGTGATCCAACTGTGACCCTGGCAGACAATCACTCTCCTCTAAATACAATTGTTCACCCGTGGTCCCTATTCTATTTTGTGGCAGAGACAAGCACTGAGCACCACTATCCAGCTTTCTTCGATCCTCTTCCTCCTCAGATGAAGACAATGATTGTGTCTGTATATGTGTGTACACGGGTATGTGGAGGTCAGAGGTTAATGTTGGTTATCTTCCTCAGTCATTATTCACTTTTTTTTTTTGAAACAGGATCTCTCACTGAACAAGAGCTTGCTGAGCACACTAGAATGGCTGCCCAGTGAGTGCCAGGGATATTCCTGTCTCTGCTTTCTGTGCTGTAACTGTCACTGTGTTCAGCATTTTACATTGTATTTGGGGGAGGAACAAGCTCTCATACTTACACAGCGAATCCATTTCTGAGTGAGCTATCACCCCAGCCCTCTCTCCAATTATGTAATATAATCTTCCTTTTATTGTCTGAGAATTTCATACATGCATCAATTTCCTCCGTCCAGGTTCTCCTTTATTCCCTTATCACTCTTCCCTCTTAATTTTATGTGCTCTTTTTCTAAACCTACTGGATCTACATAGTGCTGTCTATATGTACATGAATGTAGGTTCATTTTCTGGAGTAGGGGCAGCCTCTCGGGGGTCACATCCCTGAAAAAAAAGCCTAATTTACCTTTCCCAGCAACCATCATTGTCAATCTCCCCTTCATGCTGGGATTTTACACAAGTAAAGTCAGGCTTGATCTTACACAAGTCTTGTGCATGCACACCATCCCAGTAGGTGTGAATTTATGTGTGAGACTGCCTTGTTGTGTCTGGACACCACAGTTTTACTGTAGACGTCCACTATCCCTGACTCTTGCAGTATTTCTGCTCCTTCTTCTACGATGGTCCCTGGGCCTTGGAATGAGAGGGCGTGGTTAGATATACCATTTAAGGCTGCGATCTCCACAATCTCTTACTGCCCAGATTATTTTTAAAATCAATGTCTCTGAGAGAAAATAGAGAACAAGGTTATGAATTATTATTTTTAGAATGCTACCACATTTTCTCCATATTTCTTCTCTTTTCACAATACACTATAGAAATTGGACTCCACCCCTCTCCGCAGCCCCTGCTAACCTCTCAATTACAATTGAATGTGGTGATGTGGACTTGTCTTTGTGTGTCCAACTCACTCCACTTACTGTAAAGTCCTTCAGTTTCATTTTTATTGCTATAGATATTTTTAAGGGATAGAAAATACTATTCCATTGTTTATATACATCAAATTTAAAGAATTTATATATGAGCACTAAATATATATGAACACTAAATCTTGATATGCTGCAGTGCATATGGAGGTAGGGATAGTTTTTGATACTCTGATTTCACTTCCTTTACATGTATATATAACCTATGTCCAAATTGCTGGGTCACATGCACTATGTTTAGTGTTTTGGGCAATCTGTATACAGTTTTCCATGACAGCTTCACCAATTTATATTCCAACCTTTAAAGGCTCCTTAGTCTTCAGGGTTCCTTATTCTTCATGACCTTGCCAATACTTGCTACCACCCTTTCTTTTAACATTCTGACAGGGGACAGGTGAAGTTTCTTTGTTTTAATCTGCATTTTCCTGATGATCACTGGCTTGAACATTCATTCATATATGTGTTAGCTCTTCTCCTAAAAAAAAAAAAAAAAAAAAAAAAAAAAAAAGAAGTTTCCAGTTCTTTTGCTCACTTTAAAAACTCTTATTTGTTTTTCAGTTGAGCTTTTGAGTTTCTTACATATGCTGGGCAGTAACCCTTTATCAGGAATATCACCCTGAAATATTTGGTCTTATTACATACATTGTCATTTCATTCCAATGACTTTTTTTTTCTGTGTAGAACTGTCCAGTGTGAAATGATTCTATCTGCATATTTTTGCTTTTTTAAATTTTTATTTTTTATTTTATTTAAGTTTATTTACTTTACATCCCAAGGGCACCCTCTCCCTCCCTCTTCCCTTTCCAACTCCCCTACCCCTCTTTTCTCCTTCTCTCTCCCCCAGAAAACAGAAGCCATCCTTCCCCAGTATCAACCTTGCCAGCACATCAACTCTCACCAGGACTGAGCATATCCTCATCCACTGAGGTAGCCCTGCCAGGGAGAAATTACCCAAAAGCAGGCAATAGCATCCATGATAGAAACAGCCTCCTCCTCTACTTGCCAGGTGACCTGCATGAAGACCAAGTCCAGGGCCTGACATGGCTGTTGTCTTGGAGGTTTCACCCAGCAGTAGATTGAGACAGATGCTGGGACTTGCAGCCAAGCATGGGGCAGAGCTCTGGAGGGGGTCCTATGGAAGTGTTGGGGGAAAGACGGAAGGACCTGGAAAGGACAGGAACCCCATGAGAAGACCAATGGAGACAACCAACCCAGACCCACAGAGACTTACAGAGACTGAGACATCAACTAAGGAGCATGCATTAGCTCAAACTAGGCCGCCTGCACGTATGTGACCAATAGGCGTCTTGCTCTTCATGTATTTTCGCTTTTGTTAACTGGGCTTTGAGGTCCTATTAAAAAATCATTGCTCAGATCAATGTTATAGATATTCTCTCTTTTCTTCTGAGTAGTTTTATAGTTCTGGCCCTATGTTTCCACCTTCAATATATTTTGAGCTGATTTTGCACATGGTATACACTAATGAAAGCCTAACCAGATCCTTCTTCTGTGTGTGGCTATTCCATTTTCCCAAGTATCATTTATTGAACAGATTCTCATGTGGTTTTTGGCATCTTTGTCGAACATCAAATAATTCTGTGTCTCTATTATCTCTGTCTTCCTCTTTCCATGCATCTAGCTTTAACGTCACTGCAATGCTGTTTTGATTACTTCATTTTGCAGTATATTTTGAAGTTCTATAATCTGATGACCCTGGATTTGTTAACTTTGTTTATGGTTGTCTACTTAGAGTCCTTTGTGACACCGTAAGACTTTTTACATTAACTTTTCCCATTATTTTTTTAAAAGTGTTGAAAATTTCTTATAATCTGCATCTTGTCTCATTTTTTTACATCAGAGGTGTGAGTAATCTAAGGACATGGGATATCCAGATTGCTACATCAGCCAAAATATACCCATCCTTCAAGTACCCTGAGACTGTCACAATAATTGGGAACTACAAACAGTTTCTGGGCAGAGGTTATTATTACCTCTTTGCAGGACAGGCTCACTTTACTTGCGTTCTATTTCTTTTTATCTCATAATATACATCACGTTGGTAAATTGCCATGTGTTATCTAAACTTATTTAAAGTACATTCCCTCCCTTGTGCCAGACTTGAGTGTGTTTATGTCTAATGTCTCCCAACACCCTCTGTCCTGTGTCAGGCTGCTCTTCTGGCCCTGTAGCAAGGAGAAAGGAGAACAGAAAGATAGCTAACGAGTGAAAGCATTGTGCTCTTGTGAAGAGCCAGATGGTAAATATCCAACAGTAATTTCCAACAGTCATTACTATTATTTATAGCAGGGTACAAAAATACTTGTGGTGGGATCTCCATTGGGAGCTTCCAGTTGACTGATTCAATAAGGTTTCCCTGGTTGGTTTTATTGGATGTTGTCAGCACCAATGTGATGGGGTTACTTTGGTTTGCTCCTTCAATCAGACACTCTAGTAGTCTCTGCTGAGTGTGGGGAGGGCCCAATGTGATGATGTTCTGTTATTTAACATGTGATTTGTTCTTTGCTCTTTGCAAAGAGTCAAATGCATCATAAAAGCACCCAATTGAAAACTGAAAGTCTTCTGTAGATCTTCCTCTGGGCCACCCAAAGTGAGCTTCGACATTACCTTTTAGTACAGTGTTTGCATTATCTTATATGACATTTTTTCTATGGAGTTTTCATGTGTAGTTCTCCAAACTATATTCTTTGTGGCTCAGGCTCAATATATTACCAAAGAATATGATCCAGAATCTCAGAGGTGACTTGACAATAACTCAGTTGTGTGTATGTGTGAGTATATATGTGTGTATATGTATGCATATATGTATATGTGTATGTGTCTCTTGTGTATACATGTAGGTATGTGTCTGTGTCTATGAGTATAAGTGGTGTAGACAACATCTATTTTTTCTGCCTTACTTCCTCAACATAGTCTCTCACTGAACCAGAAGTTACCATTTCAGCTAGGGTGGCTGGCCCATGAATTCATAATTTGTCTCTGCCACGCCCACCTGCCCCAGGGCTGGCCTTACAGGCACTTGTAGCTGTGCCTTGCTTTTCATGTAGGTGCTTAGGATTCAAACTCAGCTCCTCTTGCCTGTACAGCAAGCAACCAAACTCCACAAGAAGTTTTCAAGTCTTGTTTCTGACACTTCACTTTCCAATTTTAGTATATGTGCTGCCAAAGAAAGGGTCAACAATTCACAGCAACTTTAAAAAGTTTTGGTCTTCTATCTATTTCCCTCACAATGCTAGCTGTTGCTTTTGAACTCTTATGACCTTCCCTTCTCTCCTAAAATGTATCCCACGAACCCTAATTTGTTCTTTTTTACTCTCATCTCTTTTGATTCTACTCTCTGTCCTTGTCTCTTCTGGGGATGGACGATTTCTCTAACTATCGGTCTTGGGAAACAGTTCAGTGACCCAAATCAAAGTAATCATTTGCAGGTGGAGGACTGGGAAAAACTTGAAACTGTTGAATATTAACCAAGTTATCTGTTCACATAAATCTTTCATTGAGAGTAAACATTCTGAAAATATGTGTGGGCGTGTGTGCTTGAATGTGCTTGGGGATATATGACCGTCTCCCAGACTATGTTGCTCATCTTTAGCTATTTATCAATCCTCTTCCTCTTCATCACCATTATCATCATCATATCTGTTATCTCATTTTAGCTACTCTAAAACAAGTTGCAGGACTATGGTTTATTTTAAAATATTTATGAAGTGCTAGATTTTGGAGCAAACCTCGGTTTCTTTTGTGTATGTATAGCTAGGATGCTGTGGATAAGGACAAGACAGACTTTGAAACTAGGGAGAGCTGCATCTCAGATCTGGCTAGACCACCTGTTATCATTATGCATTTGGATACACCATTGAAGTGTTGTGAGCCTCATCTCTAGCCACGATAACATGTACTTTGTAGAGTTATTTTGAAGATTTCATTAGAAGGTTTCATTAGTAACTGTCTGTGGAGAACCTCGGTCCCTATACCCACTGCTCTGTGTGTTGGGACTATGATAATAAAGTAGAAAATAAATCCTGCTACTTTCAAGATGGCTGCCACCCATGAGGTAAGCTACCTCAACACAACATGAACACGTGGTAAGGAGGCTGCAGAAGGCTTTCATTAGACTTCATTTAAGGTACTTTCTACCTCCTAATTTTGTTGGATTAAAGAAAATAGAAATTTTTTTTTGTGGTGTATGTGTGTGTGTGTGTGCACATGTGTGCTCAATAGTGTACAGGTCTGAACACACTTGGAGGCCAGAGAGCAACCTTGAATGAAATGCATATTGTTATTGACAAAGGACTCTCACTACTCAGCAAATAGTCTGGCTAGTAAGTGAGCCTGAGGGACCATCTTTTTCCTCCTCCCCAGAATGGGACACAAGATGTGTTACCAAGTCCAGTTATTTTCCTTTGTTTTTGAGACAGCGTTTCTCTGTGCGTCTTTTTTTTTTTTTTTCCAACAATGGTATCAAACTTGTGCCCTCACCCTTGACAGGCAAGCATGTCACTGACTGAGCTGTCTCATAAGCCTCGGAAGGCAGAACAGTGACGTCTCCAAATTCTGAAGTATCTGTGTTGGAAGAGCTTCTGTCTCATTGGCTATTCCAGGATGAGAGGACAGAAGACTGTAACTCCCTCTGGTCCTGCCTCTAAGATCACTTTTCAGTGACTCTTGCTTTGTGGTGGTCTCTTCCCCGCAGCCCCCTTGTGCATAGTGCTAGGTTTGGTCTGTAGGACCAACATGGCAAGGAAGAATCATGGTACGTTGATTCTAACACAAGGCTTAGAAGATAGTGGGGCATCTGCCCTAAGTATTCTCTTTCTGTCTACTTCAAATGAGTTGCTCTGATCAAGACTTGTTGCCATGTCATATTAACCTAATGATGATATCGACAAGGGGAAAAACTGGGAGAACCTTCCAACAATGGCCAGGTCAGTGAACTTAGACACCCTCGCCTCAATCAATTCATATCTTCTGGCTAACAGTGACTACAATTTTATGGGAGGCCCTGAGCAAGACCCATTCAGATAAATGGCTCTCACACACCTGAACTGTTAGAAAACTAAACGTTTGTTACCTTGCACATTTGGCATTTGAGAATGTTATCTGAGTATTCTTGGTCATGTTGCCTCCCAGCTCTATTCTTATACTCTGCCATCAGCCAGGTGACATAGAGGAGGTTAGCTTTTTGGATTCTTGGACTAGGATTGGCCCCTCTGTACCAGCCACAACCGAACCTTTCTTCCTTGAGAGATAATAATCCTGGCCCAAGTGCATATCCAGAAGTCATGGCACCATTTGTTTCCCCTCTGGGCCTGTTTTATCTATACATTTCAACACATCAGCTAAGAACGCTTCCACCTGAGCCCCTGGGGAAAGGTGTCACTTTTAACATAATTCCATTGTCATCTTCACATTTCTCTCTGGAGATTAGGTTTAGGGTGTGGGACACTCGTGGTACGGCAGGTGAGCTCCTCCGGTCTTGTTGGGGCATGGACTGAGACAATCAAGGCAGAGTCTGATCTCACAGTCAAGCCAGGTCTTGGAGAGATGGAGAGACTAAGGCCTCAAGCAAAGCCTGGCCCCTCTGTGAAGATGCTAGGATTCATCTTGCTATGATCAAAACCAAGTCAGGACTGCTCATGCTGGGAAGAGCTTGGGGTTGTGTGTATTTGAGTGCGTGCCTATGCAGTTAAGTGCGCTGGATTCCAGGTAGATAGTGACTCACATTATGGTTTTCTACTGTGTGTGTGTGTGTGTGTGTGTGTGTGTGTGTGTGTGTGTGTTTGTAGATGTCAGAAGACAACCTTGGGGGCCAGTCCTCACCCTCCACCTTGTTTGAGACAAAGTCTCATTGTTCACTGTTGTGAATACCAGGCATAACTGGCTCAGGAGCTTCAGCAGATTCCCCTCCTCTCCCCGCCTCCCATCTTGCCATAGGAATTCTGGGATTGAAGTTCTGTAGTGGTGCATCTGGCTTTATGTGGGCCCAGGGAATCTGAGCGCAAATCTTCACACTTGTGTAGTAAGTGCTTTACTGTTGGAGCCATCTCTCTAGCTTCTACATCACATTCTTCTTCTACTTGACACCACACATTTCTGGATATACAAGTGATATTGAAAGAAAGCACAGAGCATGCATTTTTCAGTTTCTGTGACTATATGCCCATGTGCCCTTTTCTTATTCATTTTAGCACTAAAAAGTCACCTTTTCAAGCCACAAAAGAACCTCTAGACTGATTATCTGACAACATTTTGTGTGTGTGTGTGTGTGTGTGTGTGTGTGTGTACGCGTGCGCCGTGTACTGTTAGAAGCTATCCTAATCTTTTGCATTACATTCCTTCTCATTCATATCACCGTCTGTTTTCTTTCTTCCTTAGATCTCCTACTTCGTAAGCAGAAGTGAGCTCTACATAGATCCTGTGGGTTTCAGAGCCCCTGCACTTTCCGCCAAGCACATTGCTTCCAGCTGTACTTGGGGTGACATGGGTGGCATGATCCTTCAGTCTCTAACTGCACGGTCACCCTCTTGAGTGACCCCATATTTGCATGTGAGGGCTCCTCAGGAAAGACAGGACGCCATGCTGCACCGCCATATTGATAGGGGGCCTCCACTTTAACTGGGTTTCTACTTGGAAAGTTTCATTTGTACAAAGCGTTTGAAAGCAAAACCAAACTGAAACAAGCTGGAAAAAAGCTTGGTGCCTTGGTAATGCCTAAGACTTCCACTGTAAAGTCCCACCTCAGCCCCTCCTTCCTGAGCCACCTGTGTGCCCATCTCAAGGGAAGGAATGGCCAGAGCTAGACCAGGTACAAGATGGCAGCTATTGTCTTCCAATTAGTCTCAGCTTCGTGAGATGGTGAAGAAGGAGAAGCTGGGAAACATTAGACACACCGTCTAACAATTTTATCACAGACCTGCCACCCAGCAGGTATCCAGGTATCCTCATGGTTGGGTACCAACTTTGGACTCAGACATTTCTAGATCATGTTTAAGTTTTGACTGATTTTAGATTTTTCTAGACCACAGGAAAATTCCACCATCCCCACAAGCTCAGGCCATCCTCATTGGTAAATAGGATACAATAGCAATGGCCATTTCACAAAGTGGTTACAGTGATAAGCAAGAACACACAGAGGCAGCCATGGCGGCTGTCACGAATTGAGCATTTGCCATATATAGGCAAGCATTCTGTCGAGAGTCTGTATCCATTGCTCTGTGAGTCTGCCCAGCAACCCTATGAAGAGGGAGGATTTGATTGGTGATTAGGTACTTAAGAAGCATCCAGCAAGTGGAGGTTGTCATTATTATTACTGTGACAATGCCATGTGTTAGGTCAGCCATACACGATGACTGAGTGCCTGCCCACATGCAATGGTGTTGGGCAGGACCCTCCCACCTGCTGTCTTCACCTGCTTCTCTGGCTAGGGAGGCGGATGGCATCCACCCAGCACTAAGAACTAGTCTGCAATCTTTCTGTTGAGTTTCCTTCTCTAGTCGTGAAGAACTACTTCTACTCCTCTCTTAAGCCCCAGTACAATCAACTTCCTCTAACCCCAGCTGACACTGGTCAGCAAGAAGGGAAAAGGGAATTTTTAGAACGTGCATTAGCTTGGATATATGTGTGTGTGTCTGCATATGTTTATGTGTGTTTATGCACAGCCCATGAGTCAATGTCAGCTCTTTTTCTCAACTGCTTTTCACCTTAGCTTTTGGAACAGGAGCTCACTAAACCTAGAGCTCACTGACTTGGCTCTATTGACTGGCCAGGGTCCTGTTGTCTCTGCCTCCATTTCCTTGGCATTGCAGGTCTATGCTGCCCCTACTGGCTTTAAACAAACAAACAAACAAACAAACAAACAAACACCCCATGAGTTCTGGGTATTGAAATTAGATCCACATGCTTTTGTGGCAAAGCACTTTGCCAACTAAGCCATCTCCCTGCCTCAGAAAATGCATCAGATTTATGATCAGAAAAGCAGACCTGAGTTCTCTTTCTTTCACTTTCAGACAGAGAAGGCTGTCTGCCATCTGCCCCCCTTGTGGGAGAAGGCACAATGGTAGCGCTTCACCAAGCCCAAATTTCCTTACCTCACAGAAGTGGAAGGGAATTATGAACTGCCTCAATTGTCCAACACCTTGTGGACATTGTCACCACTATACAGATGATTAAAAAAAAGTAGCTTAGGGATGGTGAAACTACCCCAAGATCTCCCTGCCATGACGTGGGACTGGGACGCTGGTTAACTGAAAACAAGGCCTGTGCTCCCATGAGCACATTATTAGAATTTCCAAAGCTGATCTTTACGCAGCCTCCTGGTTCTCCCTTTGCCCATACCTGAGGATACAATAATCTATCTTCTTGGCCATTTTGTTGCTAAATGTCTTTGTAAACTACTCCACAATGGGGTACAAGGGACTAAATGCTGTTCATTGAGTTTTCAAGGCTACAAGCCACCCAGCCTGCTGCTTTTTGAAGGTAATTTGAGCAGTAATGGGAGGTTCTGATTAGTTCCTGATATGGTTTCCTCTCTGCATCTTCAGACTTAAACAAAAATGTAGCTTTGATCCTTGTCAACAAACATGGTGATACAGCCAGGTGAGTCACACACCACTCATTCTTGGTGGCTTTTCCAGTGCATGGGCATAGGTACAGTACTGACCACTAGTTTGTCTACTTTGTTTTCTGCTGCTTATCACATGACTGGCAGAAGTAGTTCACATGTCAGCCACCTGTGCTACCATCCTGTCAGCAGAGATTAGGGACATGAGAGAAGTCTGTTAGTTAAAGACATTTTTCTGTTTGGGGACATCACAGTCATTTGATTTAGAACATGACAAGAGCCAGGATCCTAGCATGTTAAATAAAAGAGGCGAGTCAGGGACTTGGAAGATGAGAGTGAGGCTGGAACACTGCTGACCAACACAGATAGATTATTCAACACTATGACTATATGTAGACAAATGTGAACTCTTGCCGTACCGTTAAGATACGGACCCATGCATGCCATTAGTCTTACAATCTCTTGGTAAAGGTAAACCAAGTAGCCAGGAGAGCAATTTTTTTCTTCCAAATCTCCTATCCTATATACTGGCCACCTACACTTTCATCCTGAGATTTTAGCATATTACTATATTGGCGAGGAGTAAGTGAGCTGAGGGACAGATGTCTCTTAGCACAGATGTCTCCACTGACTAGAACAGAAGCACCAGGCTCCTGTGCTGAAGTCTCTAGTGGGACAAGTCTCTTGAGTGGATGAAGAAATGGTAGAGTAGGTGCTATGCGGGTACCTATGTCAGCCTGAAAAGTAGATGAGCCTGTTTGCTCATTCAGTGGTGGTATTGAGTGTGAAAAAAAGCAAGTCACAAAAATAATCAAGATACTTTTCTCATCAAAATTTAGAGAGGTTAGTTAGAAAGCCAGAAAAATGAGTACTTAAGAGAAAAAAAAAACATAGCTCATCGTTTCCAAGAATATGATGTGTGTGTTAACAATTGTGATAAAACTTTGGCATACATTTGTCTATGGTTTCAGAGAACTGGCTGCAGGAAACCTCTTGGACCAAAACTCTCAAGTTCCTTTGTAAAATGGGGTTACATTTGAAGTCCTTTGAGTGCACTTAATCTCATCTCTAGATTACTTATACTTTCTAATACGGTGCAATACCAAATACATAGCTCTGCTCTTCAAGAAATAACAGCAAGTAAAATATCTGTACCTGTTTAGTACAGGCATTGCTCTTGCTAAATATTTTTGATCTGTAGCTTGTCAAGTCTGCAGATAGAGAACCCATGAATGTGGAGTCCAGTGTGTTTCTCTTTCAAAAATGTTTTGTATGTTAATATTTGAAAAGATAATTAATATTAAATTATAGTACAATTTTTATCTTGCTTTTCTGCAATACTTGACTATGAGTAACTTGGATATTATTATAAATTTTCATCAATACTACAATAGCTAACTTTTTAAGTGATGTTAATTGGTATGTGATACACACAATAGAACAAACAATTTTCATTTATTTCATTTCCACTTGAGTCAGCAGCCTCTGTCACTGTTCTTACAGCACAAAGGCTGACACTGAAGCTTAGCGAGGTCAGTTCACTTATCACCAGTCACTCAGTTAAAAGCCTGAGTTGGTATGTCAACTCAGGTTTGCCAGGCTACTGAATATGAACTAATTTTTTGAGAGGGTGGCATAATACCATCCTTGCACTGGCTGCTTTTTTTTTTTTTAACTTAATGATACCTAGAGTATGGAGGTCTTACAATCAACGGCCGCTTTGAATACATGCAATTAGTGGTCTTATGAGAAGATTACTCGTTGTATCTCTTTAAATCCCTGCAGACAACACACACACAGAGGACCTAGCACACACACATATGTGCACATACAAGAACACATATACACAAACGTATTTTCTATTTTTCTCTATGTGTTGACTTGCTATTATAAGCAACAAACATTCTGTGTTCCCAAAGGATTGGTAGAAGTCTGAAATATATTTAATTAAGCCTTTTTTTTTTGTGAGGAAGAGACAAAATGCATAGGTTAACAACCCAACCTACCAGGGGAAATCAGCTGCGTTCACTAACCTATGCTCCTGGCCAGCATCTGCCCCTTCCCCCCTGCTTTGCATGCCCAGTCTTGCTCTTCTCCAAAATTATTTCAATGGCTGTAAGATATTCTAGCAAGTGGGAGGAATGGAGTACTTGATGGCTCCCTTATCTATAGGCATCTCTTATGTTCCTTGTTTTTGCCGTATTAAGTAAAAGGAGAAAGTACTAAAAGGTAATGGGAGAAACTCAAGAGTAAGAGGAGAGAGAGAATACAGAGAGAGTACAAGGTTCATTATGAAACTATTGGGATACAGGCAGGTATACGTTGTGTCTTCTTACTAGTACACAGAACAGATGTGTTCACAGGGCTGCCCTTCAGTTTTGATCCTGGTGGTTGAAGTCCTTGTGGACATGCCATGTTTGTAATACTTTGAAAGTTCTTTCATCTGTTCCTTTTGTCTGTGTGTGACATGATGCCTCAGACTTATGCCTCAATGAGTTGTCCTGTTATTATCCTCCCGGAAGGACTGTGTGGGGGGAGGTCAGTCTTAAGAAAAAAAAAAAAAAAGATGTTGGTCTCTCTGTATTCTATTTTACTGTACCTTGTGCAGACTTAACAAAAGCATCTGTATACCAATAGTGTCCTCTGTCGCAAACCACGTGAACGACTTAGTACAGGTCCAAGCTCATTGATACCTGTAGTATCTTCTAAACAAAACAACGAGCACATAGAGGACAAGAGTCCGCTTGTTGGCATTGCTGATCCAGCTCCGAGGTTTCTGGAGAGTTGCTAAAGGATTTAATTTAGTTCCTAAAATATTTCTTCTTTCTCTTTTGCTTTTTATCTTTTCTTTTTCACACACACTCAAACATGCTTATGTGCCATATATGTTTCTTCTTGTGACTCACACTTCAGTCTTTTTTAAAAAGTTATTTATTTATAATATATTTATTTATTTACTTATTTTGATACAATATAGCTCAAGATGCCCTGGGATTTGCAATCCTCCTACATCAGCCTTCCATGTACTGGATTAGGCCTGTACCACCATGTCCAGCCTACAACTAGATTTCTTATTAATATGTCATTTGAATATACATTGCTATTCGTGTGCTTTATTTCAATTAGATGCAAATTAAATTTAACTGTGTATCTCAATCTATTTACTTTTCCCATAGAGACATCTGTGAGAGTCCTTTCACACAGCTATTTACAACAGCCCCGCTGCTGTCCATTGCCACATAAATACCCCAAGGCTGGTGCTCCCGTCACCTGCCTCTCTCCTCTTCAATAGAAATGCTGGTTGTAGTCAATGCTCTGTAACCACAAACATTAGAGTGAATACTTTTGGACACAGTCTCTTCTTGGGTTAGTAAATAGTTTATTTGGGGAAGACAGCTAGGTGTGTGAAATCACAGGGTTTCAACTCCTTCTCAGAGGGCAAAAAGGTTCTCAATGTTCCTCATCCTCACCTAAGCCTCTCTCTCCTTTCCTCTCTTTTCTTTGCCTTGCCTTCCTTTCCCTCCCCTTCTCTCCACTTTCCCTCCTTCCCTTCCTTCCTTCCTTCCTTCCTTCCTTCCTTCCTTCCTTCCTTCCTTCCTTCCTTCCTTCCTTCCTTTTTTTTTTATACTCCAGTGGCTTTATTATTTCCCTCCCTTCTTTCCTTTCTGTCACAGGGTAAAACTAAGAAGTCACAGTGGTGTTCTAGATTTTGTTCTATTTGCTTTCTCCATTCACAGCTTACACCTCACTCAGTCCTCCGTCCATCCTGTCCATCCTTTTTCTGTAGAGTTAGGTAGGGAGCTAATTTCCTCCATCTTAGAGTTTCCCAATTTCCCACTGACCTTTGTTGACTAAATGTTGCCTTCAGTGACTCTGTGGTCAGTCTATTTAATTACTGTCATCTGCCAATCTTTGCCTACCTGCTGTCAACTTCTGTTGGCTACTTTGTTTCTGATCCAGTATCAAAAGTTTTATTATTGGTTTTTAATATAACCTAAAGTCAATGTCTTGGACATTTGTGAGTCAATATAAACTTCCAATGATCCAGTTCCTAAAAAAAAATATATATATATATATCCATTTGGAATTTCAATTAGATAACATTAATTATATACTTGAAACCTAAGGGAAAATTTGGCTTGTTGGTGACCTTGTGACTGCTGGCCCTGTGCCAGCTTTGGCACTTGGGGTTGGCAGTGCTAGACCATCTGGTGAAGCCAGCACTTCAAGTCACTGCTCAGCTCCTGGAAATCGTCACCACGGGGATGACTCATGGTTTCATGAAAAGCTGCTGATCTCATGAGTTTCAGAAACCATTGCACCGTTGGGCAGGGACTCTCAGCTGGATACCTTGCTGCCTGGAGCAACACCTCTCACTTCTTCTGGGGTGGTGACACAGCCAGAAACTGGTTCCCATCTAAACCCTGGAAAGTACCATGGGCGAGGTCATGTCCATGCATGTCAGGACCTTTCTGTGATTGTTATCTTCATAGTCCCCAAAATCACTTTCCACCAAATTTAAATGATGGATGGAGAAACTAAATTCAATTGTGTTGGCTTCCATCCCTTGTTATGCTAAAGGAATGTGTGCCAACCACACCCCAGAGGAAGAAAAAGCTTAATTGTTCTGCTTTCAGAAAAAATAAAAGCTGATTGGCCTTTCTGAACAACAGAGGAAAATTAGGAAAAGAAATCCTGAGGCAGAAAAACTGAAGTAAACCTTTTTTCTCAGAGATGACCAATGCTAAAACCTTGACCTTTTCTCTTCTGGGTTCTTAAAAATCATTGAGAACTATTTCGTATATTGAGAAATTCTACAGAGTTGTTTTTTTTTCTTTCTCTTCTTCTTCTTCTTCTTCTTCTTCTTCTTCTTCTTCTTCTTCTTC
>NW_026585504.1:31373621-31417599 GCF_907164565.1 Psammomys obesus
TCTTCTTCTTCTTCTTCTTCTTCTTCTTCTTCTTCTTCTTCTTCTTCTTCTTCTTCTTCTTCTTCCTTCTTCTTCCTTCTAGAAATAAAGAGTCGAAATGACAGATTCAGGTGGAGGCCTTAGTCCCAGTCTCTTTTGAGACTTAAGCACCAGTTTGAATTCCCTTGCTTATTATATATGTATTTGTATATTTACAAATGCTTGCATGAATGTATAGACTCAAATAGTAAAAACTGTTCACACTTCAAGACTCTGCACGGTGCTCTTACATGATCTGTGTCTTTGTGCTATTTGTATTTTGTCAACACTGCTAAATCCTGCTTTCACACTAGCATTTTAAGTGCTGAATGGTCTTCCATCATGTAACTATAATGCAGTTTGTCCATTTTATTGATATTGAAATCATTTCCACATTTCAAGTACACCAAAAACCAAACAGCCTCAAAAAACCCTGCACTGGATCCCCTCCCTCCCCGTCTCTCTCTTCCACTACCCCCTTTCTTTCTCATGTGCACCTGTGAACGTGTTATTTACATGTTCTTGTGCATGGACTTTTGTATGCCGGTACAAGTGTGTGAAGCAGGGGTCAACGTCAGGTAATTTCCTTAATGTCTCCCCACCTTCCTTATATTTTTTTTCGACAAGGTCTCTCTGTGAATCTGAGCTTGTCGATTGATCAGCCTGGCTGACCAGAGGGCTCCAGTTGCCTGCCTGTCTGATTTGCTAAGAACTTGCAGGTACATGCTGCCCACCTTGGCTTTCTTATGAGTACTGGAGATTCAAGCTTAGGTCCTCATGCTTGCACAGAAAGCACTTTATGGACTCAGGCAGTTATCCTGCCCCCAGCACATATTTTTTCACATTTACTTGTACATGTTGTTAGAGTTTCTCTAGAACACTACTTTGGAGTCTGGGCAGTTTTAGAGAACTTGGGTAAGATCAAATTGTCTCCAGACTAGTGGAATCAGTCACCTTCCCACCGGCATTTGTTAAGTACCAATAATATCCCAGGTCCTTGCCAACATTTGACATTGTCATAACTTTGAACAGCCACGAATCTTATGGTTGTGAAATGGCATCTCATTGCCTTGTAATTTACATTATATAGACACTAATGATCATGAAATGTTTTTACACACTCACTGTCTTCTTAGCTTTTGTCTCCTATACAATGTCCTGTCTCCATTGCTTGTCCTTTTCTTTGTGTTGGGTCTTTAAAACTTATATGTCTTTAGAAATATTTTTAAGGGGGCTGGAAAGATGGTTCAGCAGTTAAGAGCACTGGCTGGTCTTTCTGAGGACCTGGGTTCAATTCCCAGCACCCACATGGCAGCTCACAATTGCCTATAACTCCAGTTTCAGAGGATCTGACAATCTCACTCAGACATAAATGCAGAAAAAACACCAATGCAAATGAAATAAAAATAAATTTAAAATTGCATTAAAAAAGAAATATTTTTAAGATTACTTTTTACTTATTATTTAATGTGTATGGGCATTTTCCCTGCATGTAGGCCTGTGTGCCATGTTTGTGTCTGGTATGTGTGGAGGCCAAAAGAAGGCTTTGGATCCCCCCGAAAGTGGAGTAAGAGATTACTGTGATCTATTATAGGCGTGCTGGGACTCACACCCTGATTCCTTTGAATCACTCCCCAATTCCTTTGAAAGTGGTTAAGAGTTCTTAACCACGGAGCCGTTCCCTAACTCTGATCTGGAGAAATTTTTAAAATGTAGTTAGGTATAAACCTTGTCTGGTCATATGGTTTGCAAGTCTACACATAGCACTTGGTGTGCCCTTTCTTTTGTGGAAGATATCTTGTGCTTTACAGAAGGTATTGATCACAATGTATTTAAATTTATCAAGTTTTCTGTATGATGTATCCTCTCACGCAGCGTTAAGAAAAAGACACTTCAATGCTAAGTTCCTAAGTATATTTTTTCCCCAATTATACTTTCTTTTTCATTTTTCCTTTTTGTATTTTGGTTTTAAATTTATTCAGAATTTCTTGCTGGCCATGTGAGGTGAAGAATTGCTGAGGAAACCCTGGCCCCATCTTCTCTCACTCTGTGGTCCTGGCCATGATGAAGTGAGTAGCCTTGTTTCTCCACAGGCTCCTCACCGCAGCATCCTGCCTTCTACAGAGGCCGAGAAACCTGCTGACCCTTGGTGGGTACCTCCGAAATTGGGCAAAAGTAACCAATCCCTCCTTTGCAACTCTTCTATCAGGTCTTTTGCCACAGCGTTGGGCAGCTGACAGGGATACATTAGAAATGTGATTATTCCAAAGGTCCTTTTACAACAGGCAGAAAAAAATTTGAATAGCTGTGTAATTTGTTACATTGTCCCTGTGAAATCTAAGTAAGCACATCATATGCTGGACACATTCCTATAGAAGACTCAGAACTTAGAGTGTTAGGGCTGTGCACTGCACCTTTTCTCGTTTATGCCATTTGAGCCTTATCTTTTAAGACACACGATCTTAATTAATTAAATGTATTGACATTTTATACACATCTGTATTCATTCTTGCTCTTACAGTCTCTCTCTCTCTCTCTCTCTCTCTCTCTCTGTCTCCCTCTGTATGTCTGGCTGTCTGTATTTCTGTCTCTAGCCTAGCCTGACCTTGAACTCACTGTGGAGCCAAGGTCACATATTTTGGGCTCACTTCCCTTCTCACTGAAATACATGCTTTAGCGGTTCCTTGGGTGCCTGTACATTATGGTTAAAAGTGTTTCGATTTTGCCCTTGCTCTTGAATATACATCATTGAACATGAGATTTTTATATTGATAGCTGCTTTTTTTTTTCTTACTGGTTTGAAGAGATTTCTCTAGTTCTTCAGAAAACTAACATTACCAAAAAGATCATCACGGCAGATTTTAGTCATCTCTCTGCAGGTGCCCTAAGCTTTTGTCAATAGTTCTTCATGTTTTTCGTTACACAGTAAGTAATGAAATGTTTCTGTTTTGTCTTAGTGTAGATCTGCCTTTCACTATCCTGCTTAGTGTTTCTCCCTTGCAGCTTTCAATAGATTTCCTTTGCTCTGTATATTTAGTGTTTTAATTGCAATGTACAACTTTTGTTTCTCCCTGTCCCTGCCCACACCTTTCTCTTTAAAACATCTGTTACTAGAAACACAGCACCAATTTTCTGGGGCTCTTTGTCTTAACTGTGGTTCCAGCCACTTGGGAGGAGGGAGTTTCCCAGTTTCCAGTTCCTCCAGTAAGCTCTCTGTGAGGGTTAATCTAAGTGAGCGTTAATCACTGCTAAGGTGATGGGTTTAGAATTAGAATAGGAGAAAAAAGAAAAAGAAAAAGAAAAACTTGGGCATGTTTGTGAGAGAGCTTCTAGAGTAGGTTGACTGAGGTGGGGAAGACCCGCAATAAAGGTGGACAGATCTGTGGCCTCTCTGCCTCCTGACTGTGGGTACAGTGTAAGCAGCTGCCGGAGCACCTGCTGCTGTGGCTTTCCCCACCAGGATGACTGTATGTACCACAGAACCTTCTCCCACGAATGGCTCCTCCTCACGCATTAGAGCACAGTGGAAGAAAACTAACTACACAGACCACACCTGTTTGTGGTTGAAATACTCAGCAGAAGAGTTTTCTTCTGGGCAACTGCCGTTGTTGCTAGAATCTGAAGTCCGTCCCTGATGCTCTTTACCAAAAACCCTGTAAAACAACAACAACAACAAAACAAAAAATCTCTGTCCTCTACACTCTGCTCTGTCTGAGTTCTTTTGATGGAGATCACAGGCACTTGGGAGAGAGGAGGGGGGCCAGAGTGAGACCCCAGTGAGACTGCAGCATCCCAAGAGCTGGTTTCCAGGCATGCACACTTCATTTAAAGAAGGGGCTGGTCTCAGATTGGACTTGAGCTCCCATTGATGGCCAGACACTCGTAATTGCTAAAACATTCAGCCGGTGCCATCTTGCGCCTGTAATTCCATGCCATTTCTTATTTTCTTATGCATTCTGAAACTGAAAAGCTCTGCCTTCCAAATAGTGTGTTTGGAGCACCTCCATTGACATATAATCACTATGTGTGACTTTATTTTGTTGTTGCTTTTATGTCTGTCGTATATTTTTATTGTTTTCTCCTTTTGCTGCCATGGTTTCTTTTTACGTTAGTTGAATAGATTTGTTATTTCATTTTTGTTTCTAGTATTGTCTCGCTGTTTTTTCTTTTATCTCAGTTTATTTTTCACCTTTTCATGTTATTCTATATGTACTTTAATGGTCTATAATCTTTGGAATTATCTTGCCGGTGATCCCCACTAAACTGTCCACATATCAACTCCTAAGTATAAATGTGACACTAGTAAAATTTTCCAGCACCAATTTGACTAAAAAAATATTTATTTCTTTTCCAAATATAAAAATCTATATTTTTGCCTATCATGGAGTTTTAGGCTCATAAAAAGCTGCTTCTTTCACCCTTGGTAGTAGGTTACCTCATGGTCCTGAAATCTCCAATGTGCTGGGGTTTCCATTACTACTGAGGCTGCATCTTCTTCCAAGGCCTCCTGGCCTCTCTTCAGACTTGGAGCTTGCACATGGTGCCCAGCCTCGGCAGTTCTCCATGACCCCTTCATACCACCAGCACTACATGGGAGACACTAGCACATGACCACGTTTGGCTGCCAGAGATACCGCCTTGGTTCCCTCCATACTGCAGCTCTACATGCTGATCCTGAGGGAACACATCCGAAAAGATCTTGCCTCAATGACACTGGTCTGCTGTTGATCACTGGATTTCCAGCCTTAGTTGACCAGCTTTCGCTGTCCCAACAAAGCAAATGATTCAGTTCTATAGATTCTTAATTCAAGTATATCACAAAACAGCCAGAGAGGGTCTTTGAGCGACCCTCAAACTTTTCTTGGAAATTCATAAGACTCTATGCTCTGCATTTCTCTCAGCATTCTTCTCATCCATGCTCTCTCAGAACAGGCCACTAAGCTCTAAAGCCTTTGAAGCTTTTTCAGCCCAATGTTCCATATGCCACCACAGTCTTCCCCCAAAGACAACATGGTCGAGCCTATTATGGCAAAGCTCTCTTATCAATTTCCATATTAGTTTGTTTCTCTGTTGTTTTGATAAAACACAGACTGAAAGGAACTTGAGAAGGAAAGGATTTATTTCGCCTTACATTCTACAGTCCATCACTAAGGGAAGCCAAAGCAGGAACTCACGGCAGGAACTTGAAGACAGGAAATGAAGCAGAGGTCATGAGGGAGCAACACTTACTGACTTGCTTTTCTTTCTTTCTTTCTTTCTTTCTTTCTTTCTTTCTTTCTTTCTTTCTTTCTTTCTTTCTTTCTTTCTTTCTTTCTCCCCTTCCTTTCCTCCCTCCCTCCTTCCCTCCTTCCCTTCCTTTCTTACTTTTTAATACTCCAATGGCTTTATTGTTTCCCTCTATCCCAAGTGTAGCAGGCAATACTTACTAGAAATGCTGAAAGGAAAGCTGAGAACCTATGGCCTAAGCCTGGGTCATCAAAGGGATACAGATGGTTTCTGGCATCTCCAGGGACCTTCTTCCCATCCATCATAACCACGGGCACTATATATTGCCAGTTTTTGTTCAGAGCATCTAGTTGCTTCATCTCCTCTGGGAAAAAGGTGAAATCAAATAACTAAGTGTTCTGAAGGATATGATAAGGAGCAGTGCTTTGGAGGATGCAGGTTACTTTCTGCTGAACCTGAAAGATCTGCTCTAGCAGCCATGTTCTCCAGCTAGTGTGAAGATCACTGGTTCCTCAAGCAGGACAGGCTCATCAGGATGGCACCTAGCATGATCAGAGGACCCAAAGAGGCTATAAGCAGTCACCCTCAAGTCTTGTGCTTGACGGCAGGCAATGAGCTCTTTTTGAGCTAGGCGTGGGTGGCTTTTCATCGGCAAGACAGCACAGAGGCCCACACTGAAGACATCATCAATTTGCTGACTGTTGAAGTTGGGCAAGGTCAGGGCTCTCACCAGCCCCATTGCAAGCAAATCCCCCAGAGCCTTATAGGTCTCCTTATAGCGGAGACTAGACAGTTATATTTGCATTCTTGGGAAAGGGAATTGTCCTGTATTCCCCTACTCAAAGACATAGGACCAGTGTGTCAAACACAGATACTTCAGATTCTCCAGCTGGAAATCATCCAATGTCTTCTGGAGGGCAGCTTCTATGTCCTCACAGCCTAGGTGTCACAAAGAGCTCCTCCTGAGGCACAGCCGGGCAGGTCTGGTCCCATGTTCTCTTTCATGGCTTCCCATCTGTCACGTTGCCATGTCCAGCAGCACAGTCAGTGTGGTCTACACTAAGGGCATGTTTAATGCCTGTTTTCACCTGGCCAGGTGCTCTCTTCTATGTCCCCAGACCTATTAGAGGCATCTTCTGCCCAGCATGCAGGAGGACACTGCTGTAACCATCCCTTTGCAGTGACCATGGGCTATATAGAAGACAAAGTGGCCCAGGGCCACCTTCCCAGTGATGGCATCACTCACAATGGCCTGGGCCTTCTCACATCAGTCAGTAACCAAAAAATGCCCCATAAACATGTTCATAGGCCAATCAGGTGGAGGCAATTCCTCAGTTCATATTGTCTTTTCCCAGATGACTCTAATTTGTATAAAGTTAACAACAAAAACAACAACAACACAACAAAACAACCAGGACACATTTTCAGAATAATTTTGTTAACATTAGCAGGAATAAATATGGAATTCTTAGTATTAAATTTAGTGAAAGATATAGAAGACCCCTACACTGAAAACTCCATGACACCGATAAAGCAAAAGGCAAATGAAATGTAAAACTCAATATTAATCAAGTTCCATCCTTTCCAGATTAATTTTATCTATGCATTCAATGCAGTCCTAGTCACAATCTCAATACATCTTTTTGGTAGAAATTAATGAGACAATTCTCAAATACACCAAGAAATGCAAATGACTCAGAAGATGCAGAGCAGTTATGAAAAACATCAGACTTGCAGGACACACACACAAAACTTGAAGACTCTTGTAAGCTATTGGTGATTAACACAATGCCCTGTGTGTAAGGATTGCACTATTTTCTTAGGACTATTAAAAAAATGTTATCTGTATTAATAGCTATTTCAATTATATCGTATTAAGTATGATGTGAGATGTATACTTTTAAAGTTTGCATATTATGCTGTATATAAATTCACTTTGAGCCAATGGAGGAGTCTGGAGATAATGTACAGAAATGGCACCTTAAAAGGAGAAGGAAAAGAAAGAAGAACAAATCACCAGTTTTGGATCTCAAGCAGCTGAAGGAATGCATTTGATGTCTGGGACATCTTTTCATTCTTCAGGGATACCTTTGTCCGTGTTATCAGTCTTTCTGGCAAGGAAACTATTTGCCCAGTGACTGGTGGAATGAAGGTAAAGGCTGAACCCTCTTCATATGCAGCCATTTTGGGGGTCCACAATGTGGTCTAGAAGTGCAAAGAGCTGGACATCATTCCTGAGACCTCAAACTCTGGGCCACAGGATGGAACAGGACCAAGGCCCCTGGATCTGGAGCCCAGTTAGCCCTCAGAGCTCCTGCTTACCCAGGGATGAAGTTTGGGTGGATTGAGAATGTCACCCCAGTCTGATAAGAATGTCACCCCAGTCCATGCAAAGAAAGGAATGTTGACATAGTCACCATCAGCAAACAGAACTCAGATTATTTTCTGTTAATAAATTGCTTTGTTTAAGCTAAAAAAGCTTAAGTAAATTCATTTTAAAGGGAAAGCCATGTAGACCAATACAGAATTCTAGCCAGTGAGTTGACTACAGGTGTAACTGACATAGTCTGATGTTCCAAAAAAGCCAACTTTGGAAGTTCTATTTAAAAGAGATAAGTATTTGTGGTGTGGAGTGAGACAGTGTTGAGACAAAAGATAGCCCCCAAGGTCTATCAGGGACTACCGCAATGATCCCAGTGAGAGTAACTGCAACTTGAAGAACAAGGGGACACAAAAGAGGTGATGATAAGGTGGTGTAATCAGGGACTCTGGTAGCTTGAATAAGACCCATAGGCTCATATATTTGGATGCATTTAAATATTTGGTCACCAGGGAGTAGAACTTTAGAAGTGTGGCCTTGTCAGAGGAAGTGTAAGACTGAGGATGGGCTTTGAGGTTTTAAAAGCCAATGCCAAGTCCTCTCTCTCTCTCTCTCTCCTCCCCTTCCTCTCCCTATTCCTCTCTCTCTCTCCCTCTTACTCCCTCTCTCTCTCCCTCAGCCTGTGGATCAGTATGTACCTCTCATTTACTGCTTCAACACCATGCATGCTGACATTCTCACCTCCATGATGATAACAAACTGAACCTCTGAAACTGTAAGCATGTCACTAATTAAATGTTCTCTTTCATAAAAAAATTGCCTTGGTCATGATGTCTCTTCACATCAATAGAACAGTGGTTGAGACAAATACAAGAGTGTTTTGGAAGCAAACAGCTTTATTTGTTGCTAGATAGAAGAGAAAAGGGAGTTGAGGGATGGCAAATATTTTAGCAGGAAAGAAAAAAAAAGGATATAGTTGCCAGCATCTGAAACCCGGAAGACATTGAGGTGGGTTCAGATGCCTCCTGGACATTCAAACAGAGCTGGTAGGTAGGCTGTGAGATAGCCAAGCCTGGGATCAGAGAAGTGTGTGTAACCACACATTTTTGTCAAGGCAGAATTGATACTGAATGTTCTAAAACTAGATGAGATCATTTGAGGAATGATCATAAATAAACAGGGCTTGAGAAGGAAGCCCCCTTCCTTCTCAAGGGTATGGCCTTCGCAAGCATGTAGGGCTGATCAGGAAAATTAAGGGAAGGAGACTGGAAAGGCCTGACCCGAGAGGTCAGAAGTAAACCAGGCAAATGAGATGATCACATAGAACAGAGACCATGTACTACTAGAGAGACAAGAAAGAGTAACCAAACACTGGATTAGTAGCACGGTGATCATTGTTGACTTCTAAATAGGACAAGAGAGAGCAGTCGGGAAGACAGTCCGAAGCAGCAGTGTCAGACTCTTCTGTAAAGGAGAGCATGGGCTAGTGGCCAGTAGTGAGTGTAAGTCCAGAAGGCAAATACTACGTTAAAAATTTGTAAGGCACGCCGATCGTCACTTCATAAGGGTACCAGAGACTCAGAGAAACAAAAGTGAGGCTGTTTGTTTGTTTTTGACCCTGCAAAGTCAGGTGTGAGCTTAGGGAAAGTCGAATACAACCCTTCAGTTTCCAACTGGTTGAGTTCTTCAGGGAGGGACAGTCTTCAGTGTCTAGTACTGCCCCTCCCTAGTTCCCCTATTTTATTTGTTCTAGATGCCAAGCCTTATCTAATGTATATCCTGGGGCTCAAGATTCCCTCACTTTGTGAATGTGTGCTTGGTCACGTACCAGACTGCCTATAACTTTTCAACCCTAAGCTGAGCTGAGAAGCAGCCAGGCAGGCAGGTGCCAGCTGTTCACCAGGGAAGACAGGAGCCTAGTGCCCCTGGCTTATCTGTGATTCATTAATGAGCTCTAAGCACACCCAATGCTAAAATTGTACTGTAAAGATCCATTTCTTACAAACTGATGGCAATGTCCAGAAGAGAGGACAAATCTGGCAATATAGAAGGGAGAGGGGAGGATTACTGAATGTGTTTTTACAGTGGGGTGGAACTCTGGTGCATAAATGAAGGACATTCTATCATTCAGAACAAGAGGTAAGGCAGAGCTTGCAGCCTTAAATGTGGGTGATTAGAGACAGCGGGGAAATGGGGAGTTCTCTTTTAAGGAGGGTCATCAGCCAACAGTGAGTCAGAATAAGGTTGACAGGAAGATTCATAGGCAGAGGTCTCCTGTTGTGCATGGTGGTGGCCACTATATTCCCAACTACTGAGGAGGCTGAAGCAGGTGGATAAATAGCCTAGAAGCCAAAGGATACCAAAGCCCAATCTCAAACAAAACAAAACAAAACAAACAAAAAACCAATAATCAAAAAAATGAAAAGTAAGCAAACAAACTAAAAACCAAAACAAAACAACAAAAACCCAACCCTTTAATCACCAGGCTTTGAGTGGACTGAACACACGTTACTAGGGGCACTCATTTAGCAATAATTCAGAACATAATGCAACTTCTGACCAACAGTACTTCTCAGGTCTCCTCCCTACTGGATGCAAAGCATCATCTGGAACTGAGATCACAAACAAAGATGATGCTCTTTGTCCATAAGCACATAGACATCAGCACCGCACAGGGACCTGCAGGAACATCTCCAGATAAGCCATAAGACCACTTAGGTTTACTACCTTGAGTCACTTGGAACTGCATTTCTCCTTATCCCCTCTCTTCAGGATGCCAAGGAAACAACTCCTTCCCATAATGCTGCTTTTAGATCCTGGTAAGAATGGCTCCTTAGACTTTTAATTTAGAAGACTGTATTCTATTCTTTCTTCAGTTATCTCCTTTGTAAAAAGGTGAAAGGTCCACCGTGCCAAAAGAAGGGACTCACCTATACTCTATGTTCTTTATTCAAAGCCATGATCCCAGCCATGTTAATTCTCTGCTCACATGGCCTTGAAATTTCCTCGAGAGTCAGTAGAGAGAGAATCTCCTTGTTCCTGAGAGACTGTACCTCTGGGAAAACTGGGCAAATGGTAGAGGTATGATGGACCGTACATGCAAGGGCTGGCAAATCTACATACACATGTGTGCAAGATGCTGCTGTTGTAGGCTACAGAGGAGCAGGAAGAGGTTCCCTGGAGAATGGCAGGAATAGGTTCTGAGCCACTACGCTGCAAAGTGTCTTGGCCCTTCTCTCTTCTTGTTTCCTCTAAGGCATACTTTCTATAGAGGAGATATTTTATCACATATTTTATCAACAGTAAGTGTGATTTCATCATTCGTATTAAATATTCAGAATATTATATGTGGACTTTCGTTCTGACTTTTCTCTGAGCTCACTTGCGTATCCTTTCTACACTTGGCTGTGTAACCCACCGCAGTTTGAAGCAGATGTTGTTTGGAACCAACTCCTTATAAAACAAGTAGGTAAGAGTTTAATCATATCACACTGGCATTCTACCCACATGACTGGATGGGGTTTTTCAACATGGCTGGATCCAGTGTGTATTGCCAGGCATTTCATTTCATGCCAATGAGTGGGCTGGCAGTGTGAGGGAAGCTTGAAAAGGTCTCAGGCTTTGGCTATCTGTCCAAAGCCCCGTGAGCCTGTGGTTTGGCATGGCTGACTTTTCAAAACCTCGTCTCTTGGTAAACCAGTTTGAAGCTTTTCCCTGACGTCATTGCGGTTTCGGCTCTGGCACAATCTGGTTGTAACTTTGCCACTCAAGTAAATTGTGGCCAAACTGAGATTCTACATGGCAGGTTCTTATTGAGTTGATTACAGTACATTGACCTCACAGAGCTCACATGCCCAGTTAATTGAATGGTGAGATAGATGCTATAATGCAGATATAAAGAGGACTAAAATTCCTAACCAACGGCACCTCCTTGTGTAAAGCCTTTGGAATAGAAGTTGAGACCTTGAAATTGGAACATTCAGAGAAGGTGGGGCCAAAGAAAAGTGGGCAGAGTGAAGAATGAGCCAGAGTGAAGAATGAGCCCAAGTGTCATTGCAGAAAATGATGGCTCCAATGATGATGTGGCCGCGGCTGAAGAGTGGGTGAACTCCCACTCTTTTGCCTAGGCTTTTCTATGGCTAGTTTGTTTGCTAGGATGATGTTCCCAAGCTCATCCAGTGGTTAGCTTAGTATCTTACAGGGATTCAATCCCACCTTCCTAACATTTAGAACAATGTAGTTAAATAACTTACGTTATATATTCCCTTGTTATCCTAGCTTCTCTTTGCATTTGTGTGAACATCTATTAGTCAACAAGGTATTTTTTTTTTTCATATAATGAGTGCTGGAAAAGACTTGGGCAATGAATAACTATGTGAATCAATGAGTGAATAAATAGCATATACCTTAACTAGTGATGCACTAGCTGGTTAAGTCAGGAAGAGTAGAGAACAGTTAGGATGTGGGTATTCACAAGTGTCATTCTTAGGACTTTTATACTTCACATAGTAAACATAGATGTTTTAGTCATTCCTTTATTCAAATGCAAATAAATATCCAGGTGTTGAATTTGTGTAGGGCATTGTGTTAAATACCAGACATAGAATGATAATTAGGATACCCTGCCAGACTCTTGTAGAATAGTGGGAGGGGCCAAATGACTGCAATAAACAATCAAGAGAGCTTTATTAGAGATATGTTCCAAGTACAAGAGAAGAGACAATGGACTAACTTATCCTTCTGGAGGGTGTGGGACAATGAATGTTCCCTAGCAGAGGTGACAACTCACTGGGGAATTTAAGGTTCAAGGAAGACAAAGAATATTATTGGAATTTCTATTTTCATTGATATAGAAGGTCGAAGCGTATAAGAAAAAAAGATCTTTTGCAAAGAAAAAAAAGAAAAAAAAACCCAATAGGGTTAGTACAATACCTAGTGAACCTCTTTTAAGCAATCTGCTTTCTATTACTAAGAGAGAAGGGAGGCCCTCAGATGCACATCCTTAGTTAGAACACAAACCCTCAGGTAAGGCAGCTGGCAGCTTCTCTAATAACCTATAACTTAGATTGTTGTGAGTATTTGTTTTGACAGCTGTGCTTGTAACAAATGAAGATGTGGACAAGGGCTGGAGAATGCCCAGCGTGGGCGTTAGAACAGATTAAAGCCTAGAGTGGGCTAGCCATTCCCTTGGTGAAATAACACCCAAGAAGAGAGGGCGCACTCATGACGGGTTGCATGCCTCATCTTTGGCATGGGGTGGAAAGAAACATTATTTCCACCCCCCCCCCAAGTTTGTATGTACAAGAATTCAAATTTGCTTGAATTCAAATTTGTCTTACCTATGGTATCAGAAGTAATTCCTGAGTTAGTTCTCATTGGTACTCGGCAGAACAAGATACTAATCTTCCACAAATAATGTTCTGTCTGACTATTTATTTATTTATTTATTTATTTATTTATTTATTTATTTATTTATTTATCATAGGAGAGAGACAGAAAAACAGAGCCAGAGAAAGAGAGGGGTGTTGGGAAAGGAAAAAAGGGAGACCACACGTGCCATGGTTTGCCTGTGGCCGTCAGAAGACAGTTTGCCGGCATCAGTTCTCTCTGTTCACTTTGTAATCAGGCTTCGTGGGAAGAGTTCTTCCGCATCCAGCCATCTTCCTGTCACCCTTCTTTATTTATTGAGAAAAGGTTTCACTATATAGCCCAGGTTGCCATGGTGCTCACAATCCTCCTGCTCCAGCTGCTGGAGTACATACGTGCACATATGTGTAATTTTGTGTCCCATACCCCCAAACACCCAATCTAGGCAGTGTTTTAATGGCCATATAAGTAAAAATCACAACATATATAAGAAAGCAAAGTACTATAAGAAAAAAAAAAAAAGACTGAAGATATTGACCTGTGGATAGAGAAGTAAAATTGAATATGAAATACAGTGAAAGGAGATAGCAGCTAGATTTAAACCATGTAGAACTTCTAGAAGTGAGAAATACCATCATGGAAATAATTTTTTAATAGAATTTAAAAGCTTCTTATTGTTAATTTGGAGACAGACTTGAAGAAATTATTAAAAATTCATGATTCAGAGGTTATGATATGGAAAATAGGAAAAATAAAATATGAAGAAGAACGGGAGGTTTAAAAGGGTCTTTAAATTATTTTCTAATTTCCTAATTAGGTTGGTGACATATAATGGAAAGCAAGTGGCTTGTGGATGTCACAGAAGAGTAAGTAGGAAGAGCAAACAAAGTTGAGAAGATGTGTGTTAGGGAGTTTACCAGCTAAGAGTCAGGGGTTCCAACAGATCATGAGCAAGATTAGCGTAAAGTCAGTATCCAAAATCCTAGCAGCAGAAAAGACAGCTTATAGGGAAAAAGATATAAGCACAGATGATCTCTTAAGTGCTAGAGGCAACAATGGAAAAGAACATCATGGTATATGCACGTAGCACCAACTGAAAATGAGTATCTGTGTTGACTCATCAAAATGAAGGTGAAAGGCCTGGTTGAAGAATTCAGAATAATCCTCATCCCAGAATAATCTCCTTGATGCCACGTCATCTGTGAGGTCCCTCCTACAATGGAAGGGAACACACTCACAGGGAAAGCAACCTTGTTGGCAGGGCGGGGAAAGTTGCTCCTGAATATGATCTTTGCCTGAGAGCTTGGGGAGGAGCAGGCCTGTTTTCATGCCCTTCTTCTGGAATAAGACAATCTGAAGAGCATCTGTCCAGGGAAACTGTAGAAAACAAATTTGAAGAATATTCCTTTAACATCCCTGGAAATTTTATGACGGTCATACCACCTATAAGATTTTTTTTTTCAATAATATTTAGTAAATCTCAATAAAACAGGAGTCTATAGCAATCTCATGATTTTTTTTTCCCTTCTGGTCTGGTCACTCTGAGTAAAAGGAGGAGAAGGAGAAGGAGGAGGAGGAACTGAGGAAGTAGCCATGCTTCTATTAGACTCTAAGTCTAGGATCACATGCAAAATATGACCCCCTTTATCTCTCCCTCAAAAGCCCAGTCTTCACATCTCAGAACCCACAATATATTTTTCTCCTGGTAAAAAGAGACATTGCAGGTATGGCTCTGTTCACAAAAGCTTGAGATAGAGGAGATTCTCATGGACTTATCTGGAGGAATCCAATGTAAGGAAAGGTTTTAAATTGCTACATTTTTAGGTGCTTAAGAGATGGCTCAGCAGTTAAGCACTTACACAGCTGTTGCTGTGTAAGAATAATAAAAATAAATCTTGAAATTGATAGATTCTGTATATTAAAAATAAAATTTATTTATCTGAGGACATTTAAGGGCAAGCCACACATCAAGTTAGAATATTTGCTAAGCTTACATACTCCAACAATTAGTATCCAGAGTATCTGATATATGAAGAGCTTCTACAAATCAAGAAAAGAAGATAAACAACCCAATAGAGAACTAGCCAGAGCTACAGCTAGATGTTTCACTAGAGACAACAAAAGCCCAGTATCCTATAGGAAGATGCTGAAGCTTATTAGTTATCTGGAATGCAAATAAGAAACCACAATGTGATTCCATTCCACATGACTGGTTGGTAAAACAACAAGCACAGAAACTTTCACAGTGCCAAGGATTGGCCTGAAAACATAGCGATACAAACTGACCAAAGAGCAGGTGGCAGTACCAGCTGTTGCCACTTCTCCCACTAAAGTGTGAACGAGTCCTTGCTGTGGGAAATAGAAGTTCCACTTCCAAAGTATATGAAGAAACTCTTGCTTTATGAAAATATCAGTGAAATTATTTATGGTTAAGTGTCACACAAAGGAGAATTTGAGAATGGGGCATTTGAAAAAAAAACAAAACAACACCTCTGGCTAGCCTTTTTGTCTTAATGACAGGAACTCTTACATGGGCTTTGAAGACAGGAAAGTCTGGGTTGAACCCTGGTGCACCTATGTAGCAGCTACAAGGCCTTAGTCTGGTGGTACACTTTGAGCCCTGACCTTGGTACCCATAGACTGAGGCTATGAGCCCTTTTTTATAGATTGTTGTGAGAATTAGGCACATTATACATCAACACCCAGTGTATAACAGACTCTTATTTCAGTGTGTAATCCTTAGATGACAACTATCATTCCAACACCTTTGCTGACGTCAGACAGGGATCCTCTGTGGAAGAAAGAAGCAAAGAACCAACTACTACAGTCTCAGGTACTACTCAAGAGGAGAAAAGGTAAAATCCCCAAGGCTTGGTAAATTCAAGTGAGAAAAGACCTTCGGGTCAGGATGAGGATGTTGTGAGAGGAGGGTTTCTAGTCTTTGGTCAGAGATTGTGCTCTGCCTCTGCTCACTGAGTCTCTGACTTCACAAGCATCTTCAGCTTTTTATGCTTCAGTGTACTCCACTTAAAAAGGTAAGGATGAGGAAGGTAATGTATGTTCAAAGCTCTCATGTGTAAAAGGTTCTGTAAAACGAATAGCTACAGCAATGACATGTGTTTTGATTCTCATCCCCCTGTTGATAGAAATCCCATGCCTGTGCCTTCTTCTGTTACTGGAGCTGGAGCTTCTGAAACTTTGGGTCCTCCCTCCTAGTTGTCAAAACTTACCAACCTGGGAAGTTGACCCAATGAGGACCTGCCACTTGAAAGAAGCCGGGCATTTTGGTGTGTGCTCATAATTCAGCTCAAGGAGGCAGAGATGAGCAGGCCCCCGGACCACACTAGCCAGCTAGTCTACTTGGGAATTCAGGCCAGCGAGTGACCCTGTCTCAAAAACAAACAAACAAACAAACAAACAAACAAGGAATGAGTTTAGGTAGGTGGTCCTCCGGCTTCTCTTACTCTTGGGCAAACACACACACACACACACACACACACATACACACACACACACACACACACACACACACACACGAAGATACGCATCCTAAATCTGGATCCTCAGGGTACTATTACTGTATTATTACTTGCTGATCTGATGAACCAACATGCATTCATCCACCAGGATAACCGCAGACCCTCTCACTGCATCCCTATCTTGTCATGGGGCCTATCTCTATTGGTGGCATTTTCAAGATGAATCTTTAAGAAAGGCATGCAGGAAGTGGTTTGCAGAATGCCACACCTATCTAGTGAACAGGCTTTGTGTTCCCCCTTCTACCTCATCTCTGAAACACCTGGACACAGCTGGCTCTCATCCTGGCCACCCAATGGACAGTGGTAGGAATCACGGTAGACCAGTTCTTCCCCAGTTGGCATTCTCACTTTCTAGGGCAAATCGGCAAGTCATGTTAGCCAGAAGTCTAGATGAAAAAGGATGTCCACTGTTCTCTGTGTATCCTAAAATATGCCACTTTCTCTCCAAAGGCTGGTTCTTCCACGCGCAGAAAGACCGAGCTTTCCAGCACAGGCTGAGAACAAGCTGTGAACCGTAGAGCTGTGTTCCTTCCTAGTACTTTTCCTCAGCAACCAATTTCTTTCTCGTCCAGAACAACAGAGAGTTGACCCTTTTCTACCAGAAACTTTAGACACAATAATTAACCCAGCTTCCTAATAACTTAATGATCATGCCTTGCATCTCATTGGGCCTGCTGTTTTCAGGCTACCTCACAGTCATTAATTAATTCTGCACCCAGCTGCCTGGAGCTGTAGGTCACCCTGATCACTGTCAGGGTGGGGCTGAGTCATCAAGACAGGCCAGGGATCTATCTAAGGTCACCCAGTGTCTGAAGCTGGTGGTAAGCAGGGTTATAAGGTCAGGCCTCTCTTTAAGATCTTCCTCCCCAGGGTCTGATGTTCATATCTGGCCTCATTTTTCCATTACACCTACCTGGGTTAAAGGCTGCTAGCTTTCACATGCTCTGGTGTCCCCAGGACCAGGTCAATAGTGAGAAACAATTCTATGCAACATTTTACAATAATGTATGACTGACTAATACGCCTTACTTTATTGCCTTGGAGATAGGTGCATTTTAACAGAGGGTCTTCTGCAGCAAAAATGAAGTGCATCCACAAGCAGGCATATACCCTCCCCTCCCACATGAGCACACGAAGTTTCCCATCCTAAATATGGATCCTAGATCTGGATGATGTTCCAATGGCAGGATCCAAGGCGTGTCAGGCATGTGTCATCATCAGCACACAGGCTGTTTTAGCAATGGGACTCTACACGGAGAAATTCCTTGTAGTCTCCTTGAGGCCAGGTAGGATTGGAGAACTTGCTGGATCAGTCTTCAGACCCCTGCTTTAGTAAGCTTGGCCATTAGTTCTCTGTAGGGACAGGAGAGAAGCAGAAAACTTAGGTGCAAACATTTTACACTGCCTAAGAGTTGGAAGTTGGTGCTCTCTTAATTAATTTTATCACATTTCCTTAAACAACCAAAACAGGCACCATGCCACCATTTACCCTGGTGATATTTGGTCTGAACAAATTCTGGGCTGCTCAAGAACATGACTTATATTAGCCCAACATAATTATGTGCACACACATGCCCATGTCTGTAAGTATATGCCAATGTATGAAGAGGAGGAAAAGAGTCCCCCATGAGGGATAAGTTCACCCAAGACACTATCTAGAAAGCTCCCGAGAACTTATTTAATGCAGGAAGTTTAATAAAGTGAAGGTTATGACAAAGACAATGACAACGATAGTTGAATGTCGTATGTTCTAAAGAGGGGCTCTGAAGACTCAGGGATGCAGTGGCTAGTGCAAATGCCTTTATGAGGGGCTAAGGGAAACCCCAATGAATGGTTCTGTGCCAGAATTTTTATTATTCTCAAGCAGCAATTGGTTGGGATTGGAAATCAGGAGTGACAGGCTGGGGTGTCCAAGGCTTAGGACAGACTTCTTAAAAACTGGTATTTCCAAGCAGCTTCTTATGCAAAGCTGAGTTTTAGAGCAAGTAAGCTGGGCATAAACAATTGGCACCAAATCAATTTAGCAGACACTCGGAGAAGAGTCTGGAACTTTCTTTTATCACATCTATTTATTTATTTATTTATTTATTTATTTATTTATTTATTTATTTATTTATGTGTACACACACACACACACAAACACACACACACACACACACACACACACACACACACACACACCATGGTAATACATGTGTGGAGGCCAGAAGCCACTTACAGGAGCCAGTTCTCTTTCTGTGATATAGTGTGATAGAGATTACAGGGATTGAACCTAGGGCATCAGGTTTGCTGGCAAATGGTTTTACTTGCTGAGCCATTTTTTTTGCCAGCCCCTGGAGCAAACTTTCTTATCCCAGGCTTTTTAAGTAATGAGTTTAAGAACTTGGCAAAAATGTCCAAGGTAAAAATCTCCCATGGAAAATTTTCTTTCTGTCTTTCTTGTCTGTCCTTGCAAATCCTAAATTCACACTCTGTGAGTTATGTAGGCTGGGTGAGTGATAATTCTCCGAGCCTCGGGTTTTCATCTCTAAAGATTTGGCAGAGTTTCAGTGATTAAGCAAGATGATAATTGGGATCGCTGCTTGTGATACTGATAATTGTTGACATACACCACCTTCTTGCCGTACACCAGGTTACAGTTGTATTCCCGGTTTACAAATAACTTGTGAGATACCGAGTAGGAAATGAGGGCTGGGGGGGGGGGGTGACACAAGGAGTTAAAATGTTTATTTGCTCAGGACGAGGTGTGTGAAGTAATTGCATTTTGGCTGAGTTGGAAAGTGTGTGGAGATACAATGGAAAGACCATCGCAAAGTATTAATTATGGTTTTATCCAGGAGGTGGGTCTGTACATGAACCTAATTTATCTCCCTCTGTAGTAATCTGTATTTTTGAAATGACTACTTATTACTTTGGTGGTATGAAAAAATGATAGTGGGGTGGGGAGCATGTGGGTGGTGAGGAGAAAGGCATTGCCCCCACCTGCCTCCTGTCCTGCCTTGGGCAACTGAGGCTAGTAGTCTTGTTTAGTTCACTTAGTGGATCTGTATTCGCATTATGGCCCTATAGAACTGGACACCTACTGGGTAAGCCTACTGGTTAATCAATGATCTCTGTTTTCATGTGATTGTAACTCAGATGTTAAAAACCGTACTGAAATCACCAAGCAAACTTCCGGTTTATCTACATGCACAAACCTTTGCTCATGCCCTTCTTTCCCTTCTCCAAAGACCTGTTACATGCCGGAGCAACATCTGTATCAATGCCCAGGGTTTGCAGACTCAGAAGTGAACACGGACTCAAGTCCACCATCTTGGGTCATAGAAAAGATTTGCGTCTTGGAGTTGAAGAGAGGCCCAACCCCCTCTCAGGACATGAGAATGTGATTTTGATTGGTCTTGGCACTGTCCCTTTGCTACCAAATATAAGCACAGGACCACGACAAGTATATGGCAGGCAGAGGGAGGATATCTGGAGATGAAACCAAGGTCTCTTGTCAAGACATGCCAAAGGCGTCTGGTGAGTGGGAAAAAGGGATCCATGAACTTGGTAGTGGAGAGGGGAGAGTAGGCTAGACCTGCCCCCACCCCTACCCTGCTCCACCTGTCTCTTCTTTCCTTACTGTCTTCGAAGTGCAGGAGATCCAATCACAGGCCAGGAAGGACCTGGCTGGTAAAATCAGTGGCACCTCCAAGCAATTCTAAGCCCTTTAAACATTATTTCAATCAAGCCTAGGCGTTACTGCTGGTGAGTTCACATCTCAGATGAGGCGGTCAGACTTGAGGAAGATGGGGACCTTGTCAGTGAGTTCACAGCATAGCTGCAGAGCTGGGACTCAATCCAGCTCTGTGTGACACCACAGCTCCAGATTAATTGCTCCCCAAAGCCCAGAGAAGCTGCGTGAAGACAGCAGCTTTTGAAAAGGCTTTTTCAATCTTTAGAGGCGAGAGCCCACCACCCCGGCAGCAAATGCATGATGTACATGTATGTAGTGAAAAAGAGACATAAGTTCTGTGCTTCAATAGCTCGGATTTTGAGGTGGTTGTGATCACAAACCTTAGCTCATCTCTGAGAAATCTTTCCATCCTTTCTCTTGTCCCATAGCTCCATTTAGCTACTACTGGCACTCCGGATAGGGACTCGCTCGCCTGTAAGTACCAGCTTGGAATCCAGCTCCTCCGCCTTCCCTACCTCATTTATTCATCCTTCAGGCCCAGCTTAACACTTCCCTTGACTTCCCATTTGTAACTAACTTTTTCTCCTCTAGGCACAATCACACTGGACTGTAAAAAGTAAAGAAATATGCAGTTTATAGGTAAAATTTATCTATGTATATTAAATCTGTATGGTGTTTTTTTTTTTTTTAAACAAATGCAATAATGGTCCCTCCCCTCAAAGATAGGCTTGTCCCAATTCCTGGGATCTGTGACTATGTTACCTCACATGATAAAAATGACTATACAGATATGATGACCAATGAAGACCTAGAGATGAGAGTATCTTGGGCTCTCCAGCTGGTCCTAATCTAATCACCGAGGCACTAACTTTGAAGATGCTGGAGGAGCATAAGCAAGGGAAGTGACCTACTGAAATGGGGTCATTGTCAGTTAACATCCAGCAAAACCCAGGACTTTAGCCCCAAGACCACCGGAAACTGAGCTCCACAAACAGCCTGAGAGGAGTTTGACTTTCATGTCTTCAGACAGAAAAAAAGCATGTCAACATTCTGATTTCAGCTCTTTAGACCTGTGTCAGAATTCCAACTGGGAGCCTGTAAAAGGCTACATTATGTTGTTTTAATGTTTTAATATCTTTCATGTAATGACATGTAATTTGCTACAGCAGTAATAGGAAGGAAACGTGCTTCTATTGGGGTGCTATAATTTATGATGGTATTTGTACCATTTTGTACACTGAGGTTGCCTGAGTGTACAACCAGGCAACTTAAAACGTCGTAATTATTTTTAATTTCTCCCAGAGTCCCAGGCAGTCATGAATTCCTTGGCATTTCAGTAGATCAACTCATCACCTGAGTAACCATTTTAAACCAACATCACCTTGGGTGCTGATGGATGCAATACAGTTAGCAAGGGAATTGGACCACTTTCCACATACCTACCTTTTTATCTTCTAGAGGCACACAAGAAGACTGTATTGTCTTTGCCCACTCAAAGACCAGAGTACGTTACTTGCTTTGGCCAAGAACTCTGGATAATACTTTCTCTCTCTCTCCATCTCCTTCTCTCTCTCTCTCCTCTCTTTGGCATGCAACCTGACAATATTCAGTATGGTTTCTGGTCTGACAGCTTGCATACCATCAGGATTACGCTCAGCAAAACCTGGCAGCTGATCCACAATGTACTTGTAGGCAGAGAAAAGGAGAAATAAGCTATTTGCTTCAATAACTCAGATTTTGAGGTCGTTGTGGCTACATAATTTAGCTCATCTCTGAGGAAGCCATTTTCTGCCTTTTGGGCTCCTGCAATCTCTGGGGAGGGAAATGAGGCATATGATACTCACTGAACTTCCCCAAAGGAAGGAGAAATACATCCTCTGACACAGCTGAGGACATTAGGGGTGACAGCCATGGTTGGTACAGGTAGGTGGGCTACAGACAGAGAGCTTGAAAAGCAGCCAGAACACAAGTTAGAAAATAAGCTCTGGATGTTGGAGACTTGGTTAGAATTCCGACCTTTGTCTTTCACATGAGATGTTGGGCAAAACAAGCCCAATACTTTGTTTTGAAAGCTGGAGATTTTGAACACTAAGCTTGCAAAGTGCCAAGAACTGGGACACAACATATTCCAAAAGCTTATCCTGCTCTTCTGACACTGAGCTGAGCATCTCCCTGAGAGAAGCAGCAGTTTGGAGAGAGGGCACCACGTTACACAGGGTGAGCATGCTCTCTCCTAAGCTGTGAGCTGACTGGAAAGCAGGGAAGGTACAGCCCAAGACCACAGACAGTTTCCAGCCTGAAGAGTTTCCAGAGAAAAAGGCCTTCCTTTGTAGGATTAGCATCTATGTGAGGGCTTCTGAGGAGAGATGACCTTTCTGTGACCTCTAGGCTTGATGCTTGAATGCTTCTTGCAAGCACAGTGCAAGCGCTGACTCACCAATATTATGTGGGCGGCTGGGACCCTTGTGGCTACAGCCAAGACTTAATCTCTAAGCCACCTACAGTCACGTCCGCTCAAGCCTGTGCTTCAGAGCACCTCAGACCATGGGCTGATGAAGTGAGGAGTGCCAAGAAACAGCTCCTGGGAAGCCATGGGCCTTGGTGAAGCCTCCTTGGCTTGCTGTGCTTTTTTCTTTCTTCGTTACTCAACTATTCAAACACCACACAATCATCTTTTCTCATTATAAAAACAAAGTGATACAATTACAGAAAACACGGATGGGCAAGTAAATAAATAAACCAAACGAACATTATTCTGCCATTTCAAAACGAGCTCTTTTGATACCTTGAATTTTCCCTGTCAGATCGTCTCTTGTGTTTGTATGTATACCTATGTACAAACACATTACATAGCATATTATCAACATCTTTCTATGAATATATTTCTATCACATAATCAAATATCACACAATGTGCAGTATTCCTTTGAATGAAGATAGACTCCCAATTGTTAATCAGGAAGACATTTTACGCAATTTTTGCTTTGTAATCACATAGCAATATTTTGGTAAATTTCTTTATGATCACTCCTTTTCTCTGTTCTTCCATTATTTATTCCGCTAACTTGTAATTTCTAGCAATAATATTTCACATCTTTCACTGGTTTCTTGGGCTAAATTTTAGCGACAGAGTCGTGGAGTCAGAAGGGCAATGTGACTTTAGGACAGTCACATCAATCCCACCCCACACTGGGTTGGATTCTTTTCTTGCATCCCCACAGAGTGATAATGAAAAATACCTCTGGGAACCAAATCTGAAGCGTTAAGTTTTGCTGTCACCGAGTCCTCTGCACAGGGCTGCCCCCGTGTTAGCTGTATTTTGGGGGTCGTTTTTTTTCCCTTCTGGATTCTGTAGCTGCACCAACCACAGGTATGTTTACTGGGAGGTTTTCTGAGATCCCCTCTAGCTGGGCTCACAAAGAAGGAATGGACCGTTTTGCCCAGAAGTCATTCACAGATCTCTTGAAGCAGGGGATGGAGGTTCTGGCATATTCTCTGCTTGAGAAGGTGACAATGAGCTTTGCCTGACCCCCCCAGAGCCCCTCAACTCTAACAATAGGTCTTTATGCTGTCGGCCCGGTGACATCTGTGAGAGTGTACTATTCATTATTATGCCTTTTTCTTGGCAGGCTCTTCTATTGAGTTTGGCTTCTGCTGACTAAAGTAAGGGAAGCTGACCTAGTTGAGATGAGAGGCCAAAAGAAAAGTCCCAGTGTTGTCATACGGCCCGGAGGCTCCATGTGAACCTGTCAAAATAAATATATATGAATTAATCATCCCCGGTACAAGTCCCAACACCGAGCACAGTCTGTGGCACACAGTGCAGCACGCTGAGAGTGTGGCGTGGCGGATGCTGCAGGAGGGCACTAAAGAACCCTGCCTTATCTTGAGGAGGGGCTGCGTGTCTGGCACCACAGTGAGCTGCTTATGTCTTCAGGAGCACTTGCTTGCACAAGAGAGGTGCTTGGCCACGCTTCATGGGTAAGGTTAAATGGACACCTAGTCTTCAGCTCTTGAACAGACAAAGACCAAAATGCACGAGCCCAACAAGGGCTGTGTTCATGGTAAAGAAGTTGGGTGCACCAAGACACTTGATGAGTGAGCTTGTAATAAAAAAAAGACCGTAATATATAGGTCTCACAAAGAAAGAAAGGAAGGAAGGAAGGAAGGAAGGAAGGAAGAAAGAAAGAAAGAAAGAAAGAAAGAAAGAAAGAAAGAAAGAAAGAAAGAAAGAAAGAAAAAGGTTACTTCTTAAAAAAAGTTTCCTGGAAAATGCTACAAGATGTAGTTCACTAAAATCCAGGGAACCTTAGGATCCAAGGTCCAGAGACTTGACTCAGAAGAGGAACTCAGCGTTCTTGGTATAGGGTAACAGTCCAGAAGAGTGGCAGTAGCGCAGAATGCCAGAATAACAAACCGCAGTGCAGGAGGAAAACGGATGCCATGGAAGTCTTTGGCTATATTGTAGGTTTGTCTTTACCAGGGATCATATCCCCGAGGAAGAAATTGGGGGAGTAAATTAATATTGAGTATACAAAGCCAGGTAAAGAAAATAGGACACAAGTGTTAACAACAGAGTAAATGTATAACAAAGAAAACACGGCCATGACACATTGCTTGGCTCATCTGTGGCCAATATTTTCATATATATTGTCATGTAAACAGTCAATATTGAATTAACAAAAATAATACAGTTATGTGTGAGTGAATAGGTGAGCAGAAGTGTGTACTTTGTGGGAGGATCCAGGAAGAGTCAAAGCGGTGATGCTGAGAGGCCAGCCCTTACCCTCCACTATAGAAGGTCAAAGGTAAGCATCTAGGATGGAAACAGCCACATCTACTAGGAAGGTGTGTTATTCAAAGGTGAAGAGCTCAGTATCAAGAAGGAAATTAAAGTCTGTGGGTTATCGCTTTTTGGGAGAACAAGTTACAGATAGGAAAATGCATAGTAGGGACTCCATTTTTCATGATGGCGTTATAAATTTATAAATAGGTACTTAATGCTGTTTTAATAAAATTAGTTACCCTTCTAGAGGATACGCAACTGAAGAAATGATGGAGACTTCTCTTAAGGTCCCGGTGGATAAGTCATTGGTTGTTTCTTCCTTTTGAATCATGCCCTCTTCTTCGGTTATATTTCAGAGACAGTCATAAGAGAAAAGGGATGGCTGGAGGCTGTTTGTGCATTTGTTTACTGTATGTGTTGGGTTCTCCTGGTGAGATTTCCTTTGACTTAAATGGTCAATTGCTTTTGTTTGTTTGTTTTAAGTTTGACAGAACAGCCCAGGCATCATGCATCTTGTAGTACCAGATTCTCCATGGATCCCATGGGTTCAAGAACTAGTCCAACGATTCCCTCCTAGATGCAAGATGTTTCCCATACAGGAGACACATTCCTTTCTCTTCATCATAGCTTTCATCTTTTCTCTCTGCTGGGAAGTATGGGTATACAAAGAGCCATCCACCTTTTTTTACTCATTCACTCCTGAAACCAAAGGCCATCCTCTGGGAGGTTAATAGTTTAAGAGTGCTGTATGATGCCAACAGGGAGGATAAGCTAAGAAGGACCCGTGACCCTGACTTGTCAGTTTTAGCCTCAGTGTACCCTTGCCCTGCCTACACTCCCAGGACCATATCTACTCTGTAGTGAATCTCTTGGTGACAAAGGTGAGCAAGCATGGATCCCTTACATGATGCCAGGCTTTGCTTGGAGTCCTTCCAATGGATTAATACCTTTGATCATCACAACACTAAAAGTAGCCACTAGTCTTTTCCACATTTTATGGATGAGGAGTCAAAGCACAGAGATGTCAATTTAACAGGCCCACGGTCACACAGCTAGCAGATAGCAGAGCTGAACTATTAACAAAGACAGCATTATTTTCAGAACACATGCTCTCAACAGATTCCCTTAACCCTCCTTCTAAACCTGCTTGAATAGTCCTCAAATGAGCCCCAAGATTCTTTCACAGAGGCCTTCACTGAGGCACCATAAACCCTTTCATTCTCTCTCCCATTTGGTTTGTGTTGATCAAACTGGAATTTCAGCAAACATCAAGCCTGAAAACTAATGCCGGGAGAAGAAACCCTTCATTGACAGAACCTCCTGGCACAAACGAGGCCTTTGAAATCCTTGGTGGCAATCTGATACCCATGTGGTAATGGTGTGGAATTAAGAGTTTAAGTCTCACACCCAGAGGCTGAACTGCTCACTAATCTCTTGGTGCTCAGGCAGAGAGGTGGTGGGCCAGGCATGTCTTGGGTGATGTTTCACAGACCAGGAGGCCCCTCTCCACAGCAGAAAGCAGTGACTCCCCAAACTAGCCCCACACAGCCCAGGACTGGACCTCCCTCGGCCACTGATCTGATGTACAGAAGGGCCTGGATGGCTTTGGGATTGAAGGGACTGAGGTGGAGAAGATCTGGCCTTGTTGAGAGCCCCCTCTTCCCCTGTCACTCCACTCCAGCCTCAAGGAACCTTCTTTGAGGTTCTCCAACAGGCCAGGCTTGCCCCTACCTCAGAAGCTTTTGCTTAGTTAAGAATGTGCTTTCCCAGCTCCCACATAAGCAGATCTCAGCTCTACAGCACGTCTGACAAGAAACCAAGGCGGCCACACATACCCTTTCTTGTCTTTCTCCTGTACTTTGTTAAAAGTAATGAAAACTGGTCTGCAGTGATGATGGCTCAATAGTTAGGGACACTTGGTGCTCCTGACGAAGACCCTGCTTCAGTTCACAGCCACTCACAGATACCTGTAAATCTGGTTTAAAGGATCTTTCACTTTCTGGCTTCCACAAGCAGCCACACATATGTGGTACCCCATACACATGTAGCGCGCGCATGCACGCGCACGCGCACGCGCACGCGCGCGCGCGCGCGCACACACACACACACACACACACACACACACACACACACATACACACATACACACACACCAAAAATAAATCTTTTTCTAAGAAGCAACAAAATAAAAGGTCTTTGTAACACTTATCACTGGTGGGATTTATGAATTTATTTTGTTTTATTTATTCTATGTTTCCTCTCGAGTTGTGAAAGCAGGCAGGTACTTTGTCTTGCATAAAATTTCTCATGCCTAGAGCCTAGCATTCTGTCATCGTAAGAAAAAAAATACTTCTTGAAAGAACGAGTAATATCCAGGAGCAAGGCAGGCTCTGAGCCCACACTATAGGAGAACAGTATGGTCTTTCTGCTCTAGTCCCTCCTCCTACCTCCCAGCACTGAAGACCTCAGTCCTAGTATAAATAAAACATTTCTATTGGAAGCTCTGTGACTCCTCTGGGAGATTAAAGCAAGAATCATCTAAAGGTAGAGGGTAGATTTGGATTGAGTCCCATGTTCCCTTGTTTACAGGAAACGATGGAGTAAAAGCTAGCCTTTGAGGGTGCTTCCCAGCATCCAATACCATGCCAAGGCCTTGTTTATTCTCTGCTTCTCCCTGGAGGGTCCTGGAGAAGCCTCTAAGCTCTCAGCAAGTGAGGAGACCCAGGCATTCTCCAACCTTAGTGCCAAGCTTTTTCAGCTCGGTGGATGTACTTGCCATCTTTCTTATCTTGATGTATACAGCTTGAATACTCATCTGTAAGACATTTCTGCTTAGGCAGGATGATGACCATGACGGCAGGGGAGTCAAACTCAGACTCAGTGGGGCTTTCGAACCAAGCTTCTCCCTCCCTCCCCTCTAGCTCCACCCCAGTGTGGTGCAACCCTGTCCTCATGGGTCACCAGACTGGTGAAACCTGAACAGTTGGAGGCCAAAGGAAGCACTCGATGACAAGAGGGTGGGGAGGTGAGCAAGCAGAGGAGGAGTGGGGACTTCAGACAGGAGCGTGGTGGGGGGCAGAGAGAGAGAGGCATTGGGAGACTTATTTTCAAGTAGAGATGGATTTTAGAATACCGCTTCACTGCGTTTATCATAATGAAATCTCATGAGGCTGCTGTGAACGGGGCTCTGTATGCATTGTTATGCTATTTGGTTTTGATAAAAAGTGGCATTGTACAAGATGTTCCTTAGCCACGTAAAAGCTCGCTGCATAGCTAATGGTGGCACAGAGCCACACCACAAGTTGAGCAATGCCATGGTGGGGATTAAGGCTGGTATTTTAATGTGAACTTTAAGAGAAGAACCGAAAGAACAAGAAATAAGAAAAGACAGAGGACCCAAAGGTAGATACTGAGAACCAGGAGGAAGCAGGACAAAAGGAACAGAGAAAGGAATGAAAGAACAAAGGCAAAAAAAAAAGACATTTTGTGGGGGAAACACATCTTATTAAAATGGGAGCTAGCTCACCCGCTCTGAAAGGGAAGGCATTTCTCCACTCTCTTTTTCTTGTCTGCCTTTGTTTCAAAGCTTCGCTCTATTTGTATGCACACTTATTTATTTCCTTCGTTCCTGTCCAGACTAGGAGCCAAACTGTCTGAGGGCTTTCCCCAAAGTTGTAGGTTGACAGGCTAGTTTAATAGTATCCTTTAACTTAGCTCAAAACCATAGACTTTTCTCTCACCTACTTCTGAACCTGATCTCTGGGGCACGTGCTTGTCAGTGGTCTCTCAGAGATGTGAGCAGGGACAAAAAGCACACTCTTCTCCTTCTTTTCCTTTTCCTTCTCCTTCCCTTTTCCCTTCCCCTCCTCCTCTTCTTCCTCTTCCTCCTCTTCCTCTCTCTGCTTTGGAAGAAAGTTCTAGAATGTACGCAGTGATGTTGGAGAAGAAGAAAGGTGGTCTAGAGGAAGAGGTGTGGTTTGGATAGTGAGTTTTAGAAGGTGAGAAGAAAAGCATCTAATATATTTAGGCATCTGATAATTCTTGTTTTCTTCAATTTATCTCACCCTACCAGAAAATTGTGGGTCATCATTATAAGACTGGCTCATTTCTTCTTCCTGTGCCTGAGCCATAAGCTTGTAGACAGTATAAAATCTGTCCCCATTTCAGAGAAAAAAAAAACAAAACAGTGATGCCTTGGCATTCAAATACAGCACCTTCCAGCATGTGCTTAGGACTGGTGCGTGGTGCAGAAAGAAATGGATATAATTGTGGTCAAGTCCCTAGGAAGATCTGAAGAACTATGGCCAAACCATCAAGGGCAAAGAGCTATTACTTGCCAGCATGAATGACTGGCAGTAGAGTTGGAACTTGGTTGACTTCTGTTCTGTTGTCACCAAGAGTTGTGCAGCACCAACGTTCTCCTTTCACAATCAGGTCAGCGTTTGCTTAAAGAGTTCCTATGTAAGCCCTTCACTCTGACCCCAGCGACCTGGATGTACTTTCCAGGTTTTACAGGACCATTGTACATATGCAGGCCTTGGTGTATTGCTGTTTTTTCTGCAAACCCTCTCTTCTTCTTTTTTAAAAAATACATTTCAATTTATGACACATAATAATTGTACATATTTGTGGGACACAGTGTGACATTCCAATATACACACACATTATGTAATGATCAGAACAAGGTAATTGGCAGATTCATCATCTCATTTTTTTTTTATTTTTTTTTTTTTTTTTTTTTTGGCTAGGACCACTCTAACTCCTCTCTAATGGCTATTGTCAATCATAGTGGCCTATTGTGCCTGTGGTGCCATTGACCATCAGTAGCTCCTCCTTCTGTCCAGCCACCTCATTCCAACTCTCCCTTTTGCACCTCAGCAGATAAGCACCTGCTCATCTTCCATCTTGTCTGGCCTCCACGACACCACTTCTCAGAGCAGCCTTTTCTGTCTCTGTGAAAACCCAGTTCATTCTTCTTTGTCCCTCGGTGTGACCTGTACAAGTTCATGACCTGGCCTCTATGTCTCCTCCCCCTTACCCAGAAGCCTTTTGGCTTTTGTCTATGTCATTCATGCCTAGTACTGTGCTTAGCCCACAGAGGGGCTCAGAGATTTCAAGTAAATAAATGAATAAAATGAGTGAATGAAAGGAATGAAGAAACTTTCAGAAGACAAACTTAGGTTTTAAGAATCAAGAGATTTGTTTTAGCACACTGTGCCCTTTTGGCTTTGTCACCATTCTAAAGCCATTTAGACTGTATTCTAATAAATAACCAGCACCTTGCTAGACAGGAGCCTTGGTGCACACATAGGTAGACTCAAAACTAGATATGCTTTCTGGACAAATGGGGAAAATAAAACATGAGCTACTAACATTATTTTAAAATTCTTTACACACAAGGGGGAAAGGAGACAGTGAAAGCGAAAAGGGAGGGAAAACATCACTTACTGGACTAAAAAGGGGATTGAGTACTTTCAGACAGCATATATGTTCTTCATAGACAGCCTCTTCTAGGGTATATATTGTCCCATTGTACAGCCGCGGAAATTCCCATTAAAGATGGTAGACACGATAGCTAAACCACAGCACATCTTCTTCATTCTATGGGTTGTAGAATTCTAGGAACTGGCTTCTGAAATTTTTCTAGAGCTGAAGAGAAGGTACAGTGGCTAGAGCCCCTGCTGTGCAACTCTGAGAAGCTGTGTTTAAGTCCCAGAAGCTTTGGAAAGCCAGACACTACAGCATGAGTCTGTAATTCTAGGGCATCTATGGCAAGCTGAGAAGCAGAGACAGGAGAATCCGCAGAAGTTTGTGGGCCAGCTAGCCTGTCATATGCAGCCACAAGCAAGAGAGCCTCTGCCTTAAACAAGAGAGATGCTGCCGCAAAAAAAGGTGGAAGAGGAGCATATGTTGTATCATGATACGCCCACACTCACACACAGAGACATGGACACACAGGAACACACACACACACACACACAAATATAAATATATAGAGAAAGAAAGAGAGAAATGGAGATATGCAGGAAAATGCACACAAATTTAGATTTTTTTTTTAAGTTTTCTAGATTCAAGTCTCTTTCTTCGCATTCACAGAAGAGGAAACTAAATCAGAGATATGAGAGTCTTGGTTGGGTCATTTCACATTGGTGACAGTCAAAATAGGTTTTCAATTTATGACATGTAACAATTGTACATATTTATGGGGTACAGTGTCAGACCTGAAGTTCAGCCCTGAGAGAAGGTGTCTGGGATGATGCTTCATAGACAGGAAACAAGATCTGAAGCCCATGGTCCTGTTTCTAGTCATATTTCCATGCTCTGAGTGGCTAACATGGTCAGAGTTTTGAGATAAACAATTTCAGAAATCTCTCAAATCACAGAAGTCATACAACTTTGGATTGATGCTAGGAACGAGGAGACTCATCAATGCATTTTTTTAAATTTTAAGTAAATACTTATGTTCTCAGTGTTATAGAGTAATTACCACCTTAGCTTGTTACTCACCTCTGCTCTATAACGATTAGAAATGGATTCTTTTGGTCTAGTGAACGGAAGACTTCTTCCACTGAGTGCTCTGTACTGTTGCTTAGGAAACCAGAAGGGATTTACAGGGGTTTCACTCAATGTTTTGCAGATTCTTTTGGGCTCCCAGACACAGGTAATGAAGTGAGCTGATGGTGGTAACTTGGGCAATGTGCAGAAAGAGCTTACTCCTTCCTGGCTGTGCTCCTACTACTGAAATTATTTAATTTAATGGTGATAAAAGCCTATGAGCTGCTTATTTTAAATAACAACAGTAATTCTAAAATTTTATTGAAGTATAATTGAAGTTTGAATAGATATTTACAGTCACTGAACCACATCACAACCAAAATAAGGAATAATTCCATCACCCCTTGAAACTTCCTTATGCTTCTTTATAGTAGTACTGTCTCCTCCACTCTCAGGCTAAACAGCTTTTCATGGCCCCTTTGTTGTTGTTGTGGCATGGTCTCTTGTAGCCCAAAGTCACCTTGAACTTGTTATGTAGCTGAGAACAACACTGACTTTTGGTCCTCCTTACCTCCACCTCCCAGGAACAAAGATTACAGATGTGTTTCACCTCACTCAGCTCTAGGCAGTGCTGGAGCCAGAACCCAGGGCTTTGTGCTTGCTTGGCAGGCACTCTTCCAACTGAGCTATATCACCACACCAGCATTTAGTCTTTTGCTCTGGTTTCTTTCACTTAGTACAGTGCCTTTTAGAATCTTTGTTGTTGTGAGTAACTTACTTTCATTATCCCACATGACATATGGGGAACTAAAATCTGGCACGTGGAAGTGACTTGATCCAACTTGTAAGAAGAGAGCCAGAACTCAAACCCCTGCCAGGTTGATCCTAGTGTCCATGTACCATTTCAACACCTTCCACATCCACACTGGCCATCAGGGCTCCTGACCTGGCCTTTCCTCCACCATGAGCCCACATAGTGAGTGGTCCTTCCATCCTACGGTCACAATGCAAGTTTCCCATATGAAACCCGAAGAAGTTATATAAAGATGCATGAGCAGTTGTTACCTCCTCCTCATCCTTCCTCCTCCTATTCGTCATCCCTTCTCCTCCTCCTTTGTCTTTCATGTTTGACCCAGAAAATATTTCAGCACAACACTACAGGGAAAACATCTGGACAAAAGAAAATGTTCCTCTGATTCCCAAGGAATCTCCACACCTACCTCAGGCCCCCAAATTTCTGTATCCTCAGCTGTGACTGTCACACAGCAGCTACCTGCTGGCCAGGCTGCCTTGAGCAAGTATCTTACCCCCTGAGGACTTAAGTCTCATTGTCTGCAAAGCAGGCTCCAGAGCTGTGTTGAGAATTACAGGAAACAGTAGTGTTAGGCTTGGCCAGGTAGGTGCCATGCTAACTCCACAAGTGACAGGCCTTCTTGTTTCTTTCTGTCACAGTTGTCTCCAGAACAGAACTCTAGTCCTAATTCAGATGTGATCATGTTTTGAAGAATACAGGGTTTATTGCGAATTCAACAAACATCTATTGACCGCAGACCTAGATGCTGCCCCTGGACGAGGCTGGCTTTTACCATTTGACAGATGCGTTCCAACAAGGACGTAGGCCACCTTTAATAACTCCTATTCACAAACGGCCTGTAGTATATTTTACAAAGTATCTACCAACTATGAGGTTGGTGATAGCCAATTAGTACTGAATTAAAAGCTCACTGTATTTACTTTATTTAACCTTCATGGGCATCCTCAGAGATTCCAGAATCCCCTTTTCCAGGTGAGGGAAGTGAAACCCAGGATACTGAATGACCTTGCAGGTAAATGGCTGTGCTGAAATCTGGATTCACATGTTCTCAGCCTAAAAGCAACATTTGCTGTTGTTACACTTTTTGAGACAGGGTCTCACTATGGGCACAGGTTGGCCTCAAACTCACAGAGACATACTTGCCCCTTCCTCCTGAGTGCTACGATGAAAGATGTATGCCACCATGTCTGGCTCCATTGCATTACTTTTTCAATGGAAAAAATGTTTTCATGAAATATTCAGATCTAGTGGGAAGTGGGGAAGGTGGAACAGCAGCTATTCTAAGAGACATGGAATGGGAAAGGTTCAGAGGAAGCCAGGAAACCTTAAACGAAGAAAGCACAGTAGAAACTCACACCCCCATGAAGCTTACAGATTGGATCCTGGCAACACTGACCTGGAATGTGGAAAAAGAGAATCAGGGGAATTACTTTGGATAGAAGAAGCTTCTTCTTTCTAAAAGGAAGAAAAGACTTATTTGCTATTCTCCTGGGGTCTGCCTTCAGAAATTTATCAAATCACAGAAGTCATACAACTTTGGATTGATGCTGGGAAAGAGGATAGGAGACTCACCAATGCATTTTTTTAAAATATTTTAAATAAATCTGCTACAGACTAATTACCATCTTAGCTTGTTCTGCACACATAAACCTGCCTGTGTTATTTATTCATTATTTTTAGAATATGTTTTATTTACTTTTCACTACCTCAAGCACATATATACACTGTTTTTTTTTTTAATCTTATCCAGTGCAAATACCCTCATCCCCCAAGGTCCATCACTATTTTCTCTTCTAACCTTATTAATTTACTTCTTAAATCAGAGATCCCTGAAGTTTCAGGGGCCTGCTTTGTACCGCAGTGAACTTTTCACAGTGACCTGAGCCAAAAAGAGTAATTCACTGTTACATTATTAGAGCCATTCAAGTCAATAAACATTTATATGGGAACAGCTTAGAGGCTGACATTACAATAAAACAATTCTTTAATGGCAGAGATTCCTCACTAGGGGAAGGATAGAAGGAGGTGACAGGAACTCCACAATACGTGTCTTCTAGGCATGAACACAGCACCTCAACCCCTGGAATCAGATTGAGCTCTGCATTGCGTGATGTCTTTTCCAGCTCTGAGAATATCGTACGACCTGAGCTCCTCCTATGGAAGGGACACAGGGGAGAGAAACCATGGTCATGACATCTGGGGACAGGGGGCTGCAAGTCTGAGTTTCAGTGCCTCTTCCATATCAAGACAGTTAAGGCGACTGTTGACCTTTTCCTCTTGTTGGAAGTTGACTGATTGCATCACTGTCAAATATTAAGAGCACACACAAAATAGGAAGGGATGAGGAGAAGCAACCATGTGACCTCCTTTAACAGGAAAGCAAAGCTGTTTCACATGCCAGGCCTCACCCCAGCACAAGTCCAGTGATCTCTCAGAAGCCAGAACCATGTCATTTGCTCACTACCAGCTGCATGGACAAAGTCAACAGTTAGCTGGGTGCACAGAAACTCCAAGTCATGGTTTAGGAGAGGGAAGGCAGTGGGTAAATACTGGGCAAACAAACAGTGTCTACTTTAGAGTCACATTTCCTCATACAAAGACCAATAAAACAAGAATTAATTCCTGCTCTCAACAGTCTCAACTCTCACCTGGAGATCAACATGACCTACTTTGAAAAAATAATCACTGGGCAATAGGATATGGAGGGGAAAGGCATTTAATTTTCCTGGGATGACTCAAGAACATCCTAGGAACGAACTGACCTCACTCCAAAAGAAAAGGAAGTCCAAAGATCTGAAGGAAAAAAAAAAAAAAGAGTGTCACATTACTCTAAGAGGATATCTGTATGTGTCTTGCAGGATAGGAGGAAGGTGGGCATGACAAGGAATGATAAAAGAGTCACAGGGACAGATCTGCCTGCTCTGCTGGCTCTGTGGATAATAGTATTGGAGTAGCTACTACTTTCCTTTGTTCCTTTGTTCACCCAAAGGCTTTGTGTTGGTTCTTTTGAGAAATGTCCCTCAGATTCTACAGGACTGCCAGTCACATGACCTCTCTATTGCCTGAGCATTGACTCCTGACCCGAAAAGGGCCAATCTAAATCCTTAATGGAACTGATATGGGTCCTGAAAATGAGGCTCTGTTCCAATAAATAAATGGCGATACCAAGAGTTATGCTTTTCCTTTTCAGAGAAAAGAGCTTAAAGGGGGAAAAGAAATAAGTTGGGGGTGTGGTGCACTTGTCAGAGCATCTTCCTCATGCACAGGAAGTCCTGGATTCAGTCCCCAGTACTGCACTAGCTGGCTGTGATGGTGCACACTCAGAATGCCAGCACTCAGAAGGTAGATCAGAAGGATTGATGCTCATGCTTATCCTTGACTAAGTCTAGTGGAGGGAGGGAAACACCCACCCACTCACCAAAGCGTCAACACTAAATTTACCCTGCCTACAAGATGTGCAGGAATAAAGATAGAACAGAAATAGAGAAAATGTCCAGCCAATGCCTGGCCCAACCTGAGTCCCAACCCATGGGAGAGAGCCAACCCCTGACTCTATTGATGATATTCTGCTATACTTTCAGATAGGAGCCTAGCATAGCTGTCCTCTGAAAGGCTCCACCCATCAGCGCATCGAAACAGATGCTGAGACTTACAACCAAACACTGGATGAAACATAGGGAGTCTTGTGAAATAGATGGGGGAAGGATAGAAGGAGGTGACAGGAACTCCACAAGAATACCAATAGAGCTAACTGACCAGGGCCCAGAGGGGCTTGTGGAGACTGAAGCACTATCCAAGGACCATGCATAGACTGAACATAGGTTCCCTACACAGATGTAGCCAATGGGCAGCTCAGGCTTCATGTGGATTCCCTAGTAAGGGGAGAGGGTTAGGGGTGTGTGTATCTGACACGAACTCTGTTACCTGCTTTTTTGTCTCTTTTCCTTGGTAGGGCTGCCTTACCAGTCCACGGATGAAGAGGATGTGCTTAGTCCTGATTCAACTTGATGAGCTGAGGTTGGTTGGTGGGGTTGGTGGGGTTGGTGGGGTTGGTGGTGTGAGTTCCCCTTCTCTCATGAACAGAGGAGGGAGTATGGGGAAAGAGCAAGGAAGGATGGCACGGGGAGGAAAGATGGAAGGGGACTACAATCAGGATGTAAAGTGAATAAATAAATACATTTCTGAAAAGTGTTATCCACAACAGGTGTAGGGCCAATTTGAGCCACATGAGATTTTGTCTCATGCGTAACTAAAAGAGGCAAGAGGAGGAAAGGCAAGAGGGACTGGTAAATAACTCTAAAACCTGAGTTCAGTTTACCTCAAGTCATCAGGACTCCATGAATTGCTTAAGCTGGTTACATTTCTGTCTTTAGTGCAGCTGGTTTGAGTTTGGGTGACTGTCACTTGCAGGGTCTTTGGAAGCAGGAAAACCCACCTGAAACTCTCATGGTGCTCCAGCCTGAAACTTCTCCACTCAGCCTCCCTTAGCTGCCAGAAGAGGAGAGACATGTTTTCCACTGTCACCACCTCCAAAGAGGTGTCTCAAAGAGGCTCTGATTCTTACCCAGCTGGCTGGATGGCACCCACTTCCTGTCCTGTGAATGTGGGCTACTTTCCCGGGGCTGTTATCTGACTCCACTATCAGCTAGCAGGTTTCTAGGAAAGCAGTGTTCCACGAGAGCAAATAGATGTGGTCAGAGCTAATGGTAACTCCAGCAGCCATGAACACAATGGAGCTGTGGACATCAGTCATAACTTCTAGTGTTCAGGAGTCAGCCATGAACTGCCTCAAACAAGATAACCCACACTTCTAACAAATCCTCAGAGGCTCCAGGAATGATAGCTTTTTAAAAAGTGCTTCCTATACCTCCAACCTAGATACACACTAGCTGTGTGAGTCTGGGTAAATAACCTCACCTCTCTAAGCTTCTATTTCTTCACTGCTAAATATACCAATTACAACCTTATATTGAGTACTTGCTGTGTACCAACTGTATACAAGCTCTGTGTCAGGGTTGGCTCCATCCCGGGGGAGGTAACTGTTGTGAGCATGCTCAGGGTTGACGCACTGTGATGCTTGACTTCATCATTGTCATGGTTACCAGATCCGTTCCAGTCTTCTGGTAGATGAGGAAACTGGTGCTTTATAGTAGTGAAAGACTGAGTTAAACTCACCTAGCACTCTCCTTGGCCAAGAAAGGAGCTAGAAGTCATACTTTTCCCAAATCTCAGTAGCAACAAAGATATAGAGTGCCTAGAAATAACTCAACCAAGGAAACTAAAATTCCAATTTAAAGAAGCATGAAAATTATCTAAGAGGAAATACTCCATGCATTTGAGTGAGCAATATCATATTACAATGGTCATTGTTATTTCCATGTTTATTCATAGGTTAAGAGTGGCTAAATTTGACCCCAGCAAGGCTCTTTGAGAGACATGAGAACTGTAATCTAGACGTCTATGGAGGAGAGAGCAATGGACAGTTAAATCAACTGCAGAAAGTGAGAAGATTCTTACTTGGGTGAGGATTATTACAAGGTGATAGTCATAAAAGGCAGCTTGGTATTGGTAAGTTATACCAACATCACTGTGGGTAACCATAGCAACTAGAGAGATAAGAGTCAGGCCTCTAAACTTTGATCGAGGGAGGGAATTTATGGCGTCTAATGCAGAATAAGGCATCACAACTTCATGGCGAAAAGCCCAGCTGTTTGCAGACTGAGCCGAGAAGACCACTTCACTGTTGGGAGATAAGCAAACAAACAATCAGAAGCCATAAAAAAGGAATTTCTGTATTAAAGATTTAAATATGAAAGATAAAATAACAAGGAGAAAATGGCTTTGTGACCCAAGGGTAGGAACAGTGCTCATGAGCAAAAACATTTATGGACTTCTTTGCAAGCGGTGCAGCTTGTCTTTGCTACTTTGCGGGTTCTTCTTTTTCCCCCGCCCTTTATCCCCCAGTTTTCACCTCCTCCTACTAGATAGGAGAGAAACAGGAAAAAAGGGGAGAGGAGAAACAGAAAAATCTCTTAATCTAATTTCTTTCCTTTTGTTTCTTCTTTGACCATGACTAACAAACTGTAAACAGCCTCCCTAAAAGACCAAAAACCACCGGCCTCACCACCACTCAGGGCTCTAGCATTTATATACCCTCTGAAAAGTTTCCAGAATTTCAAATATTTACACAATCATGGAAAGCATCTGCAGCTGGCAAAACTTCGCCTTGCTAGAGCATGAGGCAAATCATCATCAGCTGCTTCAGACAACTTCATGTCAAAGAAACACAATTCTTGTGGGAAAAAAAAAGAGAGAATTGAGCACGCTGTAGTGATTCTATTATTTTACGACGGTGACCAAAACTGACAAATGCAGGGACTTGAGAGCCAACTCTTCACTATAACACAAATGGTGCCGTAAATCATAAATGATTTCCTTTGATAGCTCCATACCCCCAAACACTACAAAATGAGGAGGGAAGATGTGGTGATTTTCAGCTAACAAATGTATACATAGGGCATGAAAGTCCACCAAGTTTTCATTATTAGTAGCGGGATATCCTGACTAAAATTCTAATTAAAAAGTCTGAAAATGATCTAAGTGGAAACAGTCCATGTTTTTGAATTGACAATCTCATATTACAATGGTGGTAATTATTCCCACATTTATTTGTAAACTAAAAGGGTCAGATATCAGCAAGGCTTACTTACAAGTGCTATTCTGCGCACTTTATACCAACACACTAATTCTACAAACAATCCCCCAAAATATACCCTGCAAACAACTCCAAGGACGCCTTTATTATTATTGTTATTATTATTATTATTATTTATCAACATCAGCAGCAGTAACACCATTTCTATGTACAGAAGGAACAGAGACACTGAGAGCTGGAGTGGCTAGCCACATGAATAGTAGAAATAGACTGGATTCAAATGGCAGCATTCTGAGTTAGGGGAACTGTGCAGGTTAAGGCCTAATCCAGGGCTCCTTTGAGAGTGAAACATTATACTAATAATAATTAGTTTGAGGTTTCATCCATGCACAAGATGTCTTGGTCAACATGGGTCATGTGGCTCTCTGTGGAGCCTAGTGTTTTAGCCTCTCTGCTGTGCTGCCTCTTAGAGAGGAGAGAGAGAGAGAGAGAGAGAGAGAGAGAGAGAGAGCCCAGCACAGGCTAGTAGCCTTTCCATCATAGGAGGTACATATAAAACTAGATCTTGCAAACTCTCAGGGGAAATAACAGTAGAAATTGGCCCACAGGGTACTGAGAAAACATGAGTGAGGAATGTGAACTGGTTTCAGAGCTGAAGCAGTTGAGGCGGACACTTAGGGACTTGGGTTGGAGCTGTCATTAGCAAGAGGATAGATAGGCTCTGGCTGGGCTTTGGCTTCATGTCAAAGAGACAAACCAGGAGACGTGAGCTCTCTCTCTCTCTCTCTCAGTCTGGGACTAAATTGACCTGTTGATGGGAATCACTTTCCTCTCACTCTACACTCTACACTTGGGAAATGAAAAATATGTCCCTCCCTGTGTAATCCAGCCATGCAAGGAGGAGTTAGTAATTATGTGGTAACAGCTATATTAAGCTGGTGGCTACACAGTGACAGCACTTCCTCCCTGCCCCAAATCTATGATCTCATCCATTCCTCACAGAACCTATGAAGCAAGCATCTTCTTCATTATTATTCCATTCAATTTGGAGGTGAAGCAGCTGAGGCTAAAGGTATTCAGTTGCTTTCTGAAGGTTTAATGATTCGGAATAAATGCAGATCTCTCTGCCTTAAAGAGCATGTCTTGGCATGTATCTCAGTTTCTCCATCCTTTCTCCCCTATCAGACTTAATGATGTCTGGTAGAAAAAGGTAGGTCAGTATTCCTCATTCTAATCCATCTATGAACAAGGATAGTTGTGATTCTTAAATATATAAAAAAAAAAGTCAGCTTCATTTTTCAGTCATCTTCATGAAAATCTACTTCGTCTGAGACTTCAAATGTGTTGATTGGAGAAAAATTATATCAAAAGAACATGAAAAAATTATAAAAACAGTTGAAGCAGAATAAGACTGTGGTGAGGGAAGCCTTTGCCCAGGAGAGAAGAAAAGAAGATTCATGTATGGAGAGAAACTGAGCGACTATGACTGGCCTAGCATCAATGGCCTGTGGGGGTCGGGATACTTCCTTTTCTCCCCCTGTGGCTATTTATCGTCTTGGGCATCCCAAGTCTCTTGTGCATGTTCATCAAATTATTGAAATGAAGAACAATCCTTGTTGGCAAGCAAGAGATCTTAACTCCAATCTGAATCCCCCAACCCCAAAGCTTAATCCTTACTAACTCACTTTTGCTTTTGAAGATGGATAAAATTAAAAGTCTAGGCATTGGTGGGCAAAGCTCCTAACTCAGCGGTCGTCTCCAGACTCACCCAGGCTAGTTCAGAAGGCGCCCATGTCCACTCACCAGGATGTAGCAGATTTCACAAAGTAACAGTTACTTCGGTGTGAGATGTGACTGAAGGGCCCTCAACTCTCAACTCCTCACCCCATTCTCTTTTGAACTCAGATCCAAGTCTTCCGCTCTGATTAATGGAGAGATCTTTTGCAGATTCTGAGTTTATTTCCACCACTCACTCTGAGTGATTCAATCTCTTTGGAATTTTGTATACTTATTTCATTTCAATAAGAAAAACAAAAATGAGATTTATTTTTTAAGAATAAAAAAATTCAGAGAAGACCCCCCTTGGAGAATCATCTAGTTCCTTTGGGAAGATTAGTTTTCTAAGAGCAGTTTCTGGCACCATTCCTCAGGCAACTTAGCTAAGCTGAATAAATATCTCAATGGCGTGGAAACGTGGGATAAAGGCATGAAGGGGAGAAAAGCTATTAGGCAGCTGCCAACACACACACAAATATATAAAGGGGCTCTGACCTGGAGCTCATGGGCAGAACAGAATTATCATTCCTTTTCATGCAGCTTAACTTTCATAACACTTTTCAGTACTGAGCTTGGCAAATATACAAATAAACACAAGAACAGAGATGGCTTTTTAAGGTACTACAATTAAAAAAAAAAAGTGGAATGGAAAAGGGGCTATAGTAAATCGGCTAGAAAAAAAAGTGGGGAATACCCTAGAACTCATTGGTACAGGAGAAAACTTCCTGAACAGAACACCAACAGCACAGGCTCTAAGAGCAACAATCAATAAATGGGACCTCATGAAATTGAAAAGCTTCTGTAAAGCAAAGGACACCATCATCAAAACAAAGCGACTGCCTACAGATTGGGAAAGAATCTTCACCAACCCTTTATCTGACAGAGGGCTAATATCCAGTATATATAAAGAACTAAAGAAGCTGAAAAGCAGCAAACCAAGTAATCCAATTAAAAATTGGGGAACAGAGCTAAACAGAGAATTCTTGACAGAGGAATATCGAATGGCAGAGAAGCACTTAAAGAAATGCTCAACCTCATTAGCCATTAGGGAAATGCAAATCAAAACAACCCTGAGATTTCACCTTACACCTATCAGAATGGCCAAGATGAAAAACTCAAGGGACAGCACATGCTGGAGAGGTTGTGGAGAAAGGGGAACCCTTCTCCACTGCTGGTGGGAATTTAAACTGGTACAACTATTCTGGAAATCTATCTGGCGCTTTCTCAGACAACTAGGAATAGCGCTTCCTCAAGATCCAGCCATACCACTCCTAGGCATATACCCAAAAGAGGCTCAAGTACACAAAAAGGACATTTGCTCAACCATGTTTGTAGCAGTTTTATTTGTAATAGCCAGAAGCTGGAAACAGCCCAGATGCCCCTCAACTGAAGAATGGATGCAGAAATTGTGGTACATCTATACAATGGAGTATTACTCAGCAATGAAAAATAAGGAAATCATGAAATTTGCAGGTAAATGGTGGGACCTGGAAAGGATCATCCTGAGTGAGTTGTCCCAGAAGCAAAAAGACACACATGGTATATACTCACTCATATAAACATACAACATAGAATAAACCCACTAAAATCTGTACATCTAAACAAACTAAGCAAAAGAGAGGACCCTAACTAAAATGTTCAATCCCCATCCTGAAAGGCAAAGAGGATGGACATCAGAAGAAGAAAACAGGAAACAACCTAGGAACCTGCTATAGAGGGCCTCTGAAAGCCAGAAGAAAACAGGAAACAACCTAGGAACCTGCCACAGAGGGCCTCTGAAAGCCTCTGCCGTGCAGACTGTCAAAGCAGATGCTGAGCCTGATGGCCAACTGACGGGCAGAGTGAATGGAATTTTATGTAAGAAGTGGGAAATAGTAAGAGCTGGAGAGGACAGGCACTCCACAAGGAGAGCAACAGAACAAGATAATTTGAACACAGGGAACTTCCCAGAGACTCATACTCCAACCAAGGACTATCCGTGGAGACAACCTAGAACCCTGATAATGCAGCCACTTCTGATGAGAACTGATAGACTAAGATCAGAAAGAAAGAGAGGAGGACCTCCCCTATTAGTGGACTTGGGGAGTGGCATGCATGCAGAAAGGGAGGGAGGGTGGGACTGGGAGGGGAGGAGGGAGGGGCTTATGGGGGGATACAAAATGAATAAAGTGTAATTAATAAAAGTTTAAAAAAAAGAATTATCAATCTGGTGCAACCATGAATTTATACTCATTGTCAATGAGACTGTGGCTCTTGGGCTTAACCAGGAGCCTGTATAACTATCCATACAACAAATATCTTCTCTATTTAAAAAAAAAAAAAAGAAAAGAAAAGGGGCTGTAGAAATGTTTGGGGTCGGGGGAAGAATATGGAGCCACAGGCATGTTCGTGTTGTGCTGAAACCAAGAAAGTTTCATCTTTCTCCATGGCCTACTTCATACCTTCTATTTGAAGATGAGGCCATTGAGAAATGCTCTTGATCCTATAGTGAGGTTCGGTTGGTTAGGTTCTTATTGATTGGCGGAGCTCTTCTTGAGGCACAAGCTTTCAAGCCCAATGAATGTGTTGGGTGTGTGTTGAAATGCTCATGTGTGTGCACATATGGATTGAAAAGATGCACACAGTATGTGGGTGAGAGAGACAGACAGAGAAAGAAGAGTACAAAGGTCGATGTTGAGTATTTTCTCTTACTGCTCTTCACCTCGTTTTCTGAGATACAGTCTTTCACTGAACCTGGGGCTTATAGATTCATCTAGATTGTCTGGCCAGTGAGCACTGGGGCTCTTTCTGTCTCTGCCTTCCCAGCTCATCCAGTTCATTCAGCTTTTTTGGGGTGCTGGGATCCAAACTCACATGTGCATGTAGTGCAAGCACTTAACTAAGGGAGCCATCTCCCCAGGCTCACATTTTCTATTTTCTTCTTCTCCATTTCAGCACTAGGGTGCAAGATGTGTAGAAGGCAAGATGCTTTGTAAAAATTCAAGTTATGGGTTCTAAGGCCATAATAAGATGATCTTTTACAATGTTTTCTGATTTCTTATTTCCAGTTCTTCAAAAATAATCACTTATTGGCTGAAAACAATCGGTCAGAAGTGGTAGCATCGCCAGCAACTTCTATTTATTTTATCTTTCTTAAGTGTCTGCCTTTGTTCCCACGTGTTTGTGCATATTGTTATATTTAATGATTCCAGAAGCCTGGGGTGGCGAGTACTGATATTCTTACCATTTTACTGACTAGGCAACTCAAAACACAGAAAGTGTGTGTGTGTGTGTGTGTGTGTGTGTGTGTGTGTGTGTGTGTGTGTGT
>NW_026585504.1:31417609-31418031 GCF_907164565.1 Psammomys obesus
TGTGTGTGTGTGTGTGTGTGTGTGTGTGTGTGTGTGTGTGTGTGTGTATGAGAGAGAGAGTCTCGTTATGTTTAGTTATGGTTGTTTGCATGAGCCTGGGTGGGAGGGAATTCACTGGCCATCCTCTTCATGGTGTAATCACAGATGAATTACACACGGTCTAGTAGATTAGGAGCTCCTTGTGTTTAGGAAATGTTTGCACAACTGTCACGAAGAAACTATCTCCTACTTTCTTTCAAAACTTAGTTTTATCTTTAGTTTAGTTTAGTTTTTTAGTTTTAAAATCTTCAACGAAATTGTTTCAATCATTTAGCAGAAAAATCAAGTTGTTTATAGTGTGCAGCCTGATACGTGATATCTCTATCTGTCTGTCTGTCTATCTATCTATCTATCTATCTATCTATCTATCTATCTATCTATCT
>NW_026585504.1:31418041-31431148 GCF_907164565.1 Psammomys obesus
TCTATCTATCTATCTATCTATCTATCTATCTATCTATCTATCTATCTATGGGATATATGAGGTTTGTTAAGATATATGGGATAAGTCACATGAATACACACATACATATTCACTCTATGTTTTGTTTGAGATCAGATCAATGAAAACCTACTCTCTTATCAAGTTTTAGACATGTAATATATAAGATGAATTGAATTAGCTGTAGTCACCACAGTGTATAACAGATCTCAGGCCTAACTGAATTTCATATATGCTTTCCCTAACATGTCCTATTCATTTTCACCTTCTGGTGATCACTATTTATTACCTCTTTAGACATGTTTGATTCTTTTTTTATTTTATTTTATTTTTTTAATTTTTTTTATTATTTTTTTTTATTAATTACACTTTATTCATTTTGTATCCCCCCCATAAGCCTCTCCCTCCTCCCCTGCCGATCCCACCCTCCCTCCCCTTTCTGCATGCATGCCCCTCCCCCAAGTCCACTGATAGGGGAGGTTCTCCTCTTCTTTCTGATCTTAGTCTATTAGTTCTCATCAAAAGTGGCTGCATTGTCCTCTACTGTGGCCTGGTAAGGCTGCTCCCCCCTCAGGGGGAAGTGATCAACGAGCAGGCCAATCAGATTATGTCAGAGGCAGTCCCTCTTCCTATTACTATGTAACCCACTTGGACACTGAACTGCCATGGGCTACACCTGTGCAGGGGTTCCAGGTCATCTCCACGAATAGTCCTTGGTTGGAGTATGAGTCTCTGGGAAGTTCCCTGTGTTCAAATTATCTTGTTCTGTTGCTCTCCTTGTGGAGTTCCCGTTCCCTCCAGCTCTTACTATTTCCCACTTCTTACATAAAATTCCATTCACTCTGCCCATCAGTTGGCCATCAGGCTCAGCATCTGCTTTGACAGTCTATACTGCAGAAGCTTTCAGAGGCCCTCTGTGGCAGGTTTCAAGGTTGATTCTTTACTTTAGATTTCACATATAAGCAGCATCATAATGGTGTTTGGTTTTGTGAGCCGGCATCAACCAACCCAGTGTTCTGGCAGCTCACCCAACTGTGTCAGTCACAGAATTTCCTTCTTATTATAAAGGCTGCCCAGGGCTCCGGTGTGCGAATAGAGCACACATCCTTCGTCTGCTTACCCACAGAGGAGCACACATGGGGTGAGGTCACATCCTGGCTTTTCTGGGTTCTGTGGCAGTAAGTGTGGAAGAGGAGATGACTCTCTGACACGTTGACTTCAGGTCCTTCAGAAATGGAACTGATACATCACAATTCTATTTTTACTCTTTCAAACAATGTCCACACCTTCCCATAATTGCTGTACTAACTTACACTCCTAACCAGTCGTGCACAAGGACCACCATTTTCAACAGTTTGTAGGCACATGTTATCGTTTGTCTTTTTGATAATAGCCTTACAAACAAGTGTGAGATGATATCTTGGTGTGGTTTGATTTACATTTCCCTGGTTGGTAGTGCTTTTAAACATTGTTTAATGTACCTGTTTGCTCCTTGAATATCTTCTTTTGAGAAATGTTTAATCAGATTCTTGGCCCATTTTAATTGGATTATGTGTTTTAGTCCCATGAGCTGTTTGATCTATACATATATATCAGATATTAACTTTTTATCAGATGTGTAGACTCCAAATATTTCCTCCATTTTTATCTTCAATGTGTTCATTGTTTCCTTTGCTATGCAGAGGATATATATATATTTTTTTTTTTCTCTTCCTGCATGTAATTTGGGGATCATATCCAAAAAACATCAAAACCTAGACAGTTGTTGTGGAGGTTTCTCCCACTGTGTTTATGGTTTGAGAACTCATGCTTAAGTATCTATTTTTAATTGATCAGCTTATGTTAAGTACTTATTTTAAGTTGATTTCTATACATATTATGAAGTGAAAGTCCATTTCATTCTTCTGAATGTGACAATGAATTTCCCCACTATCATATATTGAAGAACTGTTCTAGTTCCATTTTTCTTGGTGTAATAGTCAAAACTAAACAGCTCACTAATGTGGGGGTTAATTTCAGTTCTCTCTAAATGTTCTATGTGCCAAAAGAAAAGCATTTTTTGTAGCTATTGTATTAAAGTATATATTATACTCTAGGTGCTATGGTGCTTCAACTATTTTTTTTTTTTTGCTAAAGATTGTTTTGGTTTTAGAGAGCATTATTTGGATCCACATGAATTGTAGGGTTTTTTTTAATACTTATATAAAAAGAGATGTTTGGAATTTTGAAGAGAATTACATTGAACCTTTAGCTCACTTTAGATAAAATGGACACATTAATTTTTTAAACCATGAACATGTTTTTTTTTTCCATTTACTGTGTCTTCAATTTCTGTTATAAGTTCATAGAATTGATCTGTAGATCTTTCACTTCCTTTGTTTAATACTTTTTACGTTTTTGTTATAGGAATTGTAAATGAGACTTTCAAGTTTTAAGTTTCTTAAGAAACTTCATGGTATGTGTACAGAAACAGTAGATTTTTGTATCTTTTATTTGTATTCTATTTGAACAACTGTTATTCGTTTATTAGTTTCAGTAGTTTCTGTGTAGTGTTTAGGTTGAATACATTTGTGTATATCTGTGTGTCTGTGTGTGCATGCATGTGACTACAATCTGAAAAAGAGACTAATGTCCTGCCAAATTTTGATGATGTTATTGTTCTGATCCAGCCTGTCTTCAAATAGTTCATTTGTTAATCTTTAATGTGACCATGCTGAAGTGACAGGAACTTTAAGAGCTGGAATCTAGTGGGAGGTCACCGAGCGCCACTTTCAGAAGGTAGGCAGATCCTGGGTTAGTGCTCAAGAGAAGGCTTTTATACAAAGAGCAAACCTGGGTCCTCTCTCCACTCTGAGTTCCTGTCCTTCTGGTGGAATGGATCTCTTCCTCTAGCAGACACTCCCATCACTATCACAGCATCCACACGTGGCCTTCATCAGAGTGGAGCCAATGTCAGTGCCACCCTCCTTAACCTCCAGAACTACCATCCAAATAAACCTCTTTTCTTTTAAAGTGCTAAGACACAGTATAGTAGCAAAGAGAATTAACACATATGCTTTTTTTCCCCCCTGTCTTGTCTAATTGCTTTGGCTGGAAATCCAAGTACTATGTTGAATAAAAGAGGTAAGAGTGGACATCTTTGTTTTGTTTATAAGGAAACATTTTAGAGAAAAGTTTTCAATTTTTAAAAAAATATTTACTTTATGTGTATCGGTGTTCTGCCTGCATGTCCTGTGCCTCAGTTCCATTTCTATAAAATACAGTTCAAGTCCTGGGTCCAAAAATACACCTCTAACCAATTTGTGTGTGGTTTGACAATATAGGAAGGCTTGTGGTTAATTTCTTATCTATCTAGTTATCTAATTGACTGAGCATGATTTTTAAATAATCGGTTTTTTTTCTGTATAATTTTGTCTAATTTCTAATTTTACAGGGGAAACTTCAAAGGTTTGTCATTAGACATTGTGGTAACAGTGCTTTCTTGTAGATATTCTTTACAAGTTAGAAAAATCCTTTTCTAATTCTGCTTTGTCAAAGACTTAAAATAAGAGCGTGGCTTTATATTGAATAAGTCTTTTCTTCTTAAATGTGCATAGGTTTCTCTCTCTTTTAAATTAATGTGCTGCCTTTAATCAAATGCTAAATTCTACCTGGTATGATATGAAAGTTTATTCTGGTATAATCCTATTTTATAATAAAGATTATCCTTACTTCATGATAATTGGGTTATAAAAATTAGTTTATAATTTCCCATCATGGTCAAGAGATAAAATGGTCTGAATTGTTTTCCACACATGAATTCTGAATTGTATTTTGATTTGGAGGTTATTCTAAAAAGAGGAAAAGAATGGATTCCTCTTTTTCTGCTTCCTAAAGGAACACTCATCAGGTTTAGCTCACGTGTTCTTCACATGTATGGCAAAATTTACTAGTGAAACTGATTTGAACAAAAGCACAATTTTCTTTTGGGGAATGATTTTCATGATTAATTCAGTTTCATATAGTAGCTTTGTTTGCTTTTTAAATTAGTTTTTGTAATTTAGCTTTTTGCTTAATTGGTCTGTTTGATTACAAACAACATATAATAAACAAGTTAAATAGAAATATAACATATTTTCATATGATGCTGTTTCTTTCTAATATCTAGTGAACTCCCTTTCTTTGAGTCCTGATTGTGATTCTATGTGGTTTCTCACTTATAGTGTTGATTAATTTACCAAAAGTTTATCAACTCACTAATTTTTTCAGTGCTAACTCGTTGTACATTGTTTTCTCCTATTTGACTTTTGGACTTTTTCTTCTTAATGTTTTCCTTTCTTCAGTTACTAGTCATTCTCCATTCTATCATGCTTATCCAGACTATTCATTTCAAATGAATAATGATACCAGTATTGTTCCTTTAAATCTAAAGTGAAATTTTGTGCTATTTTGTGAAAAAACATGAGATTAATAGGCAGAAGTAAGGAGCTGTCTAATTTAGTGCAAATCAACCTCTTGCTTTATAAAATTCAAATGCTAAAACCAGTTTACATTGTTGTTATAAAGAGCAGCTAAGTGTTCCTACGTCTCTCACTCTCTGCATATTGTCTATCCTGGGTTTCTGTGTTAAATGGAATGTCTTCATTAAACCCCTCCCCTCAAGGCTCAGCAATCTGTGCAGAAGAGGAGGCAGAAAGATTGTAAGAGCCAGAGGTGGTGGATGACTCCAAAGAAAGTGTCTTCCAGACTAATATACTAACAGAGACTTCCGGACACTCACAGAGACTGTGACAGCATGCCCAAAACCTGTGTAAGTTGAAACCAGACCAATTTATACCACTGAGAAGGGGAAGTGGCCACAAATCCCCATCCCTAGCCAAAGTGCTATTTGCAAGTGATGCTTGCTGTGAAGGACTCAAATCAGCCTTCTCTCTTCAGGGCTGAACTGTACTGGGGAGTGGCTGGTCATCGCAAAACAAATTCCCTGTTTGTTCATTTATTTTATGGTCTTTTTGTATCATTTTGTTTTGGCCTTTTAAAAATGTCTTTTTAGTTTTCTTTGTTTTATTTTATTTTATTAGAGAGAAAGAGAGGAGAGAGTGAGAAGAACGCAAAGCTGGATGGGTAGGGAGATGGGCAGGATCTGAGAGAAACTGGAGAAGAGAAAAACATATATTGTCTAGCATACAAATATATTGTATGAAAAAAGGGTTCACATCCAAGTGGTTAGGGATGCATGTATACACCTGTATGGAGACCAAAGGATAACCTCAGGTATCCTTCTCGGGAATGCTATCTACGTCCCTTAAGACAGGGTCTCTCACCAATTAGCTGGGATAGCTTGCCAGCAGGCCCTAGGAAGCTTCTGTCTCCATCTTCACAGCACTGGATTCCAAACATGTATCACTATGCCTGGCAGTTTTACTCGGGTTCTGGGGACTGAAGTTGAGACCGAAAGCTTGTGAGATAAGCCTTTACTGAGTGAGCCATTCCTTCCGGCATTTGCTATGTTTATAGATTTCAAACATCTAAACAATTTTTCTTTAAAAAATAAAAAGCTATATTCTCAACATTTCTCTTTTTGTCGCTCATGACCCTTACCACGCTAACTCAGGTGTGTGGTCAGCTTCAGTTTTGTCCCCATTGCTTTGTCTGTATTGTTTGTTCTTGCCTAGTCCTTTGGTCTATGTTCTTAGCATATCACACGGTACATAGAGATCAAGACTGTCACTCAGCTGATTCTCTTTGATGGCTAGTCCCAGGTTAGATGAATGAACCAGAGAGTGCGACTTACCATAGTTACCCTCAGGCTTGGCTCAGCCCAGATCCTGGTGAGATATGGGCAAACAGCTTTGCTCTGTCTGCTTAGTAGCAAACCAACGAACGAACGAACCAACCAACCAACCAACCAACCAACCAACCCACCCCATGCTCTCTTTTTGAAGCATCTGCTAAGTTAGGACACTCTTCCCTCTAAAGATAGCACAATATCCTGGTCTAATTCCTGAGCTACTGCAGGAGTTTTCACTGGGTCATTGCTCGTAGTTTAAACTCCAAGCCACATAGCTTAAGAATTCAGAAAATGTCTTAAGGGAAACTGGGCATGGGTTTGAGGATTTTCAATTTCAGATTTGTCTTTCCAACCACTACACACTCTGCTGGATTCTCTGTTCTTTTGTAGAAAACCGACGTCTGGGCTAAGCCTGCATTTATATTCCCTGCCCTGGAGAAAAATCAATTACAGAGGATTAGCACAACTTTCAACTATTCTCTGCTTATTTCTGTCTTCACCTTTGGATTTTCATTGCCTCACTAAGCTCTGTGATGGTTTAAGCAAATTTTATTTATTTTGCCATTTTCAAGCTCTTTTACTTTCTGTGGAAGATCTGATTTGTTACAAACCAGCCTTATGCCCAGCATATAGGTCTTTTGAGAGGAAAAATAATTCACAGAGAAAGTTCTGGAGATGAATGCTCCCAAGTTTCTACAGGAATGGATTGAAAAAGACTAGAAATAACAAATGACCTTTCAGAGGGCACCAGAGTGGCTCTGGAGGGTAGGCAGAGAGGAGCAGAAAGACAAAAGCCAGTGAGGGATTCGTGAGGGAGGTCTGGCTGTAGCTCCATTTCTACCTGAGTAACCCCCTGCAAGGCTGGCCCTAGGTAGGGCTCAAGCCATGCTGGCAAATGGCCTCTGCCAATAAATGCCTGTTGAATAAATAAAAGCTAAAACAACTAAAAAAGAATAACCCTAGGAACACTAATGCTTAACAGCAGAAGTAGTCAAGATCTCCCGTTTGCATTAAAATGGAATCTAAGTCTTAAACTTTACAAAGCACTCACTGAGAGTAATGAAACCTACTCTACACCAGTCAGCAATGAGAAAATGAGGGTTATGATAGCATGTGGGGCATGTGTGTGCAGCATCTGGAAAAGTTAGGGAAATCTTAGAACGCCCTGGTCTCTGAGTTGCTCTGAGCATCTCCAAGGTACCATAACCATGCTTGAGTATCAAGTAACTGGCTTTGTATAGAGGGCCTCATGAGCCTCAGGACTCATGAGCTTCCATGTCCCACACGTTTTTGGTGACTGTGTTGAAGTGTCAGGGTGAAGTGCTGGGACCCTGATGCTTCAAACCTGTCACAAGTGCCATGTGGTTTAAAGAAAGCGCCTTTAGACACAGCTGCACATACTAACAGTGAGAAGTCTGCAGGATGTGGGAGAGCCCTGAGGGTCCATGATGCCAGGTATGAAACTCAGCCTTCTTAAAGGAAAATACCAGAGCCCACAGAGGTGCCTTCTCAGTAATGCTTTGGTTGGACACTTTCCCTCCATTCATCGCAACTTTTCTCCTTAATGATGCTTTTGGCGTAATTTTTCTATCCCCTTTTAATGCTACCACCACACTGGGTACCTCTGAGATTCTCTGAGTTTTCAAATGCCAGTGTGCTCTTCTTTGAGAATCTTTCTCCCTCCCCAGGGCCCTGTGCCTTCTCCCCACTGTCTTCACTTCATGTTTTTTGACTGTTCTGCTTCCTCTACTAGTCTCTAGACTTTACATTTGAGAAGGATGGCATTCCTCTTGCTTCCCATTGTATTCCCAGCACTTAGCAGGGCTCAGAGCACAGCAGGCAAATGATGATATTTATGTAAATAATGAATCATAATTTACGTCACCAATTCTACCTTTGAGTTTGCACTTTACTTCTGACAAGCATTCTGTCCCAGTTACAGTTTCGGGTGTTTCCGGTAAGCCATTGAGACACCTCCTTATAATACATATGCTTGCAGAGCAGGTATGTGTGGGTCCATTCCACATGGAGAAAACTGACGCTCAGAGAACATAACTGATTTTTTCAAGGTGATGGAGGAACCAGTGAAGGATATGAGGCTTGAATTCACATTTATTTGCCTCCAGTACCCAGTCTCTTTGAATGACGTCGCATAACTTTCCGTGTTTAAGGTTCCATGAATGCAAGACCTGTTCGTGGATGTAACCATCTTTTTTTTCATTTTGGGGTTTCCCCGTGGCCCTTAGTTCTCTGTTTTGCTCTCTTCTAGGATCTAAAGATGAGCAGACAGTAGTCAGCTCAGGAAAAGGATTCTTTCTGAAACCTTGAGAAGGCCACTTGATCCACGCGCTCCCACCCACGCAAACAAATGAGCACCCTTGTGGCACTCTCCTCTCTGACGTGCCATTTTGTTTGTTTTTGTTAATTCCTGTCAGGTGTTCTTTCCTCTATAATCTCCTTCCCTGTAGGTGATAGTTGACATAGCTCACATCTGTTGAAATATCTGCCCTACCCAGGGAAGTGGCCAAATAAGCTGTGGCGCTCAGAGTTACAATACAGTTGGAAGAGAGCAATAAAAGGATGGTTAGGCCCTGGGGTGGAGACAGCATTCCTCAAATCCCTCCCTGATTCATCTGCTTTGAACTCAGCGCATCAGGATTCGGGGCATCCTTTTGCCTCTGTGCTTCTGCTCAACACCTTCACATAGACGCATTGAGGAATAGGTACCATGGCTAGACTACGAATGTCGATTCTGAAAAAAAGGCTGGACTCTGGTCACTAATCTATTTCCATGTCTACACTGCTTTTATCAAATACATACCTGTGGAAATCTTACAAGTCTTTTTTTTTTTTTTTAAAGTTTCAGTGTGTGTGCTTGCTAGAACAAGATTCAGCATCTGTAAGAGGAGATGAAATTATTTTAGTGGATCCTATTATATACAATATATTTATATATTATTTAATATAACACACACATATACTTGAGCTCTTGCGACTGCTCTAATAATTTAATAGGAATGATTACAAGTGAACTTTTATTTGAGGGGCAAGAAGCTGCAGTGATAGACTCCCCCTTTACTTCCTAAGGCAATTTTTTTTATTGTTTCTAACAAGGACAGAGATAGAGCATCTCTGACCCATCAAAGGGCAAGTGCTTTAATGACATCATCAGGACTCTATATTGGGCTGTGCAATTGGCCTGGTTTGCCTAGGATTTTATAGGGCTTAGCCCTAGATGTCCCCTCTATCGGGAAATCCCCTCGGCCCTGTTCATTGGCCTGTGTTATTTGTTGGCTTCTGTTCCCAGCTGTCCGTGTGAGAGCAGAAATGATTATTGTCAGCTATAGATTTCTAGGCACCCCACACCAGTGATCTCAGATAAGAAAAAGGGGTTGGATCTTAAGAGTCCCAACAGCATTTGGGAGATGGTTTTATTTACCTGCCTTGAGCTATGACTTCCTTCAAGTCAAATGCTTATCTAGGGAGACTTGGGTATTCATTTGAATACCAAGTGTTAAGATGGCTACCCAGAGTAAGAGAATGGAATGTGTTATAGGCTATGTGCAATGTAAAGTGGGGTAATTCCCAGAAAGAAAGGTACTGGGAAGACAAAAGGGGTGTCAATTACACTGAGCTTTTTATTATTTATTTCATACCAACAATTTATAATACAATTATTGCTGAATAAATGCTTTAGAGGTAAAAACATATTAAATAATAAAAAATAGAGAAAAATTATTCTTAATGCTTATTGAAAAAAGTAGATTAAAAAAAGCACTGAGCTTGACTCTAACACACTGTGATAAAAGAAAATCATGGAAACGATTTCTTTTCCATGAAAAGAAAAGCACTCTTCAAGGTCCTTCCATCATTTCTATTCTGCTCTGTCCAATACACAAAGAATCAAGGGATTTGAGCATTATTGCATGGGTCCTTACAGGGGAAGCATTTCACTATATAGTTGAAGAAGAGAAGCTAACGAGATAGGTTAGTGGTGAAGAGCCCCTGTTTCTCTTCCAGAGGACCTAAGTTTGGTTCCCAGGACCCATGTTGTTTGACTCACAACTGTGTGTGACTAGAGCTCCAGATGACCAAGTGCCCTCTTCTGGCTTCAGGCTTAAGTGGACACCCTCACCTGTGGCATATAATCTCACAGACATAAATACAAATAAAAACAAATCTAAAGAAGGAGGAGGAGGAAGAGGAGAAAAGTAGATATCTACGGGGTCTCCTTCATGAAAGATGTCTCCCAAGACTCATTCACCCCAAACACCTTTTACACTTGCCACATAACTTCTTGATCCTTGAAATTCCTCTTGGTTAGAAATAATATTCAAGTAGCTACAAGGGAGAAGGACTCTTAGACTGAAATTTCAACTAAGATATCCATGACTGATGGCATCACACCTTTTGCAGCTGCCTGGCTGGGGACAGGTTTATGAAGTGTTGCAGATGGAACCACAGCACTTAAGGAAGGTGCTTGAGTGAACTGGGAAAGTGCTGCATGGGTATGGTCTCGGCACATAAGAGGCCGTGGCAAGAAGACTGGCGTAAGTTTGAGGCCCACCTGGGTTCCTAGACTGTTCAGTGAGAACTTGATTCAGAAAGGAAGACAAAAAAGGAGGAGGAAGAGAAAAAGGAGGAGGAGAAGGAGGAGGCGGTGGCAAAAAGCCTGAGAAAACAGCAGCCTAGGCAAACTCAGGTTCCAAGCATGAGGGATGCGGCCCTTAGCTGTACCTGGGACATCTTGTCACTCCGCTCCTACTGTTTTCCCACACAAGAAAGGTTGAATATGAGTATCAAGATCAGTTCTATTGGAAAAAGAGCCCAATTCTCAGGAATAGGGTAATCACAGGACGGGAAAAGTATCCTTTGGTCAAGTCCAGGGGTGAATGACCTAGACAGGCTCCTTCTCAAAGCTGAAAGCACAAATGTCCCTCTCTAAGGAACACCTCCAGTTCCTCAGTTAGTGTAAAAAAAGGAACTGCTCTAACAACCACAGCTTAGAAGTGCCAGCACCTATGGGCTGACTTCATCCTTGGCCTGCTTAGAGCTGGCCCTGCCTCAACCATCTTTCAAAACTAGTGGTTTAGGGCATTGGCTCAAGATTCACTATTAAAGCTAACAGAAGCATTAGTTGGGTTTGGCCTTCCTCTCTTCCAAGCTTTGGTAGGGAAGTGCTCACTGAATGCCTGATTGAAGGTTGCAGTACCTTTCCAGATCCCATGCCTTTACTCATCCACCTAGCTTTGTTTGTCTCAGCTGTATTGACTCTGTCTTCCAACATTTGATCTAATTTTCTTATGTCCTTTTAGCTGATGGACATAAAGGAGCATAAGTCCACAAAGCTTCTCTGAAGACTTTGGCAGTATCCCTGGGATTTAGAGCAATGGCCGGTTCCTGTGAACATTGTCATAATCAAAACCAGTCGCTTAACAGAAGTTTATTCAGGAAGGAATCACATCCTTCTGTATTTGACAGCAAGAAGTATCCCAATATGCCTTGCTGAGATACTCCACTGCACAAAGCCTATTGTAGTGCAGCAGAGGAGACCTCTGAAGGAACACCCATCCCAGAGCGGTCTGTCTAACCTCAGGCTGGTGTCTCTGTTGTTGCTGATCCTTAAACACCATTGGGCCGATTGTTGTTGGTTCAAATTAGCTTGTATATCTTCCTTTCTGTGCCTCCCCAAATTTCTCCTTGCCCTGCCCTTCTGAAGACTATCCTGGTTTCCATGGCAGTCATGTCCTGTATGGCAGCTTTGTTTGCTCATCCTGAGACTTTGTTATTTTTCTTTCTCTGTTATTTAATTCACAGTCAAGAGATATTTCTGAAATAACAAATAAAACTTTATATACATAGAAGATGGAAAGTATCTAATATTCAACACTCAAAAGTATTAGATATTGAAGTTCAACAAAGTAGAAAGATGTATCCTGAGTTTTTAAAGTTAAAAGGCAGAAAATGGGACTTCCTTTTCGTGATAGTTTAAAACTAAAGCAGACACTCAACCCCTAGCACTCCCTGCTGCTCACACCTTTGTTCTCTCTATATACAGATCATTTGGTGCTCCCTTGACCCTGAACTCTGTTGCTGCATCCTCTCACCAGGCGAGCTTCTAAGTAAGCACATGGAGAAATTCCAGAAAGGCAATGATGACTTACTGCTTATGAAGACTGATGATGTAAATCAGTGGCCTATAAATGCATTTAGATAAGGATGAAGGCTCCAGATCTTGTTTGTGCTTTCAGATGTTTGCAAACCTCAGGGTACAGTAGAAAATAATAAAATGAAATCATGCTCTCTGTGTTAATATAGACTTACCCTCTCCCTCTTCTGAGCTGACCTTTTAATCCTTGTCTTACTGGTTGGTTTGTGGTTCACTGGTACTGTATGGGTTCTGCTATATAAACCAGGATGCTTTGGGCTCCTTTTCTTTCATGATGCCCTCATTTTTCTAAAGCATAGTTAGGTACCAGACTGGAAGGAAGTTTTGCCCTTACCCATCGTGGTATCTTCACCCAGACACCCAGAAAACAGGGAGAGAAGATGAGGTGCTTAGAGAAAGATCCAAAAGCTTTTAATATTGACCGCGAAGTTCACCTAACAAGCAGGCTGAATATCAGAGGTTCCTGGTATGGAAAAAGTACCACAACTGATGAATGGAGCAGAGAATGTAGTGGCAAACTTCTGCCATTAGGAAGAAAGAGCCAGTTTTAAAAAATCAAGCTGTTTTCAAGATATCCCGGAGTGTTCCTGGGGGAATAACTCTATGGGACTCCCCAGAGACCTTGCCACTTTCTGTGTGCCCATTTCATATCAGCCTAATAGGAGGTCTTAAGGCCCAGCTGAACCTATTTGTCTTTTGTTTGTTTGTCCCAGTTGGGCTCCTATATATTTCCTGTATGGTGACCTCCTCTGTTGAAAGTAGGAGCCAGGAAGAATTCTCAGGTTTCGTCCTAGTTAGGATCACTCTGTACAACTTGAGTCCATCACAGAGATGATAGCTTAGTTATTCATTCATTTGCACAGATCTGTGGGGCATGGGGCTAGGTGGAAGATAGAACAAAACAGTAATTAAACCGTGATCATATGTGCTCTCTCAAATGCTTCACTAATGAGTTGACTTAATTTTCACATTTTCCCACAAGAGAGATAGATTTTTTTTTTATATTGTACAATGGAAAAAACGGAGTCTAAGTAATTAGACCAAAGTCTCCCAGACCTAGTGTGTGGAAATAAAATTGTAATCTAGATGAATATATATATATATGTATATATATATATATATATATATATATATATATATATATATATAT
>NW_026585504.1:31431158-31432496 GCF_907164565.1 Psammomys obesus
TATATATATATATATATATATATATATATATATATATATATATATGAAATGTAGTGCCTGCTGCAATGCTGATTGATTTTTAGCCTCTGTAATTGTCCTAGCATGAAATTCTTTGTCTAAAGCTTTGCATTATCACTAAGTGCCTTGTGTGTGCTCAGTTGAGACAGGGTTTCTAAAGTTTGGGAGGTAGAGGTTTCTTATGCATTGTAGCATAGACAATTATACCAGGTGCCAGGAGCACAGTCCCTAGCTGTAAAATCAGGAAACGTCTCCTGGCATTTGCTTTTCAAATGCCAGCTGGGTAACAAGGTTGCTCTGAGCTGAGAAGCACTGCTCAACAAGATTAAACTGTTAAAGGACAGGCATCATGGCTGGCTTACCATTTTATTTTCCATTGTCCCAATCCCCAACATATTTGTGTTTATAAGGTCTTTAACCCTATAGCTGCAGAGTATGAGCTGGCTGAATTCTGTGTGTGGGTCTCTCTGTCTCTGTCTCTGTCTCTGTCTCTCTTTCTCTCTGTGTGTAGGGTATTTGTATGATTGTATGTGTGTGTTCGTGGAGGGTATTTGTAGGTGTGGGTGTGTGTACGCGCGCATGTGTGGAAGTTGACAGTCAATGCTGGATATCTTCCTTTATCGCTTTCCGCCTGACTTTCTGCGACAGGATATCTCCTGAGCCCAGGACTCAGCTAGATAACCCTGCTAGGCAGCTATCTCTGGGGGCTGTCTACCTATGGCCCATCTCCTTCCCCAGCACCCAGGTTACAGATACATGCCACAACATCCACCTACCGGGCTTTGTGTGTGAGTGCTGATGGTCCTTCTGCTTGCACAGCGAGCGTGTTAGGGACACAGCCATGTCCCCAGCCCAAATCCACATTCTTGTAAGCTCCTACAGAGCACTCCCTAGGTCAGCCTGTATTATTAACCATAAGGAAATCACAAAACTGGTAAGAGATTAAGACTCACCAGATCTAGGATCTCTAACCACAGTGGAGAAATGATAAATCAACAAAACAGAAAGAAATACTGGCAATAATACTTGGTTAATACATTTCAAAGTTCCTCACAGGTACTATGAAAAAAAAATCACAGTAAATTTGGAAATACTGTAAGGGGGAAAAACATGAAAACACAGTATATAAAAATTTATGTCAGGCATTTAAAGCAGTCCTTAGATACATACATATAGATTTAAAAGCTTATATTCTAAGGAAAAATGTTAAAATGTCAATAATCTAAGCTTCAAATACCTCCCCCCCAAAAAAAAAAAACGGAAGGAAAAGAAGAAGAAGAAGAAGAAGAAGAAGAAGAAGAAGAAGAAGAAGAAGAAGAA
>NW_026585504.1:31432506-31554551 GCF_907164565.1 Psammomys obesus
AAGAAGAAGAAGAAGAAGAAGAAGAAGAAGAAGAAGAAGAAGAAGAAAACAGGGATGGGAGTGGAAATCAGAGAGGTGGAAGCAATGGAACAGATTAAGTTGCTGCAGTGGATTCTGGGGGTGGGGGGGAAATCACAAAATTCATAAACCTTAAACTGTGTACTAAGGGTAGGGAGACACACAAATTATTCAATCCATGTATGGCAGCATTCACTATAACCACTACAGAACTGATAGAAACTGAACCATTAGAAGCTGAATAGATGGCTCAGTGATTAAGAGCACTGGCTGCTCTTCTAGAGGACCTGGGTTTGGTCTTAGAAACTACATGGTGGCTCAGAATCATCTGTAACTCTAGTCTAGAAACTTCCACGTTAAATAAATGTTTTCATTTTAAATTTCATTTTATTTACTTTTTAAAATTATGCATGTGCAAAGCCATCACGGTATGAGTCTATAGGTCAGATAACAATACTCAAGTGTAGGTTCCCTCCTTCTACCATGTGAGTCCCAGGAGGATGAACTCGGGTCTTCTATCTTGGCAGCAGAGACTTTTGCCTACTGAGTCATCTCTCCCACCCTAAACAAAGTTTTTACTTTGTAGTTCAGGCCTTAAATTCACGATTCCTCTGTCTCAGCTTCACAACTGTTTAAATTACAGTTGTGTGCTACCACGCCTGGAAACAATAAATAATTAAATATATATATGTATTCACATATAAAAATGAATATATGTGTGTGTGTGTGTGTGTGTGTTTGTGTGTGTGTATGTGTAGCAAAAGAGAGAGAGGTGTGATGGTAGATGCATGTCTTTAACCCCATACTCAGGAGGCAGAGGCAGGCAGATCTGAGTGAGTTCAAGACCATCCTGGTCTATGTAGTGAGATCCTGTCTCAAAAACTAAGTTTTCCAATAACTTTGTAGTGAAGCAAACTATGTCACTCACATTCAGAACTATTGTTTTGCCTTGCTTCTGTGAAAGTACAGCAAGGTCTGAACACACACCTTTGGCACATGTGTTTGTGATTGCTGACTTCAGGTTTCCTTCTGAGAAGCAGGAACATGATGGTTTGTATGAAGTTCAACAGATTGTGCTCTCAGCTTACTTTAAAATATCAAACCTGGGGCAGGGGATCAAATGGAGAGATGTCCTGCTAACTCCCTAACGCGTGCTTGTTCTCAGCAATGAGCTGAGATCCCGTTGTTTACGAGGTAACCTGTATTTTGAGTGCTGGAGGGAATAAGTGGCTTTCTTCCATAGTTTGGTGCATTTCATAGGGTGATCCATGAGTCACCTGCTTTGGAATTATCTGGGGACACAATCCTGTCTTTAAATCTGTCCATAAAAAGATCCTTGAACTCACTGTAGAATTAACGAATCGACTGTTGATGGATTCATAATCTCTGCTGAGGTTCCAGCAACAATGTCAAGATCGGCAATTCTGATAAGTCCCTGGCCATTTCCAATGGACATTACATTTAAGAACTTTTGATCTTTGTTGGTCTCCTTGTGGAACTCCTGTCCCCTTTGGGTCCTTCTATTCCCCTTTCTTTCATAAGACACCCTGAGCACTGCCCAAGGTTTGGCTGTGAGTCTCTGCATCTGCTTCGATCCTCTGCTGAATGGAGTCTTTCAGAGGATATCTATGGTAGCTTCTGTCCTGTTTCCTCTCCCCTGCTGCTCCTGGTGTCTATCCTGTTTGCTTTTTGAATGAGAATTCATCCTCCTCCTTAGGGTCCTCCTTTTTGTTTAGCTTCATTAGGTCTGTAGATTTTAGTATGTTTATCCTATATAATATGGCTAATATCCACTTATAACTGAGTATATGCCACGAGTGTCTTTCTGGTTCTGAGTTATCTCATCAGAAAGTGAGTTCCATCCATTTGCCTGCAATTTCATGATTTTTTTTCCCAAGTAGCATTCCATTGTGTAAACATATCACAATTTATTTTTCAGTTGCATTTTTCTACATGTAGACATCCAGTTAGACCAGCACCATTTGTGGACAAAGTCTCATTATAAAGATATGTACCCCAGATTTTACCTCAAAATCTTACACACTGAACCATCTCTCCTAGCTCAGATATTATTTTTTATTATGTGTATACTGTGACCATGTGTATGGGTTTCTGCACACAAGTGCAGTTCTCTCGGTAGCCAGAAGAGGGCATAGGATATTCGGGGGCTGAAATGACAGATGCGTGTGAGCCTCTTCAAAAGAACCATACTTATCACCCTGCACCAAACTAAAGTCCAAGTGGATCAAAGACCTCAACATAAAACCAGAAATACTAAATCTGTTAGAAGAAAAAGTGGGGAAAAGCGTTGAACTCATTGGCACAGGAGACAACTTCCTGAACAGAACACCAACAGCACAGGCTCTAAGAGCAACAATCAATAAATGGGACCTCATGAAACTGAAAGCTTCTGTAAAGCAAAGGACACTGTCATCAGAACAAAATGACAGTCTACAGACTGGGAAAGAATCTTCACCAACCCTATATCTGACAGAGGGCTAATATCCAAACTATATAAAGAACTAAAGAAATTAAAAAGCAACAAATCAAGTAATCCAATTAAAAAATGGGATACAGAGCCAAACAGAGAATTCTCAATAGAGGAATATCGAATGACAGAGAAACACTCAACAGCCTTAGGCATCAGGGAAATGCAAATCAAAACGACCCTGATATTTCACCTTACACCCATCAGAATGGCTAAGATCAAAACCTCTAGTGACAATACATGCTGGAGAGGATGTGGAGAAAGGGGAGCCCTCCTCCATTGCTGGTGGGAATGTAAACTTGTACAACCACTTTGGAAATCAATCTGACGCTTTCTCAGGAAATACATGCTCTTAAATGCTAAGCCATCTCTACACCCCTGAGTACATTTCTTGACTTTCCTCTCCCGAAGTGCAGAGAAGCCAAACTCTTCCTCCACTTATGTGCATGGGGTCTGTCAGTGCTACCAACTTCCGGGTTTATTTCAAAAAGTTTCTAGGAATTGTATTTTTGTACCTTTTCCATACACCCTGTATTTTCTTCTGTTTTTAAAAGCCTCTAGTTTTTCTCTGATCAGATATTTAGGTTTTGTTTTGTTTATTTTGTTTTTTAAGACATGGTTTCATGTTGCTCAGGCTAGCCTCAACCTTGCTACATAGTTGCAGATAAACTTGAACTTCTGATGCTTTTGCTTCCGCTTCCCTCTTGCTTGCATTACAGACGCAGGCCAACAACACCAATTTATCTTGTAGCTGGGGATGGAACCCAGGGCTTACCTGCACACTAGGCAGACACTCTACCAAATGAGCTACAACCTAGCTCCAGATCTTTAACTTTATCTAAGCTTGGTTGCAAAAGGCTGCGTCCTCTCATGCACCAGACTAAAAGGAATGCCCACACATTATTCAGTCCTCTGTTCTGTCAGACTTTCTGGATGGTGCCTGCTGTCTACCCCTAGAGTAAAAGGTAGATTTCGGAGTGGAAGTCAGTGCTGATCAGAGTGGAGCTGTGTAAGAACAACTTTTATTCACCTGTTTTAGTTGTCATTTTGGAGGCTTACTGTCTCTGTCTGCTAACCTAGGACTAGTTCTGGAAGCTTCTAGCCTCTGTACCATCTAACCTAGGCCTAGAATGTTTTTAGCCTCTGAGACTTACTGCTTAATAAGCCCACCCTTTCTTGTTCTTACTGAGCTCTGGGCTGGCTGGTTCAACTCAGCTGTTCTGGCTCAAACTCCTTTCCCTGCTAATTTATTTAATCTAGTTTCTCTCTCAGCCACCCCTAAATTGCTCTGCTTAGCTTTGGATTAATTTCAGAAATCTGCTCTAAAATTCTGGCTCCTTCTCATTCTCTGGTTTATTCAGTCTTCACCTAATTTCTCTGTCCACAACCTGTCTTTCTATTACTGTACCAGTAAAACTGCCTCTTCTCTTTCTCATTGCCCCTTAAGTAGCTTCCCTTTACTTTCTCTTCTCATGAGAGCTGGGCATAGCCTATTCTGTCAAGTCTTTCTCTGATTCGTCATTGTTTCTGCCACTCAAATAGGCATCACTTTCAAACATCAGTGCTTCCTTCTACAAACTACCTTTATGTTCATTGTTTGGGATTAAAGGCCTGAACTTAAGCTTTTCTTTGCCTGAAACTTGCTTTATACCAAGCTGGCCTTGAACTCAGATCTGCTTGCCTTTGTCTCCTGGGTTAAGGACATGTTTATATTCCGGCCGGATCACACAGACCTAAAAGGTCTTGCCAGAACAGCCATGTTCTATACTTGGAACAGATGTGGAATGCAGACCCCTCTTGCTCCGATGCTCCCAGGGTCTTCACCGTTCTCCACATGCTGCCACTTAATGACTGTTCAAGAGAGCCTTGTCTAGGGGTACAGTATATAGCCCCTGGAGTTCTGGGTTCAAATCCTACTCAGTGCTTTGAAGAAACTCTTTGATATCTCTATTCCCAGCCCTTTTCTGTAAAAATGAATAGAAGTATCACTAGCTCACAGATACTTAGAGGACCAGAAGAGCCCGTAACTTTAAAGGATTTTGAAGAAAACCTAGCGTGCAGTAAGTAGCCTGTTAAGTAATGTCCACATTCAGGTTGATTTCAGGCATTACTTTTATTCTTCGTAGATGTCTGGGAAGTGCTTGGGAACACATGTAAAGTACATATGTTTGTTTCACGTTTCAGTATTTGGGCTATCTCAATACAGACAGGCATTTCAGCTTTGCTCCAAGGAGACTCAGGATTCAGCATGTGTGTGTGTTAGAGCATGAGGGGTGGACAGTACCATTTGCTTGTAATAAGCCAGGCCATCTCAGACAGTAAAATGAAGTGAACAAACCAGGAAGACAGAATATCAGAAGCCTACAGTCTCATTGCGGTTCTTCCCAAGAGTGTCTGCTGCAGACCTCCATCATATCCCACTTTCAGTCATGCACAACCCAAGGCTTGGCAGCCAGGGCCCAACGATTGCACACAACACGAGTCTTCCACATCATCACAGTGGATCTACTCCAGAGGGTCAAATAGGCAAATTTCCCACATCCTGTGCGTCCCTTTACTTAAAAGCACCAAAGGACCAGCCCAGTGGCACCCCTGTGAAAAATTTTCCATGAACTTAGGGGCTAAAACCTTCCTTTATTTAATTTCACCTTAATTGCATCAATTAGGCTCCTTTCGTGTTTGCTCAACAAACTCTTTTGTTTCTTTCACTCAGCTCTGAGCAACAGCTGCCAAATGGAGTCTTTGTTCTGGAAACTTTTTCTAATGGTCTTCACACCGCTCCTGTTTGTTTTCCTCAGGGGCTCTCCTAACAAACCTGAAGAAGTGTGGCTATTAAGCCTCAGAGGGCAAACTTAGTTGCCAGCTGCCATTTTCCCTACCCCCATCAAGTTCCCAGAAAAGAAATAAGGCCTTTCTTCTCTGCTCTGCAAAGAAAATGATTGCATTGGAAGAGGCTTCTGGAACCTTCAGGTATCTTGAATTCCCCTCAAAGACTCTCCTTGTGACATCTCCTTCCATTACCCAGCCTTCAACATCTTCTGGGACTTTTGCTCTTTGAAGGCATAGAGACATCCCCGAAGGTCACCTCCTTGCCTCCAGTGTCATCCCATTTTCCTGAACTCCTGAGTTGTTGGTGATTGGCAATTCTATAGTGAATCTGGTTGAACCACTGCATTGTTCCCACCCCTGTGCTTAAACCTGCCCCCACCTTCCCTCAAAGTCCAGGGAATTTTGCTTACTCCTACCCTTACTGCCTTCAGTTCTTCAGTCTTGACTCTACTTTTTCAGCCCCTGGAACCCACTTAACCAAGACATTCATCATTAAGTCCTCTCCCTCCTTCTTTTTGAAAACCATTCTTCCAGTAAGGGAAGAGGTTATTTGTCCCATCTCCCCAGATCTGGGCTAGCTGTGATTTCCTGGTTGATTATTAAGATTTGGATGAAGTATGTTCAAAACCTTCCAACTCTAGAGTATAAGAAGCTCACTGACTTCAACCTGGGCCCCTTGGAATATTCACTTTGAAATATTTGAAATAGCCCCTAGAAGGGGCTACTGGATGCTGTATAAAAAGTCCATTTATCCAGAGATTGCCATATTATAGGAAATTTAAGTCATGTGAAAAAGCCCTAGGGAGTCCTGGTGAGAGAGAGAAGCCCATGAATAACCAGGCATCAGAGTTGTAATGAAGAAGCCATTTTGAAAATGGACATTCAACTTTAGCCATACTACTTGATACCAAATGAATGAGAGTTGAACCAACCCAGCCAAGCCCTTCCACATTTCTTATGCATTGGGAGGTATATTTTTAGTGCAGCAACAGATAAGCAGGAAAACATTTCTTCAAACAAGTCTTTTAGGTCTTCCTGATGCCCATTCAAGGCTATTGCTCATATTCCCATCTCACTCTCATTATACCTTCTATTTTCTCTGTCTGCATCCTTCCCATTCTTCCCGTATGCTTCTCCTCAAAAATCAAATCATCACTTAAATTGGCTAGAATTTGTTGTCGTTATATCAGTGCATAATGATTTTGTTGTAAGAGTCATACAACAAATACTAAGTCTTTGTGATGTGCCGGGCACAGAGGTTTCAATGGTAAAGCAGAATCCCATGGAACTGGTGGTTCTGTCCTTTCTCAGGGGCCTTCTTACATCCATTTGGAAATGGCCCCTACCTTCATCTGATGATAAACCCTCCAAGGCAGAGGCTGCCTGTTTCTTTCATAATCTTAGGATCTAGCATGGTACACAGCAGGTGCTCAATAAATTCCAACCCAATGAATAAGTGAATTGTGTTTTCGTGTTCATGTTTATATGGCCAGTTGCCTTTAGATTTGGTTGAGTTCAGCCAAGTTGACTTTTGCAAAATTCAGCTTCCCAAGGAGGGTACAATGATCAAATGTACCAAAGACAATGATGTCTGATAGCTAATGGCCTGGCATCAATACTCAACACATTCAATGTAACACAAATGATCAGTGGGAACATTTCACAGAAGAAACTGCTTAAGGAACACTTCCATGCTGACAGTGAGAGGTGGGGCTAGCAGGTGCCACTTACACATCTGGGTATGACACAGCCTCCATGAACTCAGTCCCCCTGCCTCTACCCTGGAGATAGTAAGCGAATAAAATAATGGGAGGAGGTCAAACCTCTATGGATTTTGCTTCAATTTGAATATATCAACTTGAAACTAACTAGCTCTTAAAACCGAAGCAATGTGCATTTGCCCAAGGTTAGGTTCAAAAGAAAGAGTGATTGAGATTTAAAAAAAAAAAAAAAAACCAAAAAACTTCATGTGTTTGTAGGAAGCTGCCTTCTGGACCCATTTTCCTGTACTCTTCATTATGACTGGTTAAGGGGTCACTTGGAGGAGCTGGCAGCTGTTTGTCAATACCGCTCGGACAAAATCCAGGGCATGGAGAAATAGCCTGTACTCAGGCCGTTAATTCTCCAGGGGGTAATTTTTCCTTTACCCTGAGACATTTGCTGATGCCTAGGGGTGGTTTGGTCATCGCCTTGGGATACGGAAGGAGAGATGCTGGAAGTTAGTAATACATGTTGATAATGTTGCTAAATTCCACACCGTTCACAGAGCTTCCCCACCACGATACAATGTCCAAACTGAGCCGAGACCGAGAAACAGTGACGCAGAACTTCGGTGTTCATCAGAACCACCTAGAAGCCTTTTTGAAACACATCATTGATTTGGTAGCTCTGGAGCAAGGCCCAAGAAGATGCATTTTTAACAAATTCTGATGCTGCTTCTCAGATCGTATGTTGGACTACTGCTCTGGCACGTCCATTCTTGACTCAGCAGAAGCTGAGAGGAGTCACCTGTGCCTCAGTCGTGATGGGAAGGTCAAGGTAAGAAGCCTCTGTGCAGTTCTTCCAGAAGGCCTTTCTGCCACTCCACAGGAATCTTTTGCTTGGATCAATGAACTTCATATTGACTCAGTCTAAGTGCTTGCTGGGGAGGAACTGAGAAAAAGTAAAACATAAAAACAATAAGACGCCTGACAAACAAAGAACTTAAACCAGGAAGGGAAATTAGCTACTACTAGGGTCACTTTTTTGGCACATCTTACAGAAAGACCAGGAGAGCAGGGTGACAAAGGCTCTGATTCTTTGGGGTGGAGGGGGGCCAGCCAGACCAACAAAAGTTCAATTAGTAAGTCTTGGCAAATAATGACAACAAACAGTTTGGCAATAATAAATTAAGGCCATGCTTGGCCCCCGCCCAGGCTCGATACTGTAGCTTTGCCAGGCTTTGTGAAAGGGTGGCTTTGAAGGCTTCTGAAAAGGGTCCATTTCTTTAACAATTCCCGCTTTTGTTCATAGCCTTTCTCAGCTTCTCTGTGCTCGTCTTCGCTTGACAGGAAGGGCTCTCAGCAGTGTCAGGCTTCAGTGTCCCAAGACTTTGTCAGTTCAGTCCCTTCCTCCCAACATGGCTTCCTGAGATGCCCACTGCCTATTTCTGCTGTAGAGGACAGGCATGAGTGGAACCTACAGGCCAAGAGCTGAAAGAAATGAACTTTCTACCTTAAATTTTTCATTTCTAAGAAAACAGAACAAAGGCAACACATGCTTCAAGACCATGTTCATTTTGATCACGTGTTTCAGGATGAGGGAGTTAAAATATTAATATAGCACAGAGTGGGAATCACATCTCTCTAGGTTCTCTGAGCTCCCCCACCCCAGAATGAAGCAATAGTATTCATGGACATGGCATTATCTAATATTTATTGAGTTCTTCCAGCACAGCAGAAATTATTCTGAATGTTTTGAATTTGTTCTTTTATTTTCTTAAAGCCTATGAGATAGACATTTTGTCACTCATATTTTACAGGTGAGCAAGTAGAGCCAAATAATAATGAAGTCTCTTTAAAGTGGGCCAAGTGGATATATTTAGGTAAGCACATTACTGTATATCAACTCTTCTAAACATTGGGCTTCCTCTTTCCAGCCTTGCTGTGGCTGCTGGTTTTGATGGTTTGGGGAACAGGAATAAATAATGTTTGAGTTGTTCTTAGCCATACTGAGTTCACCACTCCTGAAAAGAAAGAAGAATCCACCTCTCCCCAAAAGGAAGAAGGAAAGAGGTGGACAATTTCAGCTTTGATTTCAGTGATCATGTGGCAGCTCACCTGCCTCCCCAGGGTCAAGAAGAGGGAGAAGAGACTTGGGGGATGAGCAGGCACAAGGGTACATGGTATATGATAGAAGGAGACTAGAATTTGCTACAGCGCTTCTGAGCTTGTACTCTTGCCATTGTCCCACTCATCCTCCAATCACAGGCTTTCCATAGCATAAGCCACGTGGACTTTTTGGGCCCAGTGAATTTGGTAAAATACACAAAATTGGAAGAATTTTAGGAGACAGAGAAGCGATTTAGTTTCCTTTCTGGAAAGCTAGAATGAAGGCAAGAGTCTTCACAGGCATTCCCCTGTATTATTTCAAGATGTGAGATGTATATCATCCCAGCATTGCCTAATCAGCCAGCTCACGAGTCCCACAGTAATCGATGTACTGCCATAGGTTACAGAGTCAAGCAAGACAGTGCTATGTAGTCAGAGGTCCTAAGGCCAAAGATGCTGAGTGACCAGCTCCCATGGCACACAGAGAGAGCTGGGATATTAACACAGGCTATTCAATTAATGACGTTAAATGGGAGATGATGAGGAACAGCAAATCAGACAGTTTTGGCTTTATTTCACAGACAAAGGGAGATCACTGGAGCCTCCAATGTAGGTTTTTAATATGAACAATATTTTTCTTTGGCATGAGCAACATGGCAGGTGTCCAGATATTGGAGGCTGATACCAGATGGAAGAAAAAGACTAGAAGATTATTCATCCATCCAGACACAAACTCATTTCATGGCACAACAATTGTGCTCCTGGGAATTATCAAATAGAAATAAGAACACAGTAAAGTCCTTTTTAAAAAGGCTGTTTATAAATCAAACCCAAATAAATGTCCATCAATAGGATAATGATATTCACATGATGAGTTGTTAGGATGATGGAATATATTTCAATAGTATTAAAAAATGAACGGCTGGTGAATAAAAATAACTTGCTGGATTTTACAAGGGATGAAGCATGTTATAACATTGGTAGTTCTAGAAGCTGAATGACAGGTACATGGGGATTCATTTTACTACTCTGCTTACTTTATTTACATTTGAAGTTTTCCCTAATATAAAAGTTTTAACCACAAGCTTGGGCCAGAACAGTGGGAAGAGAGAAAAAAATGAGAGATAAAAGATATTGCAGGGATGGACCTCAAGCATTTGGTAACTAATGGGGTGCAGAGTGTTTTCAAAATCTATTTTTGAAAACAATGTATTCAATAACAGTGCCTTTAAGAAATTGAGAAGCAGATTTTGAAGGAGAGAGGGACAGATTCTGTGTGAGGTACTATATGGGCTTTGAAATTAGACTTAGATAAAAAAGAAATGACAGCCAGCAAGGAGACAGAAAGAAAGAAGGACTAAGTTCCTCCTTGAGTGCCCTGTTGATTATGCTATACGTTTAACTCCCTGAAATCAATTAGTCTCTAAATTTGTTGCTCACTAAGCTAATGTCAAGTATGGGGTCAGGTAGGAGTCATCAAAACCATCTGTGCTGGATGCTCGTAACATATCAAGCCAAGCTCTCCTCAGAGAAGCTGTTAAGTACAGACAGACACATCACTGTACGTCCAATATAATATGGCTTATGTGACAATAAGTCATGCTATAGGGTCCAGGAGCTCTCCACACAGCCTGGCTGACAAAGGAGATATACACCTCAGGTATACTTGAAGAGGACTCCATAGGTCAGGTGGAAACCATGCCAACAGGTGCTTTTGGAGTTTAAGAACTTCTGAAGACCTATGGGATTTCAGCTTCTCAGTTGGGGTAGTATTCCCATAATTATAGACTTCTAGAGATATATTGCACCTCCAGGGGATAATTGTTAGTACCTTGTATGTTAAAGACATTAGGTTATGCAGTGTGGAGGAATTCAAACAGGAAAAAGGAAGACCAGTAGCTTGCTCTATGAATAAATTTTTCAAAAAGCATGAAGGAGAAGAAGGTGTGCAACCGGAATCCCAGAACAACCCATTTATTCCACAGTTAAGGACAGTGAGTTTCAGAGAACTGTGCCACCTGCTAAAGATTGCAGTTATTTTTCTGAGAACCTTGAGCTGTTTGATCCCAACTCTGCTGCCCTGACCTTGGTAGGGCCTATCTCTATTCCCGTGTTATTTCTGTGGTGGCATTCCAGTCCTAACATGTTTACTGTAGTTAACGCTTGTTCGCTCCTTGCAGCCACTTTCTCAAGCCCCACTGATGGCATGAACTCTGGTTACAAGTGCTCAGAATGGGTAGAACTGTTCCTCTCTGAGGGTGTGTTTAGTGATAAATGTCATAAAATTCAACTCTGGACAAATGGCAGTGCTGACTTGCTCCCATTGGAAGCCAATCCTGGCATCAATTAAGCCCTTTATATAATCTTTAGCTTGTGATTAAACACATTTTTAAAACACAATTAGTTATAAGCAGTTATGCAGGCCTTTGATTTATAATTGGCCAATTGTTTCCAAAAAGTTGACCAAGGGAGCAATAATACCCTGTTAGCTCTAGGAGATGCATTGCAAACACACACCCTAATTCCTGTCTCTACTCAGAGCTGAAGGTCCCAGTTTGCCAAGTGGGCTCCTACCTATCTTTCCAACCTCACTTTTCCAAACTGTAAAATATACTCATGTCACCCACTAAGTCAAAATCTCACACAGGTTCCTATTGTCCTCTGGGAAATTTCCCAACTCACTCGACTGGCCTGTGAAATTCTTTATACTCTGACCTCTGCAGCTCGTCCGACCCTGTGGGATTGCTCCTTGAATTCTAGCAACCCATCTTGTCAGATAATGGAATTTGAATAAGAATTTCATTCACAAGCCTATATTCACTCATTCTCAATTCTTTCATACTGTTATTGATTCCTTCAATAAATATTTCATGGGGCTTTAATGGATGTCAGTTCCTATACTGGGCACTAACGATTAAATGATAACAAAGGAGTCAATGAGCTTCAATTCTGAAAGGTCGACATTAAAGAATCATACATCTGCATGATCAGAGAAAGGTCATTCCAAGCAAAGGGAAGAATAAAGGCAAAGTCCTGTGAAGGGAAGAGCTTTGGTGGCATACCAAAGGAGGAATAGAAAATGAGTGGAGATCAGAGATATAGCAAAGACCCCCATCATGCAGGGTCTGGAAGCCATGCAGTTTGAGGGGCAGGTTTTTAGGGACAGGGAATGACACGAAAATCTGTGATTAAAACAGCAGCGATGACAACAATAAGTACTACGATTAAAAAACTGTTCTGTGGACTACTGGGTTAAAAGTAAAGACAGAAAGGATGAGAGTGCAGGGAAGTTTTCCAGTGTTGCTAGGAAACAGAAGACCATGGGATGACCAGCCATCCTAGCGTGCCCACAACTTGGAGGTTCTAAAATTCTAAAATCAAAACTAAAGCATACCAAATGGGTCAACCCTCGAGGCAAGACAGAATGAGGTCTTTATCAATAAGACTGTGTTCAATGGGAAGATATGGGTGTTGTATAACCAGAGTACTTACTGATGGACAGAATGAAATGGGAGATGGAAAAAAAAGGAGGGGGGCTTTATATTCTGGCTTTTGTAACCAGTTCTGTTGATAATGGAAGAACAAAGTCTCATTTCTCTGTCTGCCCATGACGGTTCTGCTTTGTTTTTGTAGTGTTGGTGATCAAGCCCAGGGCTTTGAACATGGTAGAACAGAACTACATTCCCAGCCCTGATTCATGACTCTTTTGAGAAGAAAGCAAGCCAACCTGGTAGGGCAGCATAAAAGAAGCCAGCTAATCATTGCGTGGCAACTTCCTGTGCTTTATTGATGGCTTGAATTAGGGCCAAGGACCCATCCAGCCAGTTTACCTTGTGCCTTTTATTTTAGGAAGACCAAAGCAATTTATAAATTTACAAATTTTATGATGATCCTCATAAGCCCCTCTAACTCCCGCCTATGGCTCCAGCTAACAGACAGACAGGAGACAGACAGATGCTGATCAGGTTAACATTGTTATTCCTGATAAAGTCAAAGCCTCTTGGGTTCCTTGAATCACACAAAAAAAGAGCTGTTGAGAGTACATCTCCACACAGAGAGCTGGTTCTCTCCCACAGTTAGAGCCATGTGGCATGATGAAGATGAACTCCCTGCTCTGGTTTTGCATCCACCATGATAAGCATCTGTCAAAGTTACCTAACCCTGTAAGTCTCATTTTCTTCCTTATAAAACAACACTAACAATTACCTACTTTAAAGAGTTCTGATAGAAAATTAAAGATAAAGTGTGTGCCTGTAGAATAAGAGACCTTTAGGGATGGCACCTCTCATGACCGTGACAGGGTGTTGAGGCCTGGATAGTCTTTTAGACACTAAAATCTCGAGAAACCACCCCTATGTTTGTTTGTTTTTTTTTTTTTTTTTTGAGTGGGAGTTCTTAGAGTGGATAAAAATTCATTTCCTGGGACTCTGTACCACATGTATTTGAATCTCAGCCATGCCACTTGCTGGGGATGTGACATCAAATAATCTACCCGATCACTTTATGCTCCCCTCTGCTAATTTATAAGAAGAGTGATTTTTTTTCAATATAGTTATATGACAGGCCTTTTGTGAGTATTAAATGAGATTATCCATGCCTAGTGCTTAACATGGTTCCTGGCACACGGTGAAAATTAAGTAAATACTCTCTACAAACAATGGGAAGAGGTTTCCATTGGCTCTTGCCACTCTCCCGTTCTTGACTGACATGCATTCACTCCTTGTACAGACATTGAGCCATAGACCATATAAGGGCTAAACTTAGTTTCCTTTGAAAATACCCGCCAACAACCCCCAAAGTTTCATGAACTTGGTTTTGTGCTTATAACTCTGTAAACCGATTTTGTAAACACATTTATATTGTACACATAGTATATAATAAAACAGATACAAGCAAAATTTGCATGTATAATACTCTGACGGTATTTTTATACCTTTGCCAAGTAGTTGAATTTCCATGGCTGCCTCATGTGCACAAGATTAATCTCATTATGAATATCACAGTGAGCATTTCTTTGCATAGCTAGTGCTCTTCTGTAGTCAAAAGGACTGTAGAGATTAGCAGTGCTAAGGGATATTTCATAGATATAGCAACGCTAAGGGCTATTTCATAGTCACAAAATATAAATAATATGTTCAGCTAATCAAATATTAATAAGTAGCTGTACCTATCACCATTTGTTGAGTGACATGTATTGATTATTACAAGTCAGCGGGTAGCAACACTGTGCTATTGTCTTGTCGGCAACACAGCCCCATGGCTGATGATTTGGCAGTCACTGCTTAGGCTCCAGTCCTGGCTCCAGAGTCTAGCGGGGTGGACTTCAGTTTTCTCAGCTGCAATGTAAGTCTTAACAGCACCTGACTCAGTGGGTGGTTCCAATGGATTAGGAATTAATTCAAAGTGGCTCTCACGATGCCTTGCCTCTCGGGAGCACACAGGTGTTAAGCTTTTGTTATCATTATCTGCTTTTCTATCCAGGAGCTGTTCTCTCTGCTATTTCACGCAAAAGAGTGTTAGAGCCGAAAGTGTGTAGAGCAATGTTTTGTTGGTATTCACGTGTAGAATAATGTGTAGTTTCTGTTCATTGTAGACCTGAGACGTTCCCTAACTCTTTGCATGGTGGAGGAATTATACCAATCTCACCTTGGAGAGAAAGACACCAAACCCCAGAGATAGCACTGCTGAAGCGCTGCAATTTAGGGAATTGCGTCGAAGGAAAGCCCACTAAAATCTCTAGATGAGAAATCTGAACTAATGCTAATTCGATACAGAACCTTCTGTAATTTATCCCAGATTAAGATTAATCCCGGCCGTGTGGAGAGCGAGGTGCCAGTCTAGGCCTCTGAGGCAAAGATGATGGACTACGGCGTTTGGGATCACATCGAGCTGATGCAAGCCGAAGGAGCTGGAAGTGACTGAAGGCAGCGGCCAGGTGGAGCTTGAGCAGCTTGGAACTGAGGCACAGCAGCTGCGCAAAGAAGAGCGAAGCTGGGAGCAGAAGCGGGAGGACATGGGTAAGAACGAGAAGAGCATGCGCAGGAATGTGGCTAGGCTCAGCAAAGATGACTTCAACAAAAGCATGTGACCTGCCCCAGCCACTGCCCTGCAGGCCTCTGCAGGCCCTTCTCCAGAAAAGGAAACCTAGCCATCGTGTCCCCAGCTCCCAACTTCATTTATTCTCCAGCACGCATCAGTCTCTCTGTAGCCTCTCTACCCCCATCAGCGTTATGCCAAAGTCCTAGGGGTCTGAGGAGGGACAGCAGTTACCAAGAGGGGCTACCGGGTTGGAGAGCCACGTGTCTCCAGCTGGTCAGGGTCTGTCCCTATGGGTCTGTGGTCACAGTTTTTTGTTTGTTTGTTTGTTTGTTTGTTTTTGTCTTTTTTTTTTTTTCTGTCTGGCTTTATGTCTTGCCACTGGCAACAATGCCCAATATACAGATCCGGGTGGGAAAAAAAGTATCTTCTTTCTAGAAATTCGTTCTTTCTTTTTAACATTATTGTTCTTTGGCTATTTTACATGTGTGTGACATTGTAAAATCTGTGGCTTACTCTGAATGTGCTAGCTGCTAAAGCTCTGCTCCATGTACTGGATTTGTACTCTTGTATTGAGAGTCTCAAAGAGGACAGCCATTTCCCATAAAGCCCTCAATCATGTGCCCATCTCTCCAGATACCTGTTTGAAGAGGTTCCCCGCTAGCAGAAGTTTCTATCTGTGCCATATACCTCTAAAACATTGACCTCATAAGCACTTTCTAACAGTTAACCAATCCCATCACTCCAACTAGCTCTCCCACCAAAAAAAGGGCTATCTTCAAGAATATGATGACATTTGGCACAAGGAAAAACAGATAAGCATGACATGATGGAACTTGTGGTACAGGATTGAATGTTTGATTTTTTTTTTTTTGTCTTCAAGTTAAATTGATTCATTTTAATTGCCCTATTTTGTATAAAGAGCCTCAAGATCATTGACTAACAAACAAGTCCAGGCAGTAGTACAGAGATCTGGTCAACCTGGAAATATTGAGCAACTATCTTACTTTTTCCATTAATGGTATTAGTATCTTCCTCATATCTCCGTGTTGGGGTCTTTAGGTAACCAAATCATAAGTTGGAGATGAACTCTTGGTTTGCCCTGAAAAAGTCAGGTGACTACAGCTGGACCATCTATGTCCATTCACCTCAGCCCAAACTGTTCACATTAGCCATCTTTTCCCTCTCTAAGCTAATGTTTTATCACTTTTGGATTTGATTTCCAAGAATGACCTACCCATAACTTTATTCTAAATGTTACTAACAGAGGTAAATATCTGGACTCAGCCTGACAGGAGAAGTATAAAAAGTACTTCTACACTAAGAAGGCTACACATGAATTTATTTAATAGCAAGGAGATAATTTTATCTTATACTATATTGTAATAATAGCTACATATTTATTTTCTTTATTATAAGGCATTTTAGAATTACCTTTATGCCTGAACAAGTAGAAAAATAGATTTAAAAAAAAAAACAAACCATAGGCAACTTAACACATTTCTTGGTACCAAAAAACACTCAGTCTCATATAACCAAGATGTGAAACTAACCAATACCCAAGCCTTTTGCCATCAAGTTTGTCGTCCACACTGCCTTCCTCCTGCCAAATCTAATCAGTAGCCACATGGCATGGCAAAGGTGTTCGGTAAATACCTTGGTGCCCAGTATTCCAAGAACTATACCATCCTTCTACCAGAACTGTTCACATTTTCAGAGCCAAACCAACAGGAAATACTTTTTCCCTGTTTTCATCCCACCAAAAGAATACAGAAAAAATTGCCAAATCTGACCTGGCAGTGTGGCCACAGTGGTACAAAACAGAAGAGGCATCATGGAAAAATGATATTAAATCTAAAATCACCATATGCAACCATCACCATCACCACCAACACCAACACCACCATCACCACCACCACACACACCACTTCACTCCTTTCTCCCACCACTCTCGCCCTACTTTTGCCAATAGAAAATTAGACCCAGTGTTGATCTCAGCAAAAGTCAAGTTAAAAGCATCAGAATCATCAGATTTCCCTCAGAGGAGACAATTCAAATCCTTTTTGCCAAAGAAAATGAAACTCTTCCCTCCTCTCCTCTTAATCTCATGCCAAAGCAAACACTCTTTTCCCCGAACCCTAAACATCAGGGTTAAATCTGTTTATGATGACGATAACAGCCTGCACATTTGAATTGTAAATGAGTTCTTAATCGATACATAGCATCAACATTCGATGAGTCGACTGTGCTTGTTCTAGACAACATACCTTCCTCCGTGGTACCTTGTGATCCATAATCTGGAGGTGTTCCACACCGAAGCCATCACATGCAGATTATCCCAATCAGTTTTCTATCGGGATCTCTTTCCCACAGAAATGTAGAGGGCCTTTGTTACTAAACCAGCTATTGCTGCGTATAAATAAGCGTCAGTAGAAAGATTACTTAAAATTATATCTGTGATGTCAGAGATGGTAGGTCGGAGATGGCAGTATTGTGTAGTAGAAACTGGGAGCGTTCAAAAGCATGGCACCAGGTCCGGCTTGATGAAAGTCAGTTATGTGACCTTAAACATAACTTCTTTGAGCTTTCTATGCCCTTTACTCTTTTATAAATAAAATGTTTGGAATGGACGTTTCCTGATAAATCTTTAAAAATTATAATTGGGACTTGAAAAAAAATTTCCTTTTACTGTAAGTAGCTTCTAACTTCAGGGATAGGTTAAAATTCTCCCCTCCTAACACATCCTTTGGTACCTAGCATCAACAAGACAAAATTTTGGGACTTTAGAACAGATAAATATCAGAAGTGTGTCCCAGTGATATTTCCTCCAACCCTCAATTTGACTTTTTTTTTTAATTCTTTTACATCAGCTAGATTTACTTTTTAAAAAAAAATCCCTATTTCTTCTTCTTTCCTTCTATCTTTCCACCATCTCTTTCTTCTTCTTTTGTTTTTGTTTCAGGTCCTTTCTGGCCCTTCTGCCCCACCTCTTCCCAGTAGCAAGAGAGAAACTTGTAACCATACATAGAAACTGACAGTGAGAAAATGACAGACACATGGAGATATTGATCTGTACTGCCAAACCCAGTGAGAACATTTTCCGAACATAAGTGGCAACTTTCCACAGTGTTTTAATAGGAAATCCTGTCAAGTTTCCAACAGCGTCTTCAGCTGGGCACTGCTGGCCAGGTATCGAGAGCAAAACCACACTGCTTCCTCTCTACAAACTTTAAAATATTTATGAATAAGAGAATTCTTCTCAGAAGTTACTTTTAAAAAGGAATTTGTCCCTTTGTGACAATATATAGTGTAAGCAAAGTTTCCCGATTTGGGAAATAACTTGCGTGCATCGAGGAAGAATATAAAAAAGTAATATGCTGAAGGAAAAATTAAAGTTTAAGGTCTCCAGAATTCTGGGTTTCTTCACTGCAAGGTGAAGTTTGTACATGCTCGTGTGTCTAGACTGTTACACAGTCACATATTTGAAGTAGTTAAGGTCATTCTGGGTTATAATTTTCAGGAATTAAATAATGATACAGCCATTTATCTTTTTTGGAACATCTCATGAAGTAATTTCTAATTGACACATTTGGGCTGAAGGGAGGATTATGTTGTCAGAGTGTGAGCCTGGGGGATTTCCTGTGCCAGTTGCTCTAGTAGCTTAGATTCCAATGCAATAGTTAATGGGATTATAATTACCACACATGATAATTTTCCATGCTTCCAGGTCAGACATGATGCTACTGACAGCTCTCCTGAGATGAGTTCTTCAACAAAGATCACACTCACATCCTTCATGCAACTCTCCTTCCAGAGCTTTCGAGATGGTTTACTGATATTTTATAGATTGCACAACCAAACTCAAACCTTGGAGAATACAAATCTAAAATCAATTGTGTCCATGAAATAAAAGAGCAGAGTAAGTTTTATTATTTATAGAAGGTAATAACAAAGAGCTATCTCCTAAGCAACACAATCTAAGAAAAACAAAAAGGAAGCAAGAGGACTTTATTGGTACTGTTGCTATTCATTTAGGAAAATACTTTGGGAGCAGGCACATGCTGAACATACTTGGTGAAGGAGTTCATTCGTGAACACACCCAATTTAAGATCACTGCCCAAGAAGTAAAGGAGGTAGACCAACACATCTGGGGTATTCCTAGTTCAAGGTCATAAGCCCTTATTCAAAAAGTTAACATGGTGATGGGCACACATTTAAGCATGCTCAGATCATGTCCTAATGATGGTTGATAGGAAAGTCTCAGGTAATGCTTAGATTCTTCTGAATAGTTTCAGCTGGAGGAAAACTGAAAGAACACTTTGAGTATTTGCCCCTAAAGATGCCTGTTCCGCTTAGTAGCTAACATTACGATATTGTAGGCAGTAGAGTATCTCATGTTAAGGCAGTCAAAAGATTTTTCCAACTCTCATCTACCCAGGATATATTTAAAAAATATATAGAAGTCTATGTTACATGAAACTGCTTAATCCTAGATTAATTTGATGAAGAAGGGGTATGAAGGTCCACGTCTTCATTGGATTGGTATTTCATGGTTCTTTATTACAAATTGCTAGGAAATTGCCATGTGTGTGTTTGGTGTTGACATCACTTTAGTGCAGAGCACCATGCCTGAAAAGGTCTATTGAAAGCTAGTGGTGTAATCTGATGCAGAACACTGCTCTGGGATCAGCTCTCAGTAGGACACTGTTAAATGGCTCCTGGATTGATTTGTAGTGGTGAATGTGTTTCAGTAAGGAAAGAACTGCTAATTTTTATCATCAAATACTCCCAAGTTATTGTTTGCTTCATCTTAGGAACCAGCCTGAAAGCTGATCAAGGAAACAGTATAAGATGGGAAGGTCTTAGGTAACCTAGGAGAAAAAAATGCTCACCCTATTCAAAGCAGACGTGGATTAGGATTTGGGGTCAGTATTTCATCCAGTCACCATGTCTCTCCCATAATATCTATTTTCTGCTTTCTTTGATAAACCTTTCAGAAGCCTTGAAAATCTAATAGGGGTGCAGCATGGCAAGGCTGCTTGTGTCATGAAGAGTATATAACTTTGATCCCATGTCATCCATGTCAGCCAGAACTGAATTCAGACCTCTGCTCTACCTCTTATGAATTCATTACATTAGACAAGAGAAATCCTTTCTGTGCCTCTATTTCATAACTTCCTCGTCTGTAAGATATATCTTTGCACTTAACTATGAATAGCAGGCATTTGACAACATGAATGGTACAGAAAAGTCAGTTGTCAACTCCAGAAGTGTAGAAACCCAGTGAAGGGTAAGAAATTAAGTTAAAATGAGGCAGAATGTAGTGTACACACATGAGAGTGAAAAGTGAGTAAGGATTCGAAGAGCTGCAAACCAGTTTCACGCAGAAGAAAGAATCTTAGCTGTGTTAATGCAGAAGAATATATGATGAGCACAGGCAGGAGGGTTAGTTGAGAAAAATGTGCTTGGGGACCTAAGAGTTGATGCAGTAAAGACTGAATGTGAAACCAGGATGGCAAGAGATTCACTATACAACAAATGACTTTAAAATTTCATTCATTAACTCATTCATTCATTCTACAACTGTTTATGAAGTGATTAGTATGTTTGAGGACGTCACTGTTTGGCAATACAGTTATAAGCGAGGCATGGTTCATTGCCATCTGTAGTCTTACAGAAATAAATGTCTAACTATTTGAGAAGAAAAAGCTACTTGTTCTGAACTTTCCAGGGAGACTCAAGGCAGGGGAATTAGTTCCTATTACATTTTGCAAGTCTGAAAAAGTAGGAAAACTCAAAATGGAAAAAGGAGACAGCATCAAGTATTCCTGGAGGCTGCGGACCTGGAGAGGCTACATTAGCTAAGGTCCTAGAGTTAAGCATCTTTGCGATTGATTAGGGGAAAATATTTGATTTTCTCTGATTGTTCCTCAAAGACTAAAATTAGGAAAACTTTCTATTATTAATCAAGTGCTGGCCATTAAGAGGCAATTACCCTGCAGGTTGCTGCTTGGCCTCCTGGATTGTCACTAGAGATAGAAATCTGTCTTCCTGCAAGTCTAACTTTCTGTAGGCTTGGCTTCCTGGATTGTTTATTATAGATAAGGGTTAGTTCTGTCCTGAGAATGTTGCCATGTTGTGAGGGTTCCATCTACCGATATGGCTGGCTTTGCTATGTAAGACTATTCTCTGTCCGGTGGCAGCATTTCGAAAGGCTATTGGGAACACATGCAAAATATAAGAGGTCATGATCATGACAGGAAAACTGACAGTTGGGATAGGAAAATTTTTAGATACTGGAGGCATGGAAGGAAGGGATGAGGAGGTGTGAACTATGCAGATGCTCTAAGAATGAAACTAGGCAAACCTTTGGGAAGCAGAAGAAAACAGTCCAGTCTAATTGTCTGAGAAAGTCCTATGAGCTGGACAGCTTTTCGCATGTTGCCAGAAATGAAGAATCAGTGTAGCCAGCTGAGCAAGGGAGAAGGCATGATATGAGGTATGAAAACCAAGAGAGATTTGGGTCAGACAGAACTTTGTAAGCCATGGTGGAGCTACAGTGCAGAAGCAAAGAGCTTCAGCAGAGACATTGTGTGGTTCAATTTGCTGCTTTGCCATTGCACTTCTGTCCCTTGGTGATACAACCATGTGAAAGACTTAGTTTCATGGAAATGGTGGGAGGCAGTCAGGCATAGGCCAACTTGTGGTCGTCTAAGAATAAAGCAACTCCATGTCTGTAATCTCAGCACTCTGGGAAGCAGAGGCAGGCAGATCTCTGTGAGTTTGAGGCCAGTGTGTTCTACAAAGTGATTCCAGGACAGCCTAGGCTGCAAAGAGAAACCCTGTCTTGAAAAACAAAAACAAAAACAAAACAACAACAAAAAGAACAAAGCATCTCTCTTATCTGATGACTTTGCTTTCTACTTTATGGAGAAAATGGAAGGAAGGAGGATAGAGTCTCCAGGTTCCACAGCTCTCAGCATCTTGACCTTCATGCCATGTCTCCCCTCTCACTACAACAGAAGGATGGATTGTCTGTGCTCTACCTGAGCTCTGTACGTTACTCTGGGTCCAAACTTTCCCGCCAAGTGGGGGACAATGTTCCCTCTCTCTCAGCACTTCATGGCTCCTCTCAACAACAAACTTACTACCCCTGTTTCTACCCCTGCTTCTATCAGCAGAGAATTTTGCAAAAACAAACGGTAACACCTTTGCTTCCTTCCCCTGATCTAGACTTTTCCACCAGCCAATGTGTACTTCCTTGCTCTCCTTTTCAAGGTAAGTGTCCCTTTTTGATGACTGTAATCACTTCCTGACCATTTTCTGACCATACATTGAAGTATGATGTAGAGACGAGATTCATCTTTCAAAGCACACATTTCCACAAATTCTGGAAAATGAATTGTTGTGTAGCTATCATAATAATTAAACTAGTAACATACCCCATTACCGCAGAGTTCCCTGGGGCTCTCCAAAGTCAGTCCCTCACTCTGACCCTCTCCCAGGTGACAACATATTTGATATGTGTTTGCATCAGCCTGTGTTTTTGTCTCTTCCCAAATGCCATAAAAATGGACTCATGCATTGGTAGCAAGTTCCTTTGTATTGCTGAGTTGCATCTAAAGATGGAAATCTTTAATAGATATTTGGGCTGCTTTTTCTGTTGGGTGATTATGAATAAAACACACACACAAAGAGTTGCAAGGAGTGTATCATAGTAAGAGATTTTTGTATGATTCAACAGCACAAAAATTATTTTACTTTGTAACCTTTGTGGTTTTAAATCTGATACTAGTGTCTATAATCCCCTCTAAATTTAATTGTTTGAATATGGTATTTAGGTAAATATATACATATATATTCAATGAAAATTGATTTTCATTTGATTACTTATCTGGACTTACGTTCTATTTTCTATCTGTCTGTCTTTATGTCGTGACCATATAGCAAAGCACAGTAGCAGGGATCTGTAATGTGTACTCCTAATACTTGAGAAAAGTAAGTGGAAAGATCAAGAGCTCAAAGTCATCCTTGTCTACATAGAAAGTTTAAGATTAACCTGACCCTGTCTCGAAACAACAACAACAAAATGTCTCTGTTTTTGCTATAATTTTTATAACTTAAACATATTTAGTGTGTGTGTGTGTGTGTGTGTGTGTGTGTGTGTGTGTGTGTGTGCGCACAGGCCACTGTGCATGTGTGAAGGCCAGAGGACCACTTGTGTGAATTGGTTCTCTCTTTCCAGTGTGTGATTCCACAATGTCAAACTCACACCATCACGCATGGTGGCAAGCATCTTTATCCACTGACTTTCCAGTCCTAATTCCTACAACTTTACAGTATGTCTCAGGTAATGTGAGTCCTCCGCATTCTTATTTTTAAAACTTTATTGCAGCCACTATAGGTCTTTCATTACCCAATATAAAGTTTAGAATTTAATTGTCATTCATATAAAAACAGCCTACTGTATCTCACTAGGATTGTACCAAACCTATAGACCAAATACAACATAAATAGTATGATAGTAATAACAAGTTTTCCAGACCATGATCTTTGTATACATCTGCTTTTATTTAGGATTCTATCCTAAAATGTTTTAAGATTTGCAGCATTCAAGTCCTATAAATAGCTTATTCAATGCTGCTCCAAGTATTTCACATTCTTTGATGTAATTATAAATGCTATTGTCTATTCATTTTTATATTCAGGTCTTTTCTGGCATAGAAAAAATAAAATTGAATTTTAAAATTTGTTTATTTGTGTCTGTGTGGAAATATGTGCATATGAGTACATAAGAGTTTAAAGAGTCCAGAAGAGGGGTTCAGATTCCCCAGAGTCAGAGTTCTTGGAACTGAACCTAGGTCCTCTGCAAGAGCAGCCAGTGCCTTAATCTCTAAGTCATCCCCGTTGACTTTTCTTGTTGAGCTCACTTATTAATCCTATTATCTGTGTAAAATTAATTCTTTAGGATTTTCTGTATGCGTGATCACATTGTCTGTAAGTGCTTATCACTTATGTCAAATAAGTAGTTATTAACATTTACTCTCATTTCCTCATTTCATTTGAGTATTATAAATTATCATATTTACTGTGGCTTCTGAGAACTAACACCAAAAGCACAAACAGTAAAAGAAATCATAAATGAAACTCCATTTTCATCAAGCTTAAAAACGTCTGTCCACTAACGGACACTGCTAAGAAGGTAGAAAGACAATAATCAACCAGGGGAAAGTTCTGCAGATCATTTAACAAAGGAAGTAAACAGAGTAAGAAATTGTAACAGAGGGATGAGAACATTGACGTCTCTAGACAGTAGAAAAAGGAAAAGTCGCCCTTTTGTACCATGAAAAAGAAAAATCCATTTCACGTGACATTTGAGCTCTTGCATTCTATATGTTGATTCCCTTAATTCTCACTTCCCGTGGGTTTCCCAACAGAGGACTTCATTCTTCAAGATCTGTGTCCTCCTATTGGAAACATGCCTGGTGTCTTCTCGCTAGGAGGCTTTCATGTAATAAAGTCTGTGCAGTCATGGAAAGGACTCATGTTCATCATGCCCATTCCTTATAGTTAATTAAATTCTCAGTTTCTATTTCAATGCAAATCTTTGATTATAGTCTCCAGTTATAAAACAGTATGATCTATTGTAACGCTAAAATATAGCCTGTCTCTTTTTTTTAAATCAGGGGTTCTCTCTTCTTCCTATATAGATCACACATATTTGGGAACCAAGAGTTGCATTTTATTTTCTATTGCTATCACAATGCATTCTGGTCTATACAACAATGAGCATACACTAGTTGTCTGCTCATTACTAACTGAAGTGAAAAGGCCCATGCTCTGTTGAGATGAAAATGGACACAGACATAGTATCATGGACAAATGTCCACGCAACATAGCAAAACAAAACAGGCAGGGAAAACAGTTTTGAGCAGCATTAAATGACCAGGAAGCAGGTGGAAATGTTCAAAATCATCAAACAATGAATAAATTAGAATAAAAACTATAACACAACATCATTCGTAACTACCAGTATTGCTATAACCACAATGACAGATAGTGAGAATTGTTGCAAGGACAATCTTAGAGAGAGACCCAAGGGAATTGAAAACAATGTATAAAAGTTTCATATCTGTATCATTCATACACCAAAGTGTATTATTCTTTAGCCCATTATCCATTAGCTGTTGAATGAATAATAATAATAATAATAATAATAATAATAATAATAATAATAATAATAATAAAGATATGGTGGATCTGGAAAACAGAGCACGATTTGACAACACAAAGGAATGCAGTACCAATAAATGCTGCCTCTTGCATAAATTTGAACACATGCTACATGGAAGCAGACAGCCACAAAGACACGTTGCCTGATTTCAACTATGTAAAATGTCAAAAAACAAACAACCCAGCGGCAGAGTGGACATGGTGGCCACCGGGCTCTGGAAGCAGAAAGGCAGGGTAGGTGTGGCCGGAAAGTGTCTCCTCAATGTGAACATCTGAGATTTTGCCAATGGCTGCACAACTCAAAAAAACATACCCAAAACCGAACTTTACATTTAAATTCATATGGCTTATACATTTAACTTAAAGCAATCAAAAAATCAGAATCCCTTTCTTTTCTTTTCTTTTTTTTTTTTTTAGATAGGGTTCACTATGTAGCTCGGGCTGGTCTTGAACTTGCTGTTCTCTTGCCTCAGTTTCCCAAGTGCTGGGTTTATAGCCCTGTGTCACCACATCTGCTTGAAGTCATTTTTGATTTCTCTTTTTCTTTTGCACTGAATGTGCAATACATAAGGAAATCTTCTTGGCTTAGATACTTTTGCAATGTGATGTGGTTTTAATGACCTCTTGTTTCTTGCACCTTCACTCCCTAGTCTAAGCCCCACAGTGGCCCTGAACTTCTGCAGTATCTGCCAGGGCTCTGTTTGGATTTAGCGTGTCCTCATTCCATCTGAACACCATGGTCGCCAGCATCCTTTCAGAGTCTGACAGGTGTCAACATGACTTTTCTGTTTAACAAAATACAGAAGGGAATCAATGTACTGGTCAAACACTTATACAATACAGCATGGAATAAAAGTACCAGTCAAATTGATAGTCTCAAGAGATAAACTGTAAGAAAAGAAAGGGAAGGAAGGCTGCCCGTGGGTTAAAAGAGAGTTGCAAGACACATCAAGGTTAAGCTGTAGTGACTGCAAATGAGACATAAGGGATAGCAATAGAACATTTAGCAAACAAAAAAGCAGTTACCGAAAACTCCTGTGGACAGGGAGAGGAAGGGCTGATAGGACATACCTATGGACGGGCCTCCGGGGAACCTAAAAATTTTAATTCTTGACCTGAAATTCAAAGAGTGTATTGCCAGGAGGATCAATGGAACCACATAGAAGACCCAGAAATCAACCCACACACCTATGAATACTCGATTTTTGACAAAGAAGCCAAAACCATTCAATGGAAAAAAGACAGTATATTCAACAAATGGTGCTGGTCCAACTGGATGTCTACATGCAGAAAAATGAAAATAGATCCGTATTTATCACCCTGCACAAAACTAAAGTCCAAGTGGATCAAAGACCTCAACATAAAACCAGATACTCTAAATCTGTTAGAAGAAAAAGTGGGGAACAGCCTAGAACTCATTGGCACAGGAGACAACTTCCTGAACAGAACACCAACAGCACAGGCTCTAAGAGCAACAATCAATAAATGGGACCTCATGAAACTGAAAAGCTTCTGTAAAGCAAAGGACACCATCATCAAAACAAAACGACTGCCTACAGATTGGGAAAGAATCTTCACTAACCCTTTATCTGACAGAGGACTCATATCCAGTATATACAAAGAACTAAAGAAGCTGAAAAGCAGCAAACCAAGTAATCCAATTAAAAAATGGGGAACAGAGCTAAACAGAGAATTCTCGACAGAGGAATATCGAATGGCAGAGAAACACTTAAAGAAATGCTCATCCTCATTAGCCATTAGGGAAATGCAAATCAAAATGACCCTGAGATTTCACCTTACACCCATCAGAATGGCCAAGATGAAAAACTCAAGTGACAACACATGCTGGAGAGGTTGTGGAGAAAGGGGAACCCTCCTCCACTGCTGGTGGGAATGTAAACTGGTACAACCACTCTGGAAATCTATCTGGCGCTTTCTAAGACAATTAGGAATAGTGCTTCCTCAAGACCCAGCTATACCACTGCTAGGTATATACCCAAACTTTGCTCAAGTACACAAAAGGGATACTTGCTCAACCATGTTTATAGCAGCTTTATTTGTAATAGCCAGAACCTGGAAACAACCCAGATGTCCATCAATGGAGGAATGGGTACAGAAATTGTGGTATTTTTACACAATGGAATACTACTCAGCAATCAAAAAGGAGGAAATCATGAAATTTGCAGGCAAATGGTGGGATCTAGAAAAGATTATTCTGAGTGAAATATCCCAGAAGGAGAAGGACAAACACGGTATATACTCACTTATATAGACCTATAAGATATGATAAACATAATGAAATCTATACACCTAAAAAAGATAATCAAGAGAGCAGACATGGGGTAAGATGATCAATCCTCGTTTAGAAAGACAGATGGGATGTGCATTGAACGTATGACAGGAGTCTACTGAGCGTATTTGAAAAACTCTAACTAGCAGTGTTTCCAAAGCAGATACAAAGACTCATGACCAAACCTTCGGCTGAGTACAGGGAATCATATGAAAGAAGGGGAGTTAGTATGACAGGGAAAGGATAGGAGCTCCACAAGGACCAAATATATCTGGGCACAGGGTCTTTTCAGAGACTGACATTCAATTAAGGACCATGTATGGATATAACCTAGAACCTCTGCTCAGATGTAGCCTGTGGTAGCTCAGTAACCAATTAGTTTCCCATAGTGAAGGGAACAAGGACTATTTCTAACAGGAACTCAATGACTGGCTCTTCGACCTCCCACCCCCCAAGGGAGGAGCAGTCCTGTTAGGCCACAGAGGAGAGCTTTGCAGCCAGTCCTGAAGATACCTGATAAAACAGGATCGGATGAATGGGGAGGAGGTCCCCTATCAGTGGACTTGGAAAGGGGCACGGTGGAGAAGAGGGAGGGAGGGAGGGAGGGAAGGAGTGGGAGGGAATGAGGGATCAGGACACAGCTGGGATACAGAGTTAATAAAATGTAACTGATAAGAAAAAAAATAAAATTAAATTAAAAAAAGAGTGTATTGCCTCAGTATGTCACCGAGACATGTTATTTATTTTATGTGTTTTATGTACCTAATCTTTTATCTTTTAAGAAATCAGACAAAAGCACAAACTAGAACCTGGGGAAATGGCCTAGTTTATAAACTACTTGACAGCAAACATAGGGATGAGAGTTCCGGTCCTCAGTATCTGCACTAATGCAAAGTGGGTAAGTGGGCGTGGCAGCCTGGCTCAACCTAGTGGTCTGGGAGACAGAGACCAGGGGTCATCCGGGCAAGCTGACTAACTAGACTAGCAGAATAGAGCTCTGGGTTTAGTGAGAGACCTTGTCGAGAGAGAGAGAGTCCTTCACAACTGTCTTCCTTCACTCAGTGGCTTCTACTGTCTGGCCTTTCCTCATTCCACTCAGTTGGTCTTCCTTAGCATTCCAGGCAGATTACTCTGGCTTGTCCTCTCTGTCTCCACAGCCTTTGGCTGTTAAATCTACTCAGTCATTCGCTCAGACCTCAGGTTTCTCAGTGTGACACATATCATGAACTCCCACAAAAGTGACTGCCTGTTCTCACCCCAAAACACTAATCTGTTCACCTCCTCTACTTTGGGGGAGGGGGTTCCATATAACTTTACCACATAGACTTCACGTTTCATTGAGTACGGTTCTGTGGGCCTGTCACTGATATATGTGCCACATAATAAAACTTGATGTGTTTTATTTACTGGCGCAAATGACCAAGGGGCCAAAGATAAGGCTCAGAAATGGCTCGGTGGTTAAGAGTACTTGCTTCTTGTGTATGATTCCCTGCACTCTTCCCAAGGTTTGGTTATGAGTCTCAGGATCTGCTTTGATACCCTGTTAGGTAGAGTCTTTCAGAGGCCCTCTATGGTAGGCTCCTGTCCTGTTACTTGTTTTCTCCTTCATCCAATGTACATCCCATTCGTCCTTCTAAATAAGGATTGATCATCTTACCCCAGGACCTCCTTCTTGTTTAGCTTCTTTAGGTGTACAGATTTTAGTATGTTTATCCTGTATAGGAGGACCTTCCCTACCAGTGGACTTAGAGAGGAGGAGGGAGGGTGGGATTGGGAGGGGATGAGGGAGGGGGCTACAGCTGGGATACAAAGTAAATAACCTGTAATTAATATAAAAAATAAAAATTATATATATATAAGAGTGCTTGCTTCTTTTCCAGAGATCCTGAGTTAAGTTCCCAGCACCCATGCTGGAAGATCGAAAGGCTCACCATCATTTATAACTTCAGCTCTGGGGAACTTGATGCCCTCTTCTGGCCTCCACAGACACCTGCACATATGCGTGTCACACAAATAAAAACACTTTTTTAAAGGGAAAGGCCAAGGTGTGCATAATTTCACAACTAAGGTGACAGCTCAACCTCTTTAGAGTTTATTATTTACGTAGCAAAAAGAAGAAGCCAAAGGTCATCCTGGGTGATCCTTGTTCCAAATAACCAAAAGAGACAATGCCAGGGCTTATAGTGATGGCTCGAACATAAGAAGCCCTGGGTTTGATTCCCAACACCTACATGGCAGCTGTAACTACAGTTCTAGGGGATTTAATGCTCTTCTCTTTGGCCTCCAGGGGCACAAGGCACACATGTGGCACATAGAAAAATATGCAAGCAAAACACTCACATACATCAAATAATCATCATTTTTAAGAGAATGACATCAGCAAACCAAAGGAGCCTGGTGAATACCATGTGTCTGTGGGAGACTACATGGCCAAGAATTTAAGAATATAAAAGTAAGATGTTTTATATTAGGCCAAATGCTTGGGGAAAGGCATGGCAGAGATCGCCACACCTCTCCAGCCCCAGGGAGCTTATGAGATGTGTTCTCATGGCCTCTCTGGTTAAATAGGAAGCAGAATGGAAAGTAGTCCCAGCAGCTCTCCACATCCTCACGTGCTCTGGGGTTCAGACATTTTACCAGGACTCAGACAAGCTGTAGTCCAAACCTCTGCCTGTGTGGGCTATGTGGGTATGCGCAAAGTCTCTGGGGAGCCAGGAAGAGCTAACCCTCTCCAGTGTGCATTCAGTATGCATTCATTCAGTGCATACACAAGGTGAGGAGAGTCATCCAGCTGAATTATGATGTGAAAAAAAAAAAGAGGAAACATAAGGACATTTTTGGAATACGCAATGTGGTTTCCAGAAAAATTAAAAAAGTCAGATTATTCTGGGTGATAAATGTGGCTTGTCCCCCATAGTGGCTGGGTATATACATGGACAAATGGGTGCAATTTATATATGCTTCAGATCTTCTATTTTAATATAAAATATGTTAGTGGAAGCTCCTTGCAGAGTTTATTTCCCTTCTGCTTGCACTCCACCCCAGTGGTGGGGACCTGGCCATCACTATTTCTAATGAGTTATACCGATAATGGAACCATTCCCCATGAAAAGTCCAGAAACAACTCTACACGCTTAGAACCGTCACTGCTAGTACTCTAATGTCAATCCTCAAGTCTTCCCCCTTAAGCAGAAGCACATAATGATGATGTCTAACATTGAGCTATGTAAATTCACTTAATCCTTACAATAACTCTGTAAGCCAGATATGGCCATCCTCAGAAAATCAAAGCTCAAAGAGAGACAGTGACTTGGACAAGCTTACAAATGTGGCCAGAGTGAATCTTCCCTATTAGCTGTGTATTTAAGCATTGTCACACTAGTCAAACAATTTTAAACTCAAGAATGAAAACATGAATACTTTCCACACAGAAATACAATAGTAGTCTTAGTTCCAATGTTCAATTGACTATATTATGGTTTCTTTTATCATTTCTCTTATTTTTGGCTATTTTAAAATTTTCACTTTCATAAATAAGAGGAGATAAATATCACCTTATACAAAGTATTTTTAGACGGCAGGGGTTAATTCCCTGTAGTACAAACACAAGGGCAGAAGTAAAGAGAGGCAGTTGGCTGGGAATTTTGGATCCTAGAGGTTTTCCAGACTAGTCTGTATTCTGTCAATAGCCAGAAGCTTCCTGGTCCATCCCTGGGTTTTCTGATACACTAGATACAGCTGTTCCCCAGGACATTTCTAGTGACTCTGATGTTGGCCAACTAGGAAATGTCTGGCCTCTTCAAGTTCCTTCCTTTATAAGCACATACTCTGGGATTTTTAAAATTGTGTGTGTGTATGCATGTACTGATAACACACTATGGTGTACATGTGGAGGTCAGCGGATATTTGCAGGAGTCAGTTTTCTTCCATCGTGTAGGTTCTGGAGACAAAACTCTAGTCACCAGGCTTGATTGCAGGTGCTCTCAGCTGTGCTAGCACACCCACCCATACTCCAGGATGCTTTTCTTTAGCCCTGCCTTCAGGAGCAAATCAATAACAAGACCTCCACCCGAATAAAATCTTATACTAGTGCTAATGCCCCCAACAAACTAATAAATACACACAAGGGAGTGGCTTCAGTGTTAAACACGTAATGCTATCCATGAAAAAGCCCAACATTTGGAGCACACACATGACAGTGTGATTTGAAAGAAAACAAGAAGGCAATTTCCATGCAGTTACCCAAGTGGCTAAACCTGGTGGAGAGTGGCTGGACTGTGGGAAGGCTACTTTATCCATGATGGCCCATGATGGTTGAGGAACTGGCAGTGTTGGAAAAGAAAATGTCAGATCTGCCAGAAAGTGTTCCAGGAAACAGAAACTGCAAACCTGCGATGTTCGAACAACAACAAAAATAAATTCAGCCTGAGTGAAATGTAGCAAAAATAAATTCAGCCTGTAGTGAAAGCAAGAGCACTGAGGAGCATGGAGAAGGGAAGAAGACAATCACATGACATAAGCTTGTTGGTCTTGGGAAGGAATGGCTGCTGTTATATCCCAGACAACATAGATGGGCTGCAAGCAGAGAATCGTCGTGTTATGACACATTTTTTTTTTTTAAAATATCACTCAAGTTCTCGAATGTAAAGGGGCTGGAGAGATGCATGGAACTTGTGAGTTCCAGGCAGTGGATGATAATGTTCAGCTAGAGTCATGGTGATAGAAATGAAGCAGAGTAAATGGATGCCAGCTCTATCTGGAGGGAGTCTCCTCGAGGACATCTGCTACCACACAGGGTGAGCCCAGAGAAGTTACTGTAATGAAATACCCAAGGCAATTAACTTATAAAGAATGGTCTTGTTGAATCGTGGTTTTGGAGACCATCATCTGGTGGGATTAGAGCTTTAGAGCTCCATTGAAGGTGCCAAGTGTGGATATTAATAACCCATTCATGTCATGAGCCAGAAGGCAGAGGAGGATGGGCTGCATTCCCACCCACAATTCCCTCTGGATACATGTGTCCACTACATTAATGGCACATTGTACTCAAAACCCATCCTGAAAAGGCTCACAGTGCCTCCCAACACTGTAAACTCAGCAACTAAGCCTTTAAGATATGTGCCTTAAGGGGGCTACCACCTATATTTTAATCGTAGAAAGTAGAAATTGCCCTTTGTGGGCAATATGAAATGCCTATGAAATGCCTACAAATGATCACTTGTAGGTACCCAGAAGGTAGATCTGATCATTGAGCAGTGATTGTATCACAAAGGCTCTGACTTGGAGTCACCTTGAATGGACTATCATGAGATTGTGGAGCCTGTGCGAAAGGGTGCCAGATCAGAAGAAGTGGGTCGCTGGGGGTGTGTTCCTGGTCTCCACCACTTCGCACTCTCCTCCTTCTCCTTCCGTTCTTCTCCACTTCCTCTTTCTTCCTCTTCTTTCCCCTCCTTCCTCTTCCTTTTTCATCTATTCCTTCCTCTTTTCCTCTTTATCCCTCTCTCCTTTTCCTCCTCCCTTTCCTCCTCTTCTTTTCACTGCCTGCCTTTCTCCACCTCTGCTTTCTGAGATCACTTAAAACAAAACAAAACAAAACAAACAAACAAACAAAAAACCCTTGAATCTAAATCCTAGCCTCTGATTGGTAATCTTCGTTGTTAACCAAGCTGGATTTAGAATCACCATGGAAACACCTCTTGGGGCCTCTGGATGCTCTGTCCAGAGTATTTCTTGAAAAGTTTGACTAAGGAGAAAAGCCCCACTGGGAATGTGCATGCTACATTCCCACCAGCAGTGGAGGAGGGTTCCCCTTTCTCCACAACCTCTCCAGCATGTGTTGTCACTTGAGCTTTTGATCTTAGCCATTCTGATGGGTGTAAGGTGAAATCTTAGGGTCATTTTGATTTGCATTTCCTTGATGACTAAGGACGTTGAGCATTTCTTTAAGTGTTTCTCTGCCATTCGATATTCCTCTATTGAGAATTCTCTGTTTAGCTCTGTATCCCATTTTTTAATTGGATTACTTGATTTGTTGCTGTTTAACTTCTTGAGTTCTTTATATATACTGGATATTAGCCCTCTGTCAGATATAGGGTTGGTGAAGATCCTTTCGCAATCTATAGGCAGTTGTTTTGTTCTGACGACAGTGTCTTTTGCTTTACAGAAGCTTTTCAGTTTCATGAGGTCCCATTTATTGATTGTTGCTCTTAGAGCCTGTGTCCTAGGCATATAGCCAAAAGATGCTCAAGTACCCAATAAGGACATTTGTTCAACCATGTTTGTAGTAGCTTTATTTGTAATAGTCAGAGCCTGGAAACAACCCAGATGCCCCTCAACTGAGGAATGGATACAGAAATTATGGTATATTTACACAATGGAATATTACTCAGCAATAAAAAGCAAGGAAATCATGACATTTGCAGGTAAATGATGGGAACTGGAAAAGATCATGCTGAGTGAGCTATCCCAGAAGCAGAAAGACACACACATAATGTACTCACTCATATAGACATATAATTTAGAATAAACCTACTCAAATCAGTACACCTAAAGACACTAATCAAGAGGGAGGACTCTTGCTAAAATGCTCAAACCCCATCCAGAAAGGCAAAGAGGATGGACATCAGAAGAAGGAGAAAAGAGAGAACAAGTCAGGAGCGTGCCACAAAGGGCCTCTGAAAGGCTCTCCCCTGCAGACTATCAAGGCAGATGCTGAGACTTATGGCAACCTTTGGGCAGAATGCAGGGAATCTTATGAAAGAAGTGGGAAATAGTAAGACATGGAGAGGACAGGAGCTCCACAAGGAGAGCAACAAAACCAAAATATCTGGGCACAGGGGACTTTTCTGAGACTGATACTCCAACCAAGGACCATTGATGGAGATAACCTAGAACTCCTGCACAGATGTAGTCCATGGCAGCTCAGTCTCCAAGTGGGTTCCCTAGTAATGGGAACAGAGACTGACTCTGACATGAACTCAGTGGCTGGCTCTTTGATCACCTCCCCCTGAGGGGGGAGCAGCCTTACCAGGCCATAGAGGAAGACAATGAAGCCACTTCTGAAGAGACCTGATAGACTAGGATCAGAAGGAAGGAGAGGAGGACCTCCCCTATCAGTGGACTTGGGGAGGGGCATTTGTGGAGAAGGGGGAGGGAGGGTAGGACTGGGAGGGGAGGAGGGAGGGGCTTATGGGGGATACAAAGTGAAGAAACTGTAACAAACTGTAATTAAGTTCAGTGTCCAAGTGGGTTACATAGTAATGGGAAGAGGGACTGCCTCTGACATAATCTGATTGGCCTGCTCGTTGATCACTTCCCCCTGAGGGGGGAGCAGCCTTATCAGGCCACAGTAGAGGACAATGCAGCCACTTTTGATGAGAACTGATAGACTAAGATCAGAAAGAAGAGGAGAACCTCCCCTATCAGTGGACTTGGGGAGTGGCATGCATGCAGAAAGGGGAGGGAGGGTGGGATCGGCAGGGGAGGAGGGAGGGGCTTATGGGGGGATACAAAATGAATAAAATGTAATTAATAAAAAAATTAAAATAAATTAATCTATAAACATATAAAAAAAGAAATTGCAAGTAAAATAAAAATCAAGACAGCTTCAAAAATTTTAGAAAAAAGAAACAGGAGGCCATACTTTCTCCCTGTCCCAGCCAAGGCTGACTGTGTGATTTTGGGAAAACCACCTAATGTCTCCATTGCTTCCTCTCTCTCCCTCCCCAAATATTCTTAAACATTTCTGGCCTCTGTTTTCCCAAGCTGTTCATGCAAAGGAAACAAAACTTTGTTTCTGTTCAGCCACAGTGGTACTAGCTAGCTGTCCCCGCGTCATTAATTTCTTTTGAAGCTTTCAATCCATTCAAAGAGGAGTGTACTCAGGTTGGGCTCTTTCTTTCCCAGGGGGGTGAGCAAAACCCTGCTTAGGAGAACTCCAATCTAGACAGATGTGGTGTGTATCTGTGACCCTAGCTCTTGGGAGACTGAGGCAGAAGGATTGCAACTCAGAAGCTACCAAGGACCAGAAGCATAAGGAATTGCAGACCAGCCTGGGCTAACTAGTGAGTCTCAAAATAAAGAAAAGGATAGAAACCCACACCTACAAATTCTCAGCCCAGGGATTGTATTGGAGCAGTCCAGAAAGCAAGCACCTGCCGGCCTAGTCAATGGGCCCATTATGCATGGCTCACTCCACAGGAGAACACTGTGTCTCCGAGGGCCTGGCCGTAACTGGTCCTACCTGTTTCATGTCAGTACATTCTGTTTGCTGGAGGGATGAAGGCAGAGCAGCACGCACTACCACCTCATCATCGTAAATGCCATTTCGGGTTAATGATTACTGAGCACGGTGCTTCTGCAGTCCAACTGCACACACAGCATGCCCTTCCCATGGAGTCTGGCAAGCAGCGCATAAAGGGTGCCATTGTATGTGTTCAGGCAGAAAGGGAGAGGAGCGCGCAGGTGCCAAGTGTGGTCGCATAGCTCACGGGTTCCGGAGGGGGGAGTGGGGACACTGTGCACATATTTTCTTGTTTTATAAGATAATCTATTTACATTCACTATTGACACAGGGGTACTGTTACTGGAGCTGGAATTCGCGTCATTCAATAAAATATCCTATCAGCCTAACCTGACGTTACAGAATATCAACGAGATCCCTCAACTGCCTTTCCCGCCCCTGGCTAGAACCGGTTCTTGCGAACCGAGAGGGCCATCCTCTTCTTGCTGGGGCGTAGTGCAGGCCTGTCTGCAGGTTTACCGGTGGGGGCGTCTCTTAATCGCCTGGATGGCTGAAGTTAATGGCTCTCAGGCCCCAACCAGCCCCTTCTGCCTGTCAGAGACAAAGCAGGAATGTTCCCTTCCCGAGGTCTCAGTTTACAGGCCTTTCACATCGATAATTAGGCAAGGTTTGCCATCTGCACACCTCTTCAGAGGCACTTCCCAAGACAGCCCTGACGGTCCGACCATGCCTTTAATCAGCCCAGCTGTGGCGCCACCTGTTTCTATTGCCGCCTCCATACAGATGGGATTGCTCGGGGCTAGACGGCTGTGACCTTGGCTGTGGCTGTGGGTCAGTGAAACCGGTGGGATGATTTCACAAGACCAAGGAGACCCCCCCCCTTCACACTTCCCATTGTGGTCCTGGTGAAGTAGATTACCTCTCGAGCTCAAGGTACCATGTAGGCCCAATTCATCGAGTCACCACATCGGGTAGACACACTGATTAGAGTCAGTCACGTGAATATGCATTGTCTCAAGTTAAGTTAATGGGACTCAGGTGTAGGGCTTTTGCCAAAACAATCAGGAAAGGGAGTTATCTTTCTGTTGGAGGGGCTAAGCCACTGAAATGTAGTACTAGGCCAACTAGTGACGACCTTGCCTTGCCATATAAGGAACCTGGAAGGGAAACAAACTTAGAGGAATACAGAATGAGAATTTTCAGAGAGCCACATTCATAGAGACCTTACCCAAACACCTAGATGTGACTATACTAGAAAGTAGCCCAACCTCAGACATTTAGTTACATGAAACAGACCTCCACCTTCACGTATTCTTTTTGGCGGTTCCGGTTTCTGATGTGACAGAACAAGGCCTTTGTATAGCAATGACTTTATCACAGATGACGTTATCCACGACGGATAAAGTCTTCAGTTAGCTGCTTCAATCTTCTGTACATGATTCTGCCAGGTTCTGGTTCACTTGGCTCAAATCTGGACCTTGATGTACCTACCAGTTAAGTGGGGACTACAGTAGAATAGATAAGAGGGAGGGAAACAGAAGGTTGCTGAAACAGAAACCTTTGATTTCCATGGAAGAAATGCAGTGTTATATTGATGATGGCAGACTAGCCACTTCAGCATATAGAAGATCCTTGAACCACAGCACTTCCTCGGGATGAGGTGTTCATACCAGCAGGGAACATCACTTAGAATTGTTTAGAAATGTGGAGCCTCAGCCATATCCTAGGCACTAATAAGAACCTTGATTTTCAAGTGGCCCGTAAGGGACTTGTGTGCATGTGAAAGGTGTCTCCTTCTTCCAGAACCTTAGGAATACTGGGCCCTTAGGGACATCACTGTTTTGTATCTGGCAATGTTGTGTAGGGACCAGGGGAAAGTAGGTTCCTCTATTTTCAAAAAAATTGCAAGTTAGTTGTGGGTAGTGATACACTCTTGGGAGGCAGATACAGGTAGGTCTCTGAGAGTTCTAGGCCAGTGAGGGCTACATAATAAGACCATGTTTCAAAAAACAAATACAAACAAACAAACAGATCCAAAACCTTCAAAAGTTTGAAAATCACTAATCCACCTTCATGTCCATACTCGACAGAGTATGCGTGAATGACCTGACTAGCATGAGAATCAGCTGCCCACTCAGAATGAAAGTAGAGGTTCTAAAAACCTTTGTGACACTTCGAAAAATTTCTTAAAGTGATTCATTAAAAAAATGGGAACTTGGTCTACATCAAAACTGAAAGTACTCTAAGACTTAACAGAATTTTAGATGAACTTTTAAAAAAATGCAGGGCGTGATGACAGGCTGTGGTTGAAAGAGTCAAACTACACAATGTAGAATGCCACAGATACATGAAAATGTGACTACGGAACCCATTACTTTTATGCTAACTTAAAATAATTTTGAAAAGTTAAAGTTTGTTCTTCAATATTAAGAAAAGGCAAAGCGCAGACTGGTTGAAATAATAACAACACATTTGATAAAGGACCTTTATCTTTTCAAAACTCAATAAAGCCAACGACCCAATTGAAAGTGAGGGGAAAAGATTTGACTAGACGCTTTACAGAAAAAGTTGTAGGGATGAAAAAATAAGCACATGAAAAGATGGGTCTTAGTTGTTAGTAAAGCAAAATCTGAAACTACAAAGAGATAACTGGGCATGCCCAGTAGGTTGGCAAACCCTAACAATCAAATCCAACATCTAGCACCATGAGGATATATACACCAGGTAAGTGTTCACCCATTGTTGGTGGAAATTCAAGAATGGAATGACTACTTTGCAAATGGCTTGATAGTTTCTTAGAAATTTCCACATACACTTATCGTATGATCTTGGGATCCCACCCCTAGGTATTTGCCCAACAGAAATCAAAACAGGCACTCACACCCAAAAATTGCATACATGAGCATTTACCGAAGCATTAGTTACAATAACCAAAACCTGGACATGATCCAAATGTCCTTCACCTGGTGAATGGATAAACAAACTCTGTATCTATACAATGGGATACTTCTTAGCAATGAAAATCATTGAAAAAAATATGTGGGCGAATCTCAAAAGGGTTGTGCTGTATGAAGGAAGCTTGATTCAGGCTACGTACAATATGTCTTGGATTTTCATTCTGAATGATGTGAAACTATAGAGTAAAAAAACACAACAGAATAATTCCCAGGTTGGAGTCAAAGGAGATCACTGGTGAGAAAGGAATTAGATGCTAGCTTCCCCGACTATTGTAACAGAGTACCACAAACAACATGGTGAGGCAACAGGGATTTATTTTATCACATATCTGGAGGCTGTAAGTCCGTGCTCAGGGCGTTAGATGGTGGACCATAGGAGAGGGTCTCTCCTTAGCTTCTAGATCACCAAGTTCACGTTCGCACAAACTTCTTCTTTCACCTATCTGTCTACAAACCTTAAATACTCTCTCCATGACAAAGCGCTGTTGTATATAGCCCATGGTAGGAAATCTTTTTGAGCCTGCTTTCCAAGGGCTCAGATTACTGACATTTATCTATAATTCTCTTTCTCTCTTTTTATAAGATCACCTGGAGGACTGGACTAGGGCAAACCCTAATGACCTTGCTTAATTTTATTACCCCTGTGTAGAGCCCATCACCAAATAAAGTCACCTTCCCTCATTCTGAAGGATAGAACTTTAACATGAATTGGGAGGGGGTGTTCAATTAGACCCATAAAAAGGCACAAGGAAAGTGTGGAAGGCTGGAAATGTACTATTACACCCTGATCACAGTGTGAGCTCACTTACATGTGTTTGTTCAGGTATGAGATGTCACTAAAAACAGTTTGTCTCCTTCATGTAACACAACTGAATTTTTTTAGTGATAAAAAATAAAGGCAGAAGGACTGGGGTGGGGTGGGGATAGCTCAGTAAAGTGCATAATATACAAAATAAAGGTGTGAGTTTGATCAGTAGATTATTATTGATAGGAAGAATGCACCGAGAGATGATAAGACCACCTGTTTCTCTTTCAGGGGACTAACGTACAACTCTCAGCACTCACAGGGTGGCTCAAAACCGTTTGTAATTCCAGTTCTAGGAGATTCAATGCCCTCTTCTGGCCTCCACAGGTACCAAGCATGCAAATAGTACCCAGACATACACGTAGGCAAAACACTGACACACATCAATAAAATAATTTAATAAGATAAATAAAAACCATAGGAGTATGGTCATGCACACCTTAAGCCCAGCTCTAAGAAGGCCACACAGGTAGATTCCAGTGGTCAGTCAGCCTAAGGTATCGGGTGAATTCCAGGCCAGTTAAGAGACTCAGTCTCCAAGAGAAAGGTATATGGTGTCTCAGGAATGACATCAGAAGTTGTCCTCTGACCTCCCCACACATGTGAACATATGTACATGCATGTACCTGCATATATACACACAAAGGAAAGGAGGTCTGTGAAACTTTTGTTCTCCACATTTCTGCTCTGGTTTTTTCCCCCATCTATTTCTCTTTCCTGGCTGTATCATGCATTGCAGGTATTTCTGAGGGTAAGGGATGATGTTTTAGAACCCTGGAGTTTGTCTCAGTTTTGTAAGAAGCGATGCTTTCTGCTATGTGGATCCGTCCATTCAGTGCTTTCATGAACCCCCTTCCTTGAGTGGGATGAAGCAAGAAAGTGAGGACCAGCTGGGGGAATCCAGTTTGGGACTTGCTGAGGTTAGCTGCAGTGGGCTCAGCTCCCAGACACTGTGCATTTCCCCCAGGAGTCCATGTCCTGTCAGCTTCCATCCGAGGCCACGCAGAGGTCACCTACAGCAGGAGACAGGAGATCAAACAGCTCACCAGCTACACTCAGAAACACAGGAAAGAGCTCTGCAGATGACCTCATCCTCGAGGGAGGGGGGTGAGGAGGTGAACTTGTTCTACACACTTCATGTGGGGGGGGTATGGGTAGGTCAGCCATTTACCGAGGTTGCTTCATCAGGGCGGGAGAAGTATTCAAAAGGCCAAAGATAACAAACCTTGGAGCCTCTCTCTTCCCCGCTCCCATGGCAGCCTCTTGTGCCCCTAAGTTTTCTTACCTGTCTTATTCTGCCCCCCTCTGACTTGTTGCCATTTTGCAGGTCACTGGCTGTACCTGTTTAAGCCAGATATAGCAGCTTGACAGGCAGCTGGAGCAGAAGGAACATTCTGAAACATGGGGTGGGTGTCATCCTCTGAATATCTGACTTTGTTGTTCTGACCAGGAATGGGTGGCAAAGGCTAGAGACTAGATAGTAAGCCAACTGGAAAGAAGGGAACCACAGAATTAATCCTGTCAAGGAACTAGAGAGGACTCTCCCCCAGGAGTGACTGAGCTGGAGTTAGAGAGCAACTCAAGCCACATGGTGGCACAGCTGGTGTGGGGGCAGACCGCCTGGGCAAGGACGGTGCTGGGAGCCTCTGAGCTCTTCGACCACATGGTGTTGGGAATTTCCAGTTATCTGCCAGCCATGAGGTCACTGCTTTGTTAACCTTCTCACCCTGTAGATGCCTGTGGATGCTCTGTCTAGCTTCTAGCCCATTTGGCTCTGCTGTTGTGTCTCTTTGCACTTCTATGCCAACTGCTTAATAAAAATCTTCCACTTAATTTAATCTCATAAACTAAAAACACACAAACAAAACCAACCCCAACCCTTCCATTCAATGGGTTACATTCTCACCTATAAAGAAATTAAGGAAGACTTATGGTTGCACAAAGACCAAGAGATACAGATTGAGGGGATCTTCATTTCCTGTTGCTTTCTTAAAGACTTCTAAAAATACTGCTATTGACTGGTATCAGTCTCTGCTTCTGTCTCTGACTCTCTCCAATAACCCAAATGAGGCATAATCACTATCCCTGCTTGTGTGTGTGTGTGTGTGTGTGTGTGTGTGTGTGTGTGTGTGTGTGTGTGTTTTTCTGGAGCTACCATAACAAAGTAGCACAAGCCAGGTATAGATATACATGATATGAGCGAGGCAGGGATGGGGCAGGCTCCCCTCCATACAGAACTAGCTCTGGGTGGCATGCAGACAGATTCTCCTCAGACATTCTGACCACTGGAGTTCCCATTCCTAGCCAAACCTTGCTCCTGTTTCAAGGTCAACTGTATCACCCCTCTTTTCACATGGTCAGTGCCGAATCGGATGGACCCTCTGAACTTAACCCTTCTCTGGCAAGTAAAGCCAGGAGTAGTGAGTCACTCAGCATGAAAGCTGCTCAGGCCGAGGATGCCAGCCGTGCACCAGACCCTTCCCTTTACATTCTTCATAGACCTATTACCTTGCCTCTAAACTTACGCTGACCTTTCCAGAACATTCTAAATAACAAAAGCTAAAAGTCTGGAGAACATACTACTTGCAAGGTGCTGCATTAAGCATTTCGGATCTGTTGCCTCACCTGCCTTTCATTTAACCTCACGACAACCTTGGGAGGCAGGTGCTACAATTATCCCCATTTGACAGGTGGAGGTGAGGCACAAAGAGAGGTTGAGTAACTTGCTTAAGTTCACACAGCCAGTCGGTGAGTGCAGAGCTGCTACCCACAATGTGGCCTTTCTGATCCATTCTATTGCCCAACCGCATGGTAGCACTAAGAGAGGTGCCAGGGTAATTGTATGGCTGAAATTGGAGGCGTCTTGTAAGCTCTCCCCACAAGTAAGGACAGGTGTTTAAGTTAGGAGAATATTTCTAGTTTTTGTTTTGTTTTTTTGTAGTTACACCTCTGATAATTTTTCTGGCCATCCAGGCTATAGGTTAATAGTGAATGTCCTCTAAATAGCTACACCTGAAAGATGTCTAATGTGAAACTCTGAGTGTGCATATCTAAATGTATGAAGATATGAAGATAGTAAGCTAGTTGGCTTCTCATAGTCTATTTCAAAGTCAAATGTAAAAAAAAAAAATCCTACAGCTATTGTCATTGAGTTATTAGGTCATCATTTTGAAATCTCTGCTTAGCATTTTGTCTTGCTTGTGGAAGACACAGGGTCCCTAATGAACTGTTTGAGGTACCTGGGTTTTCTTAGACATTTTTCCCCCCATCAGTCACTAAGGTTATGAATTATATCTTGCAAAAGAAGGATGAGGCCAAGGAATAAAGGGATCACCCAAGACTAGCTATGTGGTAGGTTTCTCTAGGCAAAGAGTCCCATGATGCCAGCAGTTCCTTTGGGTGTGGAGACTCAGATCTGATCATAAAGAATCAGGATACAACTTAGGCAGGGCCTACCTCAGTACGAAAGACAGATGAGTCTAGCAATGGCTGGCAGCCTTTCCTTGAAGGGACCCCCACACAAACCTGCAGGCTGTCAGACCTCCAGGCATGTCTTCACCAACCATTCCCACAGGAACTTCTCTGCATCAACTATTTCTTACGAGATTTTTAGCTGTGAATCAGCTCGTGTGGACTAACACTATGAGAGCATATAGGCATCAATAGGGTGGATTTTTGTGGAGACCCAAATGAACTGCTCATCCAGTTGGAGGCTTTCAGCAGGAAAGGGATAGAATGTACTGAACTTAGCGGTCACAGATCCATACATCTCCAGGCAGGTAAATACAGCAGTATGAAACAGCCTAGGGGCCGCAGAGCCTGATGGAAGGGTCTAGCATGCTCTGCCTAAGACATTAAAATTTCAGCTTCTAAAACCAGAGTTCAGGTAAATAATAAACAGAAAGTAAAACAAATGGGAACAGGTCAGCCTGGACACACTGTGGTATCCTGTTTTGGGTTGTGGCATACAAAAGTGACCTTAATGATCCAACCAATGAAATGTAGGTAAAGATGCTAGCTTAGCTATCAATAACATGCCAATTCCTTTGTATTGGCAAATGTATATGCTGTGTAAGATGGTAATATTAGAGGAAGTTAGGTAAAGAGCATATGGGAACATATTGTTTAATCTTTGCAACTTTTTATGAATGTAAATCTTTCCAATGTAATATATTTATTCAAAGCCAAGTTATATCTGCAGTTAAAGTCAACAGTAACAGTAGCTCTCACTTATACAGATATGGGCTTATGATGTCTAAGAATTTCCTATTTGTTAATCCATTTACTCTTCATGACAACTCTCTAGGGTAAGTAGAAAGGTTACCTTGTTTTGGTGTATCGGGAAACTAAAACACAGGTCGCTTACCTTGTCCAAGGTCACTCGATCACTATGTGGAAGAGCCAGGTTCCTACTCCAAACTACAGTTGTTTCTCCTACATCACCTTAAGGGGAAAAAAAACCCCCACATATATCAGGATCGGAGCTCTGCATTGATGGTTTGTTTCAGTGAGCAAGACTGGGCACACAGGGAATCAAGTGAGACCCTCCTCAGCTGCAGAACTGGAGGGACAGTATCCCCTATACTTATTAGGATGTCTACTGTGAAAAAGAAAAACAGATACAAGGCAAGGAAAAAGAAAGAAACACATGTTGGTAAAGATGGGGAAATCTGAGTGGGATTGGGAGGGACTGAGGGAAGGGGCTACAGCTGGGATACAAAGTGAATAAACTGTAATTAATATAAAAAAGAGAAATTAAAATTAAAAAAAGATGGGGAAATCTGAATCCTTGCTCTCCATTGGTGAGAATGTAAAGTGGTACAGTTGTGATGAAAAGCAATTTGACAGCTCCTCAAGAAATGAAAAGTCTAGCAATTCCTTTTCTGGGTATATAACAAAAAATGAGGCAGGATTTTAAACAGAAACGTTTATACTCCTATCATGGCAGCGTTACTCACTATCGCTAAAGGATGGAAGCAAGACTTCCTGAATGGATAAATAATAACACACACACACACACACGCACACGCACGCACAGACAGAGAGACAGAGAGAACACAAAACACCCACACAAACACATACACAGCAACCACAAAAACATAGTTACACAAAAAAATATGCATACACATGCATAAACAGAAACATAACACCTACCCAAATATTATTCATTCTTTAAAAAAAGAAGTAAATTCTGACATACTATAATGTGGATAACTCTTGAGGACATTATGTTAACTGAAACAAGTCAGCCATAAAAATACCACATGAATCTTATGTGTGGTATTGAGGGTTGTCACATTCATAGAGAAGGAAGACAGAGTGGTAGCTTGCAGAGAATCAGTGGAATGGGAAATGGGAGGCTAGATTTTAATGAGCGTAGAGTTTCCTCTGGGGAAGCATTTCCAAGAAGGACTGAGATGATGGTTTCATAGCAATGTAAACGCACCTAATGCCTGAATGACACACTCAAAGACGGTTAAGACGGCAGTTTGTATGTTCTGTGTATTCTTTTTATTTATTTTTTTATCAAAACTCAGAATAAAATAAAACACTAAAAGACTTCAGTCAGCAAGACAGATATCTGAGTGATTGTATATTTGCACACATATGTAACTTGCTGGAGACCAAAACCAAATCATTGCAAGCACTCTATCACTCAGCTATAGCTCCAGCCTAAGCGCTATAATTTCAAAAATTCAAAATTAATGCAAAAAGAAATCTACAAATAAAACATGTAAAGATTTTAAATTAAGACTATCAGGTTCAATGTCTTACCAAACAGTAATATAGCCTAAGGCAAGGCAAAACCCAGGGATTCAGAACTAGCACAGACCTCAGAGAGTCTATGTGGCTTTTAGGAACGTTGACTGGGAATATTCATGTTGAAGATGCTCACAAGATGTTCCAACATCAGCCACCTACTTCCATCACTAAAACAGAACGGTGTCAACACGAGTTGGGTAGCAGAGAAAGCTGAGCACCACAGGGGTTAACTTTGGGAACCTCTTGTTGTTATCCAATGACCCAGTTGAGGAACAGCTGGGAACTTCATGGCAAATAAGGAGATGTTTGGAAGCTGGAGGCCCTGCGGACCCTTCCCAGGGCAGCTCTCCCTCCAAAGCTCTGTGACTCCCTTACCCGTTTGGAGGTGTCCATTGTACACCATGCCCACATCTCTACTGCCAAACCTTTCTATTGCTGATTTTAAAATGAGCTTCAGACCTAATCACCCAGAAACCTGCTTCCCTTTGCCAACTGGCTTGGGCAGTTCCAGAAGGGGAGGGAGCTGTGGGACAAGTCTCTGCAGCAACAGCGGAGGGCTAGGTACTGCCATTAACAATGCAGATACCGGGGAGTGTCTGCTGATTTATGGAATGAAGCCCACAGCGGCTCACATCCCGTCCCCTCGTCGGTCCTGGGAACCTGGCCGGATGGATGGGCTACATGCAACTACACAGGTCCATTGACATTGATCCAGAGCTCTGGACTTACAGAAGCTTGCTTCATTTTCCAGATTCTAGCCAGGAGATCCTGTCATCAGCCTTGTGGCTTCACACCCTCACTCTGGATGTTCTCTTTTCTTTTCTAGGAAGGAGACAATTTACTTCCTTCTTTCTCAGCCTGTGGTGCCTGCCCCTTTCTGCCTCTGAAAGTCATGGCTAGCCTTACCCAGGCCATCTGGAAGAGTCAGGAACACAACTCTCCTACCCATGCCCTTTGTTAATAAACCTCCTTACACTGTCCCTTTTCACCTTTCTCTACTCGGCCACCTTGCCTCTTCCCCCAGCTCAATTCTCCTCTGGATTTTGCCCCACAGGGGACATTTGGCAATGTCTGTACACATGTTCGTTGTCACAACTAGAGCTCAGGTGGTGGAACTACTGACATCTAGTGGGTAGAAGGTCAAGACTGAGACAGTCTTTTCTCAAATGTATTCTCTCTGTATGTGATGAACTCTTCTACCTGTTGGTATTAGTTTTTCAAAACTCTTTTATTTACATTTCTTACGTCTCTTTTTCCCTACTCCACCCCAATCCCTTCCAACACCCCAACACCATGTAGGAGAGAGAAAGGCTTAGTGGGAGAGGGGGCACAGTCCTCTTAGCTCCTTCCTGCTGGTCAGGATCGTTGGGTTCCTTGGAGCCAGTCCAATCCTTGTTTCAGGAGATCTCCAATTTCTTGTCTCACTACATCAACAGCAACAGGAGCCAAAGAGGGGAAACCGCAGCAGCCTTTTTCTTTCTCGGAGCTTCCACACTCTCTGGGCTCTGGCATTTATTTTCTCGCCAGAGTCCTCACATTTAAACTCTCTGCAGCTGGCAAAGAGCTCCTCTCAGAGCCCACATGAGGCAAATAATCAGCTGCTGTGGGCCATCTAAATCAGTCCCACATCCCACACTTGGGATCAAAACACAAACAAGTTTATATCCACAACATCTACCTTTCTTCACATATATGGCTACATGTAGCCCATTTATCCATCCATCCATCCATCCATACATACATACATGCATACATGCATACATACACAGTTATATAGATAGATATAGATATGTAGATGGTTACATGTAGACTATCCATCTAGCTTGGGAACCAATGAGGGGATGATATATGAACCTCTGTGGGCTTCATTCTACAAATCAGCAGACACTACTCGGTATTTGCATGTTTAATGGTAGTACCTAGCCCTCCAGTGTTGCTGCAGAGACTCCATATAGCCAACATATATACAAACTCAGTTCTGCATACTTACATGGTAAGGCACTTTACCAGCTGAGTCATGGCCCCACACCTTGGTTTGAACCTTTGCTTGGAGGTATGTGTGACTGTATCCTCTCTGGAAGCTGATTCTGGTATGTAACGTCATAGGCAGATTTATTGGGGTCAAGTCTCAAATGCTATACCTACACAATGATGAGGAGGTAGATGAGGAATCTGGCCAATGGGCACATCCTCAGCTGGTTCTCAGAACCTGTGGTTCTGAACTGAGATCGAGGAGCCCAGCCTTCATACCCCCCTCGGCTTGTCACAGGCTCAGGGAAACATGCTGGGAGGCTATGACCTATGTTGAGAAGTTTCTAATGAGGAGGACAGGTGTAAGGAGAGGGTGTTTCTACTCTAAAGATGGCATCTAGGCAGAACAAGCCACTGTGCCCACCACTAGTATTCGACAGAACATGTGAGTCTCAAATGCAACGTGAACACTCAGAGACTGTATGCCCCTAAATGTTATGTTGATGGAACCAAGTCTAGTGATTATCAGCTTAGAACATGGTACCCTGTTTTTAAAATGAAGTTCCCCATTTTATTCGTTTACTCTAGACTTGAATTCCATCATGGATTCCATGGTTTGAAACAAAACCACACACACATGTATGCAGATGGTCCTCTAGACTGCTACAGAAAGTAACAGACTACTTTATCTTGCAATTAGGAAAAGAAAAAAAATAATTCTGAACGAGAGGGGAGAAGAACAGGAGCCAGAACTAGCTGGCTGTGCTCTTCCGACACTACTGTCCTCCAAGTGGTCCAGGATCAGATAGACTTCTACTCTCTGCTCCTGAGAACTGAGGGCAAGCTCGTCGTTTTGTCTCATGCTTGTTTCCTCACCTACAGGACAAGGGTAGAACAGCACTTGCTTCATGGGATTGTTGTGAGGATTAAATGAGCTAAGGCATGTAAAGTGCCTCAGACAGGCCCGAGAAACAGCAAACACTTAAAAGATGTTACTCAACATCATTAGGCTCCAGGAATAGTTTTCCCAGGGAACTGAAAAAGTTAGGCTTTTGAACCTGCTCCAGAGCAGCTTGTCAAGAGTTGCTAGCTGTTGTGGCAATGCCATCATCTTCAATGCCCAAGAATCCTCCTAGATTTTTGTTTTGTTATCCCCCCTCATAATTAGTATAAGTGCCCCAGTCCTAGGCAGAATATCTGAATTGCAACTCACTAGGTAAAGTTGCAATTTTATAAAATTTATAAAACTTATACATCTGCCTCCATGTCCATCTTAGATACCAGGATTTAGTCTATGACTAAGTTTAGCTGAAAGCAAAGTTGGAAAATGTAGTCTCTATTCAGGGCAGCCGAATAGTGAGCTAAAATATGCAGGGGTTTTTGTTGCTGCTGAAGAAGGAGAAGGGGAACGCCAGAGACCGGGCAGTAGTCTACCAAATGCCATGAGTTAGATGTTGAGTTAGGAGGGCAAAAAGGTATAGTCCACCACCCACACCGTGTCACCACTGACTGTTTTGACATCAATCCAGAAGCATGACTGGGAGGGACTGCTCTTTCTCTGGTCTGCAGCTGGCACCCTGATTTCCAGAGCTCGCCGTATGGAGTCTGGAATAGGTCCTGACTGAGTATGGTCACCCCAGCAGCAGAACTAACTTCACAACCCCTGTGGACACTGGGCTCCCCAGTCTCTCTACACCCTCTTCCTTAGCAACCTTTTTAGTCTCCTTACACTGGCTTAAACCGACCTCTCTTCAGATTTCAATGTTTAGATTGTCTGACCTGACTGGAGGGGTAGAGGCCTTGGAGGATCACCAGCATATTCAGATGCCGATGGTGCCTATCAGACAGACAGACAGACAGACAGCATTCAGACAGACAGACAGATTGCAGAGTTCTCTCAGGAAAAGCTGCCTTCTACAGCTACTCTTATTTTCACAAGAAGACTTCTATTCTTCGATTTTTTTTCTCTCTCTCTCCCAAAGGTCCTCTTGTTAACCTGGCTTGGTATGTGACTGCTCCAGAAGAGAGGGGTGTCTCACTTTTCTTTCAGGAAAGTTCTCTCACTTCCCCCTTCAGGGGCCATGACGACTCCTGCTGAGAGTTAACTGTTCACTAGGGAGGTCCACGTTACCCATGTAACTTTAGAGAAAACTAGCCTGTATTCTTTTTAAAGGTGAGACATTTGTTTATCCAGCCTAGCGGGTCCTTCCGAAACCGGCGACTGTCATTACTTACTAAAGGAAGATAGTTACTAGACAACCTTTGTATGCTGGGAACGGTACCAGGGACTTAAATTGAGTCATTAAATCCCTGCATCAGCCCTATGAGAAAGAGGATTTTAGCTCCATATTACACATGAAGGAACTAAGGCTCAGAGACGTTGAATGATTCCCCAAGGCTATAGATTTAGAATGTCGTAGAGCAGGAGCAGAACCTGGAACTAATTCTTAGAGTATGTCCTCCATAAGCATGTCCTTCTGTTAAGTGCATTGAGTCGTCAGTGGTATGGGTAGTGAGGCTATGAAGACACAGTCTCCTCATGAGGGCTAAAATAACACTAACAATAATAATTTCAGCCCTTCCAGGTACATCATTTTAGCTAGGAAGACTCAGAGACACAAGTAATTTTATTTGTGACAGAGACACAGCGTGGGGTGTTACGGAATCACAGTAGCATAATCCATATCTAGCTAGGAACTGAAGGGGGAGTGGAGGCAATCACAGACGTTCAAGGTTTCCTTAGCTGCACAGTGAGTTCAAGGTTAGCCTGGGCACATTATTGAACTCTGTCCCAACAAAACAGAGGTGCCAAGACCAACATAAACTATGAATTTAAAGATCTCATGTACTCAACATGACCCATGAGATATCCACCCTGGCTTACTTGTAGGCTCTGCTCTCTCACGGTCTCCTTCATTTGACAAGTGGTGAATGGATGTGGGGTGTCAGGTGAGAGAACAGACACAAACAAAACCAAAATGCCCCACGGGTTGCGTTCGCGTGATCACTTTACAGTGGGAAATGATGTGGATGGAAGGTGTCCTCAAATTGATGACTAAGCCACTTAGAGGCAACCACCTGCAGTGTGGACAGATAAACACTCTAGGGAAAGGCTACCCTGTCAGCATCCCTCCCCATCTAGAACCTTCCTTCATCAAGGCAGTTCCTAGGGGTTTTCTTTCACTTATGGTTTGGTTCATGAAAAGCATCCAAAATAAGTTCAGCAGCATTAAACAGGTTATTCTTGAATTTTTCCAAATCTCAAAAAATGGTTCAAGGAGTGTAATCCAACTGAATAAGTGCACATACAGTCTGACTATAAAATAATGAATGGACTTGCTAAACGATCCTTCCTCTTTTGTAACCAAAGATGTATATTGTAGAAAGGTTGGCAATACAAAAGGCAACAAAGAGAAGAATGAAGAACTGTTTACTCTAGTAACTACTGGTTTGCTATAGTATCCTCAATGTGTGTGGCTCTGGAGGTCTTTCAGGTGGTCCACATGACCAGAAATCAATGTTATAACATCAACCCACTGTCTGATGGCTCTTATTTCATCATAACTGTACAAAGAAGTCTTCCAAAAGCTATGTGACATGATGGCATCAAAGCTCCAACAGGCTGGGTGCTTGTCCATCCTACTCTTTGACATTTTCTAATTTTAATTTTGAGAACCATTGGATTAGAATGCAGTGTAATGTTTTCTTCACGACTGTGTCCATGCTTAAAGCATTGTTATGTATTACATGCACACTTTCTGCTATAGTTTGCACCCGGACTGCATCCCAAAGGCGTTTGAGTTAAAGGCTTAGTCCTCATCTTGGTGACACTGGAAGATGATGGAAGACGATGGAGCCCTGTGGGGGACTTGCTTTTTTTAGGGGTGTGCTTTCAAATGAAACTTCTAACTCTTCTTTCTCATACCCTGGCCTGAGGTGAGGGGACTGTCCTCTGCTCTCTGTCGTAATGTACTGCTCTGCCACAAGCCAAGTGGCCGTGAACTGTCAAAACTCTGATCCAACGGTGACCTCTAGTCTTATGAGTTTATTATTTCAAATATTTGTTACAGTAACCAAAAGCTGACTAATACTTTGTATCCTGGTTTTTTGTTTTTTTTTACTTAGTTAATATATTAAATTACAAATCAATAAATATGCTTGTTTGTCTCTGTGCTATACAAAGTAGCTTATAAGCTACATGGAAAAATAGTAAACTTCTTTTCAGAATTTTTTTAAATCAATTTAAAAATAGGATTTTTGTTTTTGATAATAAAAGTCAATTATTTCTCATTAACCTTATTTGCCAAGTTGGATCTAAATCTTGTTTTGGCTATTAACTGACACTGCCTACTCACAGTATTTATTATGGAGTTATCCATGGCAGTTATTGTCAGTGCCCTGTGTAGGTTCTAGCTCACTTGGATGTCACCCATTCCTAAGTGGTCTAGATAAGGGTACCCATGACAGTCAGGCTTTCTCTCTGATAAGCAAGAGTGGCCTCACTCATAGGCCAGCATCCCATACATCCTAAAAACAGCCAGCAGCCAATGATTCACATGGAGATTCAAGAGATTGCCATCTTTCCCCAAAGGATGCCTAGCCATTGGAGCAATTAGTGCTGCAGATTTTCCATGGGATTAGACTTCTGCCGGTTTTCAATGAAGACTTAGCCTTACTTAGGCCCTCCCACCCCTTGATATGTTCCGTTTCTCTCACTTTTCTTCTTCAGAAGCTCAGCCTCTGCTCCTGGGAACCACCATCTAAGAGGGCAGCAGTACTAGCCATAGAAGATGAACTGTGAATGTGGGGTCGTCGAAGCAGGTCCCTCCCTGGTGAATGAGAAATAAGGACTCCTCCTAGCGTGGGTTGAAGTGTTCACTGCACTGGACATGCTGTAGCCGTAGAGCTTCCCTGTGGTGGGCCAGACCTCCTGTATCTAGGTGATACATTGACTAATGTGTCTGACATTTGAGGGGTGGAGCAAACAGTCACCCTAAGAAGGTAATGTGGGGAGAATGCTGTTAAATGTCATTGATTCATGGAAGAGAGAAAATGCAAGGTTCAAATTAATCAGCAATTTAAAGCAGAGAACCTCTTTGACGTCACTTAGAGCTTGCATCTCCTGAAGCCAGGCAGCAGATTGAGGCAAAACACATAGAACCTAGTTGTTAGCAATGCAGAACTCTTTCAGGTATATACTCAGGAGTGATATAACTAGGTCTTGATATAGCACTATTCCCAAAGGCCTGAGAAAGCACCAGATTTATTTCCAAAGTGGTTGTACAAGTTTGTGCTCCCAAAAGCAATGGAGGAGTGTTCCCCTTTCTCCACATTCTCGTCAGCATGAGTTTTTGATCTTAGCCATTCTGCTAAGTCTAAGATGGAATCACAGAGTTGTTTTGATTTGCATTTTCCTGATGACTAAGGATATTGAGCATTTCTTTAAATGTTTCTCCACCATTCGATATTCCTCTGTTGAGAATGCTGTTTAGTTCTGTACCCCATTTTTTAATTAGATTATTTGGTTTGTTGGAGTTTAATTTCTTGAGTTTATTATCTATTCTGTCAGATATAGGGTTTGTAAAGATCTTTTCCCAGTCTGTAGTGTGTCCTTTGCTTTACAGAAGCTTTTCAGTTTCATGGGGTCCAATTTATTAATTATTGATCTTAGAGCCTGGGCTCTTGGTACCCAAAAGATGTTCCATCATACAAGGACATTTGCTCAACTATGTTCATAGAAGCTTTATTCATAATAACCAGAATCTGGAAACAACCTAGACGTCTCTCAACCAAAGAATGCATACAGAAATTATGGTACATTTACACAACAGAATACTACTCAACTATTAAAAACAAGGAAAACATGAAATTTGCAGGTAAATGGATGGAACTAGAAAAAAATTATCCTGAGTGAGGTAATCCAGTACCAGAAAGATGCACATGGATTACACTTATAATACAGGATAACCATACTACAATCTACAGACCTAAAGAAGCTAAATAACAAGGAGGACCCTAAGGAGGATGCTTAATTCTCATTCAGAAGGGCAAATAGAATAGATGCTGGAAGTAGTTGAAGAGGGAACAGGATGGGAACCTACTATAAATGTCCTCTGAAAGACTCCACCCAGCAGCGGATTGAAGCTGATGCTAAGACTCACAACTGCAGAGCTCAGTAGAAAAGAGTGGAGGGATAGAATGACCCAGAGAAGACAGAAGCTCCATAAGAAGTCCAACAGAGCTAAAAAGAGACTTGCAGAGATTGATACACCAACCAAGGTCCATGCATGAAGAGGATCTAGACCCCCTGCTCATATGTAACCAATACGCATGGGCAGCTCGAGCTCCATGTAGTCCCTAGTAAGGGGAGCAGGGACTGTCTCTGACATGAACTCTGCTGCCTGCTCTTTGATCACTTACCCCTGATAGGGGGCCTTGCCAGGCCACAGAGGAAGAGAATGCAGGAAGTCCTAATGAGTCTTGATAGGCTAGGGTCAGATGGTATGGGAGGAAGGCTTCCCCTTTCTGAGGACTAGTGGAGGGAAATAGGAGGGGAGAGGGAGAGAGTGGGAGTAGGTGGAGACAAGGGACGGGGCTACAATTGGGACGTAAAGTGAATAAATGATAAAAAATAAATTTAAATAAAGAAGCAGAACTCCAAAGCAAACAATCCTCCATTTAAGTAAACATCCTATGCCAAAGGCAGAGCCCTAGCAAGAACAGAACAAAACCCTCAAGACTTGGAATGTACTTGAGAACTTCAGATTCCAGATTTCAAATTTCCCTGAGCCCCTACATAAATGACCTCTTATTTGTTGGAGGACAACCCTTCTTTCATTTCTTGAGAAAAATACAGAGAAAAAAAAATCTTTTGATATAACGCTTGCTGTTTTTAGAACAGCCAATCACATTCTTTCCTGGCCACCAGCTCTATAATTAGGATCAAATATCAGCTTACTGGGGAAGTTTCCGGCCTGTAAACAGAGAAGTACCAAACAAGGTACAATAACCGGTCAGTTCATCAGTACATCCCAGCAGGATTGTAGACAGTGAGACACAAGAATGCTTGGCAAAGGGCAGGGTGGTGGGAGAGGGTAATGGAACATTTGTCAAAATTGGGTTAGTCAGTGGGAGTCTATTATTAGGGGAGTGATCAGTTGTATTAAATGTGATAGAGACATCAATCTGCTTGGAAGCTTGTAGAGCTGTTGCAGAGGGAGGAATTAAGAGTCAGAAAAATGAGTGTGTTAGAATGTGTCAGTTGCATAAGACTGGAAAACCCATCAGATGACTGTCCCTCCATTTACCAAGGTGAAAGGAATGTTCCGGGAAGGGCTCAGGGTGGGTGCTAGAACTACCCAGCAGCTTTGCAGAGGTTGTTGTCTTTTGGCTGCGGCTGACTAGAAGATGTGGTTCCGGAAACTAGTTCCCAGTGTCAGCAAGACTAGTAGGTGCTGGAAGATAGAGGCCAGGAGATAACTCAACCATCAGAATCCATGCGGATGTGATTACTGTCAGCAACAATGGCGCCCAGACAAATGTGACCTAACAAATTAATGGAAATGTCTAACAAGACATGCCATTTCTAAAGACAGGAAAGACTATGGCCAACAAAACGATTTGCTTATAGACTAGGAGATGGCTCAGTCAGACCTGAATTTTGATTCCTAGCACTCATGTAAAAAAAATCTAGGTATGGTAGAACATGCCTGTAATTTCTATGTTGGGAAGTAGAAGATAAGAGGAGCTCCAAGAGGTTTGTTGTCTGACTAGTCTAGCCAAATTGGTGAACGCTTGATCCACTGAGACCCTGTCTCATATATATGTTATATGCTATAAATGTATTTTATATATTACATACTACATATGTAATTATATATACATACATATATATGCATAGTGTGTATGTATATATATATGAGAGCAATTGAGGAAGACACTTGTACTGGGTGGTTTTATGTTAACTTGACACAAGCTAGAGTCATCAGAGAGGAAGGAACCTTAAGATTCAGCTGTAAGGCATTTCCTTAATTAGCGATTGATGGAGAAAGGCCCAGCCTTCTATGAGTGGTTCCATCCTGGGGCTGGTGGTGCCCTGTTGGTATGATGTTCTTGTGGAATGTATACAATTTACCCTCGTTCATGCAAATGCTCATTTCTCTACCCACTATCTGGTTTCAATCCGGACATTGCATTATGATGATTATTCTAAGCATCACCTGTCTCAAGTTTGTGTAAACATGCCACCATTTGTTCTTTGGAAATGTCAGTTAAACATCCAGCCAGTGCTGAGCAATGGAGAGAACAGGGTGGGACATCCTGGTCCAGAGGGGAGGAGAAAGAAGCCAGTTGGGGGAGAACAGCAGAGATCAGCAGGAGAGGACTTGGAACCATGAGGAGGGATGAACTAGATCAAAGATATGACTAAAAGCAAGTATAATGTGGGAAGTCTGAATGCAAGGGAAATATGTGGGCTTGGAGGTTTAGGATGGAGTAACTATTGCCTAGCATTGTGCTCTAGATAATTAAATAAATCCTAGTCTCTGGGTGGCGATTTGGGCATACAGGAATACAGTGGAATAACCACTGTTTGACTAAAAGATAAATCAATATTAAACGTTAACCTTCAACAACAGTGCTGAGGTTTATAAGGAAGCAGGCTGAGGTAGCCATGTGAAGCCTGTTGGTAAGCAGCACCCATCCATGCTCTCTGCAGCAGCTCCTGCCTCCAGGCTTTGGCCCTGTTTTGAGTTGCTGTCTTGACTTCCTTTAGTGATGAGCAGCAATGTGGAAGTGGTAGGTCAAATAAACCCTTCCCTCCCCAACTTGCCTTTGGTTGTGGTGTTTTGTTGTAGCAATAGAAATCCTATGACAAAATTTAAAATTAACTTCTGGCTTTCACATTACTCCCTCCACACACACTGTACATACCTGTACATCGCACATGCATGAACACACATATGTAACCAGACAGAAATTTTTGTTCCATATACAGCAGCAAATAAGACTGAAATGGATGACTAGAAAGCAAGGACTAGCCAGCGCAACAGAAATTAGTGTCTTTTGTTATTTCCAGATCTGAGTCAATCCTTGGGTTCAGAATTTTCTGAGTACCAAAGGGGTTGGCTTATCCAATTTTATATGCTGAAACATCATGGCAAGTGTCTTGTTATGATTCATCCAGTTCTTACCCAATGGAAGCCATAGGTGTTTGCAAAGATAACTATATCCCGAGGAAAGAGGAATCTTCATTCTTCCAAGTACTATTTGGATGCAAGATCAAAGGTTATCCTGATCTGTGGAGAGTGTCACCAGCTAGGAAGCAGAGATCTGAGAATGTCTCAGAATTGGACTGAATCCATTGATGCATGCAATTATAATTAAAAGAGTTGAGGAAAATCTTTTTGCACCAGTTGTTCAACACAGAATAGCAAAAGAATGTATCCCCAGGCAATGACAGATTAATGTAGACATACATTAGGTAGGAAATGCTGTGCTCATAGCATTCCAATAGAGTTTATCAGAGTGGCTCATGGAAAACTAAATGTTTAAGGGATCAGTATACTGCTGTAAATTTATCCAAGTAATACATTCCCATATAGAGAAAACTTAGCTAAATAATCAATATACTTGCTTAGCATGCATTCATCCTCAGTACCATAAAACAAACAAATCAAAAATTACAAAGCCACCAAAAGACAAATGCACAAAAACTAAAAAACAAAACTAAACAAAAAAAAAAAAAAACTCAGAAGGTGCTTGTTGACCTTGAATTTTTAATAACCTACTTTATTTAGTGTTATTAAATGCTTCTACCTCCCTTTCTACCCCACAACACTGGGTAGGAGGGAAAGAAGGTTAGTGGAGATGGACAGAGGGCAGAGTTCTCTCTGCTACTTCCTGCTGGATAGGGTCGTAGGATTCTTTTGAGGACAATACCAATACCAGTTGTCCAGAAATCCAGAAGTCCAGGTAACAGCAAACAGCAAACAGCAAATTCAGCAGCAAGACAAGCCAGCAGCAAGCAGTCCTCCTCCAAGCAGCCACACCACACCGTCTTCCTCTGGGTTGTTATATTTATACCCCTCAAAGTCTTTACAATTCAACTGATTCCACCTGGCAAAGACCACGCTCCACTGGAGACACTTAACAGGTGTGAACAAACCCCCCCCCAAAAAAAAACTTGGAATTTTTACAAAAACATGTTTACATCATCATAAACCAAAATATCCACAGCAGGAGCTGGAGTTGTTGACATGCAGATATGACGAACTACAACATGCACACACACAGTTCTGTGTCAGGGATGCATTTGTTTCCTCCTTTCTGTGTAATCCTTTAATACCTGAACTACACGGTGACGGCAGTAGATCGTTGGGCTGTTACTGAGGCCACATGAGAAAGTGCTGTATTTTTTGTGTGTTTTGGCTACACATGCTTCAAGGAGTAGGAGATGATGCCTGTCATGGGGGAAGTTCTCAGGGGTACAGCCAACCAGGACATGTGGAAAGAAGCATAATGGACTGTGGGGTATGCTGACCCTGTATCAAGCTCCTTGCAAAGGCTCAGGGTTCCTTGGAGACGAGGAAGTGCAAAGAATGTAAGAGCTGCGGGATGGGGAGGAATGCTATGAGATGATGTCTTCTGGACCTGACAAGGTAATCACACTCATGAACCCACTTCAACATCAAGCCGATAAAATCTGCTAGAATTCCAATGGGTGTCAGTAGGTGGAAAAGACAGAAAGGTGGAAGGGGATTGCTGAGGGGGGAGTGTCAGGGGAAGAGTGGGAAGGAGAGAGGGGTAGATCTGTTCAAGATACATTCTATATAGATACGAGATTGTCAAATAATAAAAGACAGCCAACTAAAATAAAAAAGAGAAGAAAGAGGCCCAAGGTTTGGTAGACATCTCTGGGTTTAAGAAACAAAATGACTCATGCTGGAGCATTGGTCTTTTTTATGGACTGACAGAAGAGTCCTAGATGAAGAGAATCTAATATTCACTCCATTAAATTTAAGTTGTCATTTTTCTTCTTAGAGTTGCTTCTAGGGAAGCTGACCTGACGCAGGTGCCTCAGAAGAGGTCAGGCTGTTCTGAACTGAGAGTCAGAACAGCTGGCTCTTAGCTTCGAGTTTCTTCCACCTGAGGGATCCAGGCATGTTCTGTTACCTCTCTGTGCCTCTGTGTTCTCAAGTGTAAAACATGGGTTTGTGTTGGTTCAGCACTTCTTAACCTTCTCCCATCAGATAGCAGACATGACAGATAAGATTTACACATATGACACACTCCCAAGGGTGTGTACCTTGGCGCCCGTAAGAGAGGCTGCGTGTTATGTACAATTCCCAGCAGGCAGTCAATGACCCCACCTCTCCCTCTCAGTCAAGAAAAGACACTGCAGTGGGAAACAGAAAAGCGGGATGACACAGTAGGAGTCTCCCTAATGCTGTTCTGATTTGCTAAAATGTTGCTCAAATTCCGCTGTAATCAAGTTTACCTTTTGAGATCTGCTTTGAACAATGAGCATACAAGGACGTGATTCAGAACCTGTAGTTTAAATGCTCTTTGGGAGAATGATTTCTGCTTCTAATGTCTGAAGCTACTCGCAAAGAAATTCTGGAATCTTTGTATAATGTCAGTGTCTCTGAGATACTTGACACAGGCACACTTTTCATAGGTATCTAAGTGTGAGCTAGCTGCAGAACTGACAGGAGCTGTATCTAGCCATTCACTTTCTATCTGCGGAAGCCTACTCCCCATGCTGTTTTGAAGATTCTAGAGTTTTTAGATGCAGTGAGTTGGGTTCAGTTTTTCTGCCTTCCTTTCTTGTAGCATTTTGAGGTGTATCTATTATGTATACAATGTTTTGCCTGCATATGTGCCAGAAGAGGGCACCAGATCTCTCCAGCCCCAAATAAATTTTTTATATTTAATTATTTTATGTGTATGGATACTTTGTCTGCATGTACACCTGTACTCTTGTAGCATTTTGAAAAGTTCAGGTTAACAAGTATCAAAGAAGAGAAGGGTTCCGTAGTCCAAAAATGTTTAGAGCGATTAAGCTTCATTAGATTTCTGGGTTGCAGAATTTCTCGGGCTCTTTAATCTAACTGGTTACTAAGACTGCAGATCTCTAGCAGAGAAACTAAGTTCACAATCTTTTCCCAAGATTTTGAATATGGAACCACAGTTTAAAACAAACGTTTTAGAAAAGCTAGCCTTACAGTAAGTGAACTGCTTTTGGGAAGGTTTGACGGGTTGTGAGTAGTTTGAGATAGTTCTGCAATATGATCCATGCTTGCAGAGGGAGAATTGCACCCTGGGTGATGCGATGTGGCTTCTACTGCATCTGCTGCCCTCCCCGTCTCATTACTTCCTTCTACTATGATTCCAGAAAAGACAGTGTCTGCACTGTAGAGCGTACTGTTACCATTCCAAGGCACCAATAGGGTATTCGTGGGCTTACTAGACCAACAATCAGAAGAACCATCTTTGGGTCTTGCTCTGAGTAGTAAGGTGGCATGAAGGATTGTGATAATGAATTGCAACAATGAAAACAAAAGAAATTATGTTTGTGATCTGAATGATGCTTTAAAACGTTGCTTAGTTGTGAGGGCAGGATGCCTCAGCAGGCAAAGGTGGCTCCAGCATAGTTGATGAATGGAGTTTGATCCCGGGACCACACTGTGGAAGGAAAGAACCAAGAACTGACTCTCGTAAGTTCTCCTCTGACCTCCACATGCATGCCATGGCACTTGTCCACACCCACAACCCTCTCCCATTAAAATCAATTAAAAAATCAAATAAGAATAAATTTAAAAATTAAAGATAAAACAGAAGGTTGCTTAGAGATACATTTGAAGAACAAGACAAATCACCTCCCCTCTCTCTAATCTCATAACCCACGAACATCTTGAAGTTGGGAACCTGAAAAATAATATAGATGTCCCAGTTATTAAGCTATGAGATGTTTCCTTCTGTGCCTTCTCCTCAAAGACGACTTTTAAAATCATCCTATTATAATTATCTTATTGCAACTACCTTCTAACCAGGCTTTATGCATTTTAGAATTTGTCACTACTCAACATTATTATTATTATTATTATTATTATTATTATTATTATTATTAGCTATTGACTGTCTTCCCCACTAAAATTTAAGTTCTGTGTAGTCAGGGCTTTGTATCTTTTTCCCCTAAGCTATATCCCAACCATCCAGAACAGTGTATACAACACATAGGTCCTTGGTAAAGTATTTTTTGCAGGGTAGAAATAAATGGATGATTTTAGGGAATTCTAAATACCCTGTGAGCAAAATCCTATTATTATCTTCACTTGGCAATTGAGGAGACCAGGCCCCAAAGAGGCTGAGTCACTTGCTCAAGAACATGATGCTCAATTAGGAAGACAGTGTTAATTACGTTCCTTTTGAGTTAGCACATCTGCCAGTAAAGGGAGACACTGCCTTGGCCCAGATTCTGGAATTGTCTGGAAAGGCGGAGAGAGTCTCAGGCACGGCACAGCAACAGGCTGCACTTCAAGACAACTGGGTTGTTTGCTAAGCCCTATGGGACATCATCTGAGCCCTCCCAGAAAGCTTTGCAGGGTAGGCAGAATGTGTCAGGGTAGAACGCCCATGTTAAAATAAGCCTGGCGCTAGCTGCTGACATCTGAATTGTTAATATTATAGTGTCTAGAAGCATTATTTTTCTTCCTCATGCCGGGTACCTGTTTTCCTTTGTCTCATTGGGTCTGTGTGGTTTTGCTCACTGGGGCCATGATGATTTACTTAGCTTTCATACCAAGGTGAGCCAGAAGGCAAGACCCAAGACCAAGGTGCAACATTTATCTTCTATTAATTTATGAGGCAGTGGGTGTTTGGTTTTGGTTGGGGTTGGGCAGGAGGAGGGCTAGATTTGGAATTAGCTATAAAGTCCCACCTTCTGATATCCCATCTCCCTGGATATGGGGGACTGCCAGAAAGAGAAAAGATTCCTTGTCTTTAGCTTGATCCAAGCCAAGCACCTTTTTGTGTTCCACAGTGTCCCAGGGCATGGGGGAAAGCTTTCTTGAGAGGCCCCTCTGGTCTCACCCAGCCACTCCTTTATTTACATATTGGTTAACTGAGGTACAGCACTCTGATTATGAAATACAATTCATTGTCTTTTAGTGAGGTGCTGTTTAGGTATGGGCAAGAAGTCTTAGCTCTGAGGGCTTTGAAAGAGTTTCACAGCAACGTCAGCCTTAGAGATGTGCACTTAAGTAAAACCATTGACTTGAGAAAGCTCACAATAGATGAAGTAATTAAAGAAGGCACTGTGTTTCATTATACAAAGTACACGATATTTACTGTGAGTCAGACTTTGTTAGCCCTCATACAGTCCTCACAGGTAATGGCTTAATCGCTAACAGTAGGTTCCAGGACTGCAGAACAGAGCACTTCTTTCCTTTATATACCATTGGGAAACCGAAACTAGATTGCACTGAGAAAAGGCAGCTTTCCCAGTCTCTAGTCCTTGGAAGCTTGGCTTGGTTTCAGGGCTGGAATTCTGGTTTTCCCCCCAAATCTCCCTAGCACTGAGTTATGCAAATCTTAGGTGTATCGAGAATTGGGCATGAAATCACAAACCTGTTTTAGACTGTTTGTGGTTTTCCTGTAATTTGGTAGAACATATTAATGCGTTCTTTTCACCTGGGTTGTTTTTCTCATTTCTCTGGTAATGAGTGGAGTACAAGCATGGCTTCAAGTTCTCTGATCTACAGACGCCCAGGGAACATCATACAGATGGATGTTCAGTGTCTTCCCTTAGAGGTGGGCAAAATATCTACCCAATTCCCTCATCACAGAGCCATATTTATATTTAAATACATGCATACATATGTATATGTTTCAGCCAAAGCTGACAGTATGTCCAAGTCAGATATTCCATGTCAACATTCTTTTCCTAGCACCTGGGAAGCGAATTTTTTCAGCCTCAGTGCCAAGGATAATGATAATGAGAAGCAATGTCTCACCCAGTGATAACAGAGGGGGAAAGAGAAAAAAGCTTCTAAGTGATTTCAAAATGCTAGAACATTTACCTTGGAGAAGATGTGAGAACTAGGTTTATGATCATATAGATATATTATATGTTATATTTAATATGCCTATATTTGTTGCTGTTATTTGAAACTGAGTCTTGCTATAAAGCCCAGGCAGGCCTTGAATTCAAAATCTTCCTTCTCAGCCTCTCCATTTCTGGGATGACCAGCATTCACCACGCTATCCAGCTACAAAATAGTATTTCAGATCCCAGCCTTGGTGTCTGGAGCTGAGATGAAATGAGGGCATGGTGTTCTTGGCAAGCGATGAGAACGGCTAATGTGTCCCCCACACTCCCCAGCCTAAATAGGTTTGTTTGTTCTTGTAACAGGCCTTTGCTTATAAAGACAGCTAGTTTCCTTAAGAAGTATGTATGCAACTAATCCTCCACATAGATTCTTGGCTTCAACAAAGACAATGAGTTTGCCATATTCAGCGTAAAACTTGATTGCACTTGTCTCCCGGCCTTTGAGTAAGCAGGGCTGCCTTACCTGTGATCATGGCTCTGCAGGCATAGTGCCTAGGTGAAGGCCCCAAAGCATTGCAAGACCCAGGGGGAAAGGAAACAAAGAAATGTTTAGTTTTCACTGAACATAGTGATAGATAAACTTAAAAATACATAAGGACATAGCTACAGTAGTACTTATAATGTAGTTATAAATACCAGCTCCATTAATTATTAAATTTAATATTCACAAATATCTCATTATAGTTAGAAACAATTTGTGGATGGTGTTTTTTCTTAACTTAAAATTTTCTCCCCAGGTGCCTTGTGATTGCTGAAAGAAATCATTAACCAATTATAAAATAATTAAAATAATTTTATCATTTAGAGATATAATTACATAAAAATTGTAACCAATTATGAATCAAAGGAGTTACTAACATAAGAATCATTTCAAAAGCCAAGTTGGAAAATATTTTGCCCCAGAGTTATTCTGGATGTTGGTACATTTCAGTATGTTTGGTAAGATTCTGGGTGAAGCTACCTAAGATTCAGGGATCTCCAAGTGGCCCCTAATGGGAGTTATTTTCCCTTTCTGGGATACTCTCTTGAATGATTTATGCCAACTACATTCTTCCTGTGCCTTACATCTGTAATAGAAATCCTCCCAGGAACCTTTCTTCAATTCTACTCTCTCTATATCTTCCTCTGTATTTCTTTAACATAGACTTTGTATTTGTTTACGTTATAGACAACATCATTCCTTTTTTGTTTGTTTGTTTCATTTGTTTTGGAGACCTTTCTTAAATCTATTTTACATACCTATTTTATATTTCGAAACTAAAATGAGGGCCTTAGAAAGGAAAGTATTTATTTACTGAACAAGACTGTCATGTGTTGGGTACTGTCATTTGGCCCTGTCTTCCGAGACATCCAAGGGTGAGAGGCGCAGCTAAACCAGGCCAGCTGCTCCTGGAGGAGAACTCTGTCGCCGAGCCTGGCACTGAGCTCAACATGTTTATATTCAGTGTGAGCATATTGTGTGTCTGGCACAATTTTAGCACAGGTGCTGTGTAATGCTTTCACAAGTGTTAGCCTATTTAATTCTTAAAGCGGTCCTCCTGGATGTTCCTGTTAACCCGTTTTACAGCTGAGGACACTGAAGTCCAAAGACAGTCACAAAGCCACTAAATAACAAAAGCCAGATTTGGTCTGGCTTCAGAGCCCTCCCATCTGACTTGTACAGTATGACCTGAGCCACTGAGATTAGTAAGAAAGACTACGGAACTGCTGAGGGTCAGGGAGGATGACCAAGCAGAGAAGCCTCACAAAGAGAGGCTGGATTAATTGCTTTGCATGCAGTACAAACTTGAGCAACCGACATGTTTCAGATTTAAGACTGAAATGGTACTCCAGGCAGAAAGAAGGGCCCATGTCATAGTCTGTGGAGGTAAAGCAGATTCTGTGGAGGTAAAGCAGATTTGGTGTTAGAGATGGAAAGTGCTTATATGATTAGAATTTGATTTGTGTAGAGAGGGTTAATCGAGACAGCACTTGAAAGGGGACCAAAGAAAACAGAATGCTGTTGATCATCATGAGGTGTTTGGCTTTTGATCACTTTTGACTTTGGTCGGCTGACTGTTGATTTTCTCTCTCTATCTCTCAATTTCTACTCCTTGAGAATTATGAAGAAACATCTTGAATAAATGCAGCTATGTGAATAATCAAGCAAACAAATAATGAATCAAAAATTCAAAAGAAAAAGGAAACTGAGTCAAAAGCCTCGACATACAGGGAGTGCAATGCACTCATATGGGAGATGAAAACGGTGAGAGATCATTGTCACTCTAGGTTTGGCAAAGCTCAAAGAACTCAGAACACACTAGACTGGTCAGTATTTGGGGAAGTAGGCCCTCTCCAACCTTGCTATATTGAGCATAAATTAGCACAGCTCCTGGGAAAGCATTTGCTATCAAAACCTCAAAGAACTCAGAACACACTGGACTGGTCAGTGTTTGGGGAAGTAGGCCCTCTCCAACCTTGCTATATTAAGCATAAATTAGCACAGCTCCTGGGAAAGCATTTGCTATCAAAATCATGGTTGTTTCTAACACAGCAGCCTCACACCCAGGTGTATATTCAAACATGGATGAGTCTTTGTGCATGCAGAGATCCCCACGTCACTGCATTATAGCAAAAAGTTGAGTGCACGTTTTTAAAGAATTATTTTTAATATTTATTCTAGCTTTAATTATGCATGTATGTCTGTTGGTGGGTATCTGTATTTGAGTGAAAATACTCACTGAGTCTTGAGTTGTTGGAATCACGAGAAACTAGAGCAACAGGCGATTGTGAGCTGTCTACTGTGGGTGCTAGAAACTGACCTGGCATCCTCTGCAAGAGGATTGCACACTCTTAGCCTCCCAGCCACCTTTCTGGCTCCCTAAAAGTCCCTTTTGGGGAACTGGTTGCAGTTCCTCTGCTTTGTGCCCATGACCTGAAATTCTTTGCTGTCTTATAAAAGGTAAGTCTCCCCTCTGTACTTCAGACTAGCCAACAAATGATAAAATGATCATACACCTAAAGAAGATAATCAAGAAAGTGGACATGGGGTTTGATGATCAATCCTCATTTAGAAAGACAAATGGGATATGCATTGAATGTATGACAGGAGTCTACCGCAGAAGGCATCTGAAAGACTCTACCTAGCAGTGTATCAAAGTAGATACTAAGACTCATAACCAAACCCTCGGCAGAGTGCAGGGAATCATACGAAAGAAGGGGAGTTTGATGTGGAAAGGATAGGAACTCCACAAGGACCAAACATATCTGGGCACAGGGTCTTTTCTGAGATGGACACTCAACCAAAGACCATGAGAGGATAAAACCTAGAACCTCTGCTCGGATGTGACCTGTGATAGCTCAGTAATCAATTGGTTTCCCATAGTAAGGGGAACAAGGACTATTTCTAACAGGAACTCAATGACTGGCTCTTTGACCTCCCCACCTCCCAAGGGAGGAGCCGTACTGTTAGACCACAGAGGAGGACTTTGCAGCCAGTCCTGAAAATACCTGACAAAACGTAGTCATATGAAAGGGGAGGAGGTCCTCTCCTATCAGTGGACTTGGAAAGGGGCAGGGAGGAGATGAGAGAGGGAGGGTGGGACTGGGGAGGGAAGGAGGGATAAAGCTGGGATACAGAATTAACAAAATGTAACTAATGAGAAAAATAAAACTTAAAAAAAAAAGAATAATGGGCTGGGTTTGTCACTGTATGCATGTATGTGTGTGCATTTAAGGAAGGATGTGCACACAGGCGGAAGCTGTTCTCAACCTGAAGGTGACAACCCCATCAGGGATCACATATTAGATATCCACATATCAGATATTACAATTCATAATAGTATCAAAATTACAGTTATGAAGTAGCAACCAAAATTTTTTATGTTTGGAAGTCACAACATTAGGAACTGTATTAAAGGGTCTCAGGATTAGGAAAGTTGAGAATCACTGGGCTAAAGAACGTATTAAATACAGCTTGACATGGTGGTGCACGCCTATAATCCCAGCACTCAGGGAGGCAAAGGCAGGTAGATCACTGTGAGTTCGAGGCCAGCCTGGAATACCAAGAGAGTCCAGAACAGCCAAGGCTATACACACAGAGAAATCCTGTTTCTAAAAACAAATAAACAAAACAAAACAAAAAGAATGTATTAAATAGGCTAGGGCCCCCTCCGTAGAGGAGGCAGAAAGAATGTAAGAGCCAGAGAAGATGGAGGACTCCAAGAAAACAAAGTCTCTAGAGCAACATGAGCAAAGTTTATACGAACTCACAGGGACTGATGCAGCACGCACAAGGCCTGCACGGGTCTGCACCAGGTCCTGCATAGATTATATATCATGACTTCCAGTTTAGCCTGAGGGTGCAAACAAGTGCATCTCTGATTTTTGTGCCTCCTCTTGGGATCTTTTTCTTCTGTTGGTTTGTCTTGTCCAACCCTGATGTGATTGTTTTTATTTTATCTGACTATATTTCACTTTGTTATATTTTATCATCATCTCTTAGAATCCTGTTCTTTTCTAATGAGAGGCAGAAAGAGAGTGAATTCAGATGGGAGGAGAGTTGGGGAGGAACTGGAAGGAGTAGAGGGAGATAATCAGTTTATATTATGTAAGAAAATAATCTATTTTCAATAAAAGGGAAAACATAGGCTAGGAAGTAGCTCAGTGGCAGTGTGCGTGACCAGTTTGTAGGAAGCACTGCAGAAAAATTTAAAAAATCAATAAATAACTCTAGAAGACTCATTAAACAAGAATTCCAAACCAGTGGTGTCTAGGGCTAGAAACCTTGTCACTGAAGAGAGGGGAAGAGAGCACCTACTTGTTTTTATTTTATTGCCTCATATTATCTCTCTTTAGTTCCTTTTTTTTTTTCTTTTGTCGTACATGATCTAGATTGGAATCTCTAAGTTTTAAAATGTTGGCTCGCCCTAATGAGGGCGAACAATGGTTCTTCATTTGGTAGGCAGGTCAGTCAATCTATGCCTCATAGACTTAATTTTCCACGAAACTCTCAGCAGTCAGCTTCTCACGAGACGGAGAGGCAAAGAGCAAGAGTACAGTCTGGAAGAGTTCCAGGCACAAGGTGGCTTTAGCGAGTGGATGCTTTTGTCTACTGCCCAGTGGCTTTCCATTGTCCCTGACCTTCCTGTGGCACAGGCAGGTGACAGACATAGTATGCCTCGGACAGGTACTCGGCAGACCTCCTGGGAAGACATTTATTTACACAGCCTTTCAAACTTTCAAACTCTGGCTGTCTTAGTAGTTAAACTTGGAGATGGAGACTGAAACTTCTGCCTGGCCTGCGTCTGAGAGGCACCCCTGTATCTGTTACCTGACACATTCCAGCACAAAAGGTTTTTTTTTTTTTTTTTTTTTTTTTTTTTACCTTCATCAGTGTGAAGTTCGGGCTTGCTGAAATTTTTCGGATGAATTTTTGGCAAGTACTTGGAATCAGTCTGCTTTGGTTTAAGATGCATGTGTAACGTCCTGAAGGACTGTGGGGATAAGTACAGAACAACTGAGAGCCTTTTTAGAACGCACTGTGCTTCAACCTCTCAGGTATAGCTAATCTAGGAAACCAAGCCTCAAAGACCACTTCAATGGAAAAGACCAGGCCCTTCTCATTGGTGAAAACTGCCCACTTGCTGCCATGTGGTGTTTTCTCTGCCAGAGGACAACTCCTTTCTGAAATGTCGAAGCGACTTCTTGCTGAGCTGGTTCTGGGATTAAGCTGTGTAATTTCATCTCTCTCAGGTGTGAGACACTTGTGTGTACAGTAATATGATTCTGTACCGCCGGGGAAACAGTGTGCCTTTGTCAGCACTGTTGATCGCCGAAGCCCTGAATCATGACCTCACTCACAGGCAGTCCCTCTGCAGGCCTCAGCCCCTTGTGGTTACTACTCGCCCTTCTGCTGGGAAGTGCAATGCTTTGGCTGCCTGCACACAGTCATGCCAGTCAGCACACTGAAGCTGATGTGTGTCGCTAGCCAAGCTGGGCCTCAGAAAGGCGTTCCTTTAGAATCCTTTGGAATTAGCTCTTCAGTTCTAAGTATCTGGTAAAAATACTTTAGTGTTAAGAAAGGGGAAAACGAAAATATTCGATAATTAATTTGCATTTTTTGTTGGTAGTTATGGCAATTACTTTTCTGATTCTTTGGTTTCCTACTGAACGCTTGCATCTCTAAAGTGCTGTGTGTGTTCTAGAACATAAAACTCCAGCTAACCGTCCAAACAACTATTGCTCACTGAGTTTTAAACAAAAGGCATATGCTATTCTACATACTTACATATGTGGTTTATCGTTACCATTATTATTGAATGCTGGGGATTGAAGATCTTAGCTAGATTAGGCAAGTGTTCTTCAATTAAGCTATAATTCTCAACCCTTTTCAAGTGTTGTTGCACTTAATACAAAATACTATCTAATACAGATTAGAAAATTAAATATGGGTGAAGGGAAATAATTTAGCCAAGGCAACCATTCAAGCAAGTAAGCAAGCAAATAATAATAGCCTCTTCCTACTCTTTATTTTATAGCTTGAGGTCTTAAGTATGAGGACTTTCCTTTCTTTATCAGAAAACTATACAGACAACCTTTGCTGCTTTCTTATAGAAAAAATTTGAATAACATCAATTTCTTGGAGTTCTACCTGGTAGTTCTCTCTGTGTTTGGTGTGTGTATGTGTGTGTGTGTGTGTGTGTGTGTGTGTGTGTGTGTGTGTTCACATGTTTGTGAGGGTGTGTGAATCTGTCTGTGGAGAGAGAATAGGCTTGTGTATCTTCGATGTTGTCCTTTAGTTACTATGCACCTTTTTGCTTAGAATTTATCTTGAACACTTAGTAGTATTTATCATACAGTAGGCATGCAACAAACATGTTTAACAAATGAATGAACACCGAACTCAGAACAAAATGAAATATGCTCATGGATTCCTAGGTACCTCACTCAGTGACGCTAATGTCAGAATATTTGTTTTTACATTTAACTTCAAGTAGAGACATGTAAAGGAAACCTACTTCACTGCTTTTAGGGGAGGCACCCAATAGTCTGTACCAGAAGGTAATGTTTTCAGGAGTACCAGTTCTTGACATTTCTTTATATTGGTGTAGAGCTAGTATGTAAACTAACTTAATATATGTATCAAGCTTTGAGCGGGCTTTAAAATCCATCAGCAACATAGTAAACCTGCAAACACTGAGCTTTCTGACTGCTGGCAAACACACCCTGACAACCTCTAACCTCTCTGGCCAGCACACACAGCAAGGAAAAGCCCTCTGGTAGGGTTCAAGAGTTAGAGGTAGACTTCTAGGAGAGAGAGCATTAGTTCATGGGGCTAGAAGGTAGTTGTGTAGGTTGGGTGAGACCTGGGACCAGCTGGACACAGCAGGGGGCACACTGGGACACATTGAGGATATCAATATTTTTGAGCCAAACTAGGGACTATCTATATTGTCACTGACGCATTTCTTATTGAGAAAAAAAATGAGTTGACCCTAAATTTAACCCTCACTAGCTTTACAAAGACTAGGCAGGAAGCCTCCCCACCTGCATCCCACAGCAGGTTCTGACCTCAGACCTCATGCCTTTGCAGAGACTGTGACTTCTATAGTTGCATAAGCTAATGCACAGAGTGCTTCTTCTACACTGGGGACAAGGACACAGTGACCTGACACTTTAACTGCTCTCTACTGCCTAACAAAGATCCTTATCTGCAGGTGGAGGAGCCCGTCCCATTGACACTGCAGCAGAGATTGAGGTGCTCTGCCCATGAGAAAACCAGGCCCTGGGAAATAGCTGGGGTGCGCTGCTTGCCTGGTAAGCCAACTCATCAAACCGGATGTGCTTTAGCTACATGGTCTAAGCTAAGCTTGAGTTGGTGGTGGCATAGCCAGAAAGCCTGGGCTCCATCTTCATGACACGCTTCTTCAAGAAGTGACCGAGGCTTATCCTTTATGGCAGGTTTTCATTAGTCCTCTGACATCCGGCTCTCACACCTGCCGGGTCTGTTTCCCAAATGGCTCCCAGCTACTGTCCTCGTGGCAAAAGTCCAAGCAAAGGCAGAAGGAAGTGAGTTTGGATCCTTTGAACTCGAGGTAAAGCACTGTGTCCTACCTATTGTCAAGTTCAGGATTGTGGGAACCCAGGTGATACTCTGTTTAAATGTCCGTCTGTGCGGCTGACCACATTGCTCAGCTAAGAGGTTGTAGCAGCTGAACAAAAAAATTTTTGAGGCCCTAAATTCTTATCAAGAAAGCCCCTTTTCACTGCCCCTTCTCCACTTTTTATCAGTGGGTGCAAGATGGAAGACTGTTGGGTTGAGGTTGCACAGGAACTGGAAGATTCTGTAAGCAAGAGCTCGATCATTTCGAAATTTCTGGAATTGAAGCAGGTGTTCTTTAGAAATTATTGGGCTTTTTTTTTCACTTCATATTTTTGATTGTTTAGCTGGCTATGACGTTTAAGCTTCTTTTGAATTTCTTTTGAAATTCTCCAGTATTAAAGATTCATTCCCGTTCTTTATCTGTCCCCATGTGAATCTGTTTACGTGTATGCCTAATGTGTGCAGGTGCCCACGGAGCCCGGAAGACACAGTCAGACCCTTTGGAGTTACAGATGGTTGTGAGTTGCCAGGCATGAGTGTTGGAGGCAGAGCTCTGGTCCTCTGCAAGAGCAGAAAATGCTCTTAATTGTTGAGCCATCTCTTCAACACCAAAGATTCTCATATCTTAAACTAAACTCTATAGTCTTCTGGTTTTCCATATGTCCTCTTTCTCTGTTGCTATAATTGATTCCTTTTTTCTGTCTTGTGCTCCCCCACCAACTTACAGTTTTTCTATGTTCTTGGAAAAATCATCCCCACTCATGGCCTCAGTCATTTGTTTCATCATCCCACCGGATTCCAAATTTTAGAACAACAGACACGCAAGCTCTCTCGCTTTCTGTCAAAACTCTAGTATCTTAAAGAATGTCCGACACATAGCAGGTGTTCAATAAATACTATTGAGTGAACAGTTGCATAAATAGGCAAGTGAGTCACTGGTGTGCATCAAATTCTTACTCTTTCCCCAAAATCCATACCCATATGCTAGACGCTATCAGGTATTTCCAACTTAACATCCTTACCATTGTTGTGATGTGGTAGGTACTAAGAGTTTAGTAGAATATTGAAGCGTTCAATAGTTTTCTGGGCTTCAATATTAGTTGGACCCTCTTGTGGACTCAGTTACCAAGGTGGGATATGAACTTCCTCACTGGAGAACAGCGGCTCAGTTCTTCCAATGATACAGATCTGAGACATTATGTTGGGGAGGGAGTTCCCAAAGAAGCAAGCTGCATGACATTCTTGCCAAATAGACTTGGAAGGAGGCTAATGGGCCCATCTGAAGCAACTGGTTGCTCGTTTGATGTGACAATATCATCACATTCATTTGGGCAAGTGGGTCCTTGTATTGATTGCACAGGAGAAAATACAATTCCAGGTCAAGTTTAGACACGGAGGAATAATGAACTCATTGCCATGCAGTCTTGATTCTATCAGGGCTTCCAGATCCGTCTCTCAGTTGCCTCTTGCTGCTCCTGCAAATTCTTTATAAGCCCATAAAACCTGGCTGTGAATGTCAAAGTTGGAGGCTGTCCTTAGTTCCTCGGGGTGTGGTCCATTAAGGATTTGTGTGGCGGGAAATAATTAGCCAAAGGAAGGATTATCAGAGAGAGAGAGAGATTTGGAGACCGGATGGCATCTCCTGGCTTGATTCATCCTGTCCACATAATTGCTTTATACCTGTTCTATAGTTTGTGCCCTGTGGTGGGTATTACCAGGATTCCAAGATCTTGGACACCTTGTTTCCACGGATGTGTCTGTTTATTCTGCTTCTTTAGAAGGCTGATTTGATCCCAATTTTCTCAAAGGACACAGTACAACTTCTGCCCACTTTGGGCTTGCATTCTTACACCAAATTGTCCCTCCCTTAAACAAAGCCCAGGTTTGCTCTTCCTCCATCAGCCAGTTCTAAAAATTCCCTGCAAGTGGCCATGAGGAGCTAAGAGAGAAGAGTGTTGATGTAACAGTAATGAATGAGGTGAAACCTGGGTTACCTGCTTTTGCAACTTGCTTGTGATGTCTAGAGTAGCTCATGACACAATGTATCCATTTCTGGGTGCGTACTTTGGATGAACGATCACTTGGTGTGTCTGATAACACTCGGCTCTTCACAATGAGTATTCTAGATACTTGGTATATTAAGCTACACCAGAGAAACAGATAACAATAGATATATAATAGATATATGGTTCTTTTTAATGGCTTCTTAAAAACTTTATGTTGGTATGAAAGTGATACATATTTAATAGCAACCATACTTCAAATTTTGATCTTTTCCTAGATTATCAGTGAGTCATCTGATGTCCTCTTGTGATGTAAGATGGTGGCACTGAAACACAGCTCCTAATAATCATGAGGATAAATAACCAACACTAAATTCTATGATATTATGAATTTGATAAGCTGCATGAGATATTCAGTACTTTATTAAAAGGATTTTGTTAATTGGTTTTGCCCAACGATAGAGCAATGAAAGTATTTTCAGTACATTTAAGTTAGGCTGGGATATTATATGAGGTTGCATTTTCAAACTAAAATATTTTGATGGGTTTATTAGGCACAACCTCATCACAAGGAAGAAACATCTGTGTGGGCGCACGCACACACACACACACACACACAAAGAAAGAGGTAAGGATAAAAAAGCAAAATAGAGGTAAAGGGAGGGAGTGGTAGAAGAAGAGAGAGTTTTCCTGGATTGGTCCACGCTGCTGCAGAGTTTGGCACGCCCACAGTCTGCAGACGTGAGGACAGGCTGGAGACTGGGAAAGCTGCTGCTGCAATCTCTGCTTCAGAAGCAGGGTGGAGGCAGAGGTCCTTTCTCCTCAAGGGATGTTGGTCTTTTTCTTTAAGTCTCATTGTCCTGTGTCATGGAGGAGAATTTGCTTTGCTCAGAGTCTTCTGATTTAAATATTAATCAGATTTATACTTTTAGACTAATGCTAATCTAGACTAATGCTTGCCCAAATGCCTAACCACCATAGCTCTCTCGGTGTCTCTTAGGCAGGCTCTTTCTGACAGGAGCCATCAGCACACTAGTGTTCTCAAAAGACAGGTAATTCTTTCCTGTAGACAGTATGGCCTCGATCAGAAGCCTAGGAACCTGCCTAGTGACAGCCACTGGATTAGTTATAAACCATAATCACATCTTCTCCCATTATAAACTCTCAAAAATTACAGGGCGGTCCAGTCATCCATCTCTTATGTCAGGGAGCTATTACAGAATTCTTTCTTGCTCTGAGTTCTAGTCAAAGCCAAATGCATTAAGTCACGTATTAAGATGCCCAATACGTGGACCAGATCAGGGTCTCCATATGTGATATACACTCAATTTGGAAAAAAATGAAGTCATAACATTGCAGAAAAATGGGTAGACCTAGAAATCATTAAGTGAAATATTCCAGACTCAGACAAATGCCCCATATTTCCCTCATATAAGTAATCTAGATTTAAGGGGAGAAGAGGGAGAGATCTCTGAGAGGGTGGAGAGTAGTATAACTCATGTGACATAAAAGCACAAGGAAGGATCATTTGGGGCAGGAGAAGAGAACCAGCAAGAGGCAGGATGATGGAGAGCAGGAGAGAAGGGAGAAATGAAGAAGAACAAAGTCAAACAACACATACACAAAGCTGCCTCAAGGAAAGCCATCCTTTTGTACATTTACTTAAAAGGCTCCAAGCTAACCCCTCACAAAAATAACTAGTCCTCAGAACAACGAAACACTAACATTAGATTAACGGAGGGAGAATATCTATAAAGCCCCCCCCCCCAAGTAAAATCAACACATCACTGGAAGCATGAACAGGAAAAATTAAAAGAGGGGAAACTCAAAAGTCAAAGTAGGGGGGGGTCAGTTTGGCCAATGAGGAAGAAATGCATATTCAGGATTAAACGAGTACAGGAACGGTAAAGTAAAAACAAAACAAACAAACAAACAAACAAAACCCTATATATCTAGTAGGATATATAGGGAAATGGAAGGGGTGTGCTGAGGAGGAGTGGGGAAGGGTTTTCCTCTAGCTCTTGAAACGTGAAGACTGCCAGGATGTGCTGGAGGCCGCAGGGCTAGCTGAACTCGGGAACCCCTGTCTATCCTGTGGTGCTGAGCCTGCAGAGGTCAGCAGGGCTGTCCTTCGGTGGCTTTCCCTTTTGCAAACCAGCCGTCTCTGCTAGGCACGTTTTGCCTCGAAGTGTGAGCTGGGGAGGTTCTCCCACTCTCTGAAGTCTTCCCAGTTCATCCCAACCAAGCATTAATTACCGGCCGGAGACGTGTGGGCTTCACGTAGTCCACTGGGCTGTCAGTGTTCCCAGACTCTACAAGCAATGAACCCCCTTGCAGACAAGGGATGAGTCGGCCACCTGCTGACCTCAGGCTCAGGGCTCTCAAACTCCAGAGTCTCAGCTGAGGACATCTACTCCCAGGTAACAGGTAACGGGGTGGGTCTACCCTTCCCCATGTAACATAGACTGGCCCAAGCCTCCCGTCGCCTGCATTCTTTGTCTTGTTAGTGTCCAGAACTCCCGCTCTCCAGAACTGACTCCCAGGCCTGTCTCTCACCCTAGCTTGTGTGAGGTTGAATCCAGACGTGCTGACTTAGGTCGATTCTCTGATCTCACACCCGCCATCCTCTGAAGCTGTGGAATCAGCTTTTCTTCTTTGTTAGAAAGAATGAATTCATCCAGATTTCCCCTAAAAGTTCCTTATATATTTCTAATTCTTTCTTGTTAACTGCAAAAAAAAAAAAAAAATTGCATCTTGACTTCTTCAAAGCAACGTATCAAATTAATGTGAACAGCCAAGTTCCACGTCATGCCAATTTACCAACATTGTTTTTCTAGGTGCCAGTTCTGTACATCATGCAGACAAAACACCACTGTGTACAACAGAAAGGTGAATAAGGCTTTTATTTCATACGGTCGTAGAACATTTGGTTTACCACATGACCAAGCACTGCATTAGGTAATGTTGCATAATAGTTCATTAGGCATTAACTAATATCGTCCTGGTAGTTATGAAAATGTTTGTAACCATGAAAAGTGAGGTCATCTGATGAAAGAAGTCATCTCAAAACAAGGTTAGAAAGAAGTGAACTTGAGTACCGCTCTTTCCTGAAAGGACAGTGAAGGCAAAAATCCAAAGGCTCTCCGGATCCAAGCACTGAAATGAAAGACTTAAAACTGTTTGTAGAGCAGAGAAGATGGCTCACTCAGGAAAGTGCTTGCCCTGCAAGCATGAGGACCTGAGTTCAACCCCCAAGACCCATATTTTTGTTAAAGCTAGGGCAATGTTGTGGTTGTGGTGAGCGTGCATCCCGGGACTGCATGGCAGACCCCGGAGCTTGCTGGCCACACACACACACACACACACTTTTAAAAGAAGGCCCTTTAAATCCCCTCTTTTCTAGCAATTACTGCACTTGATTGTATGGCAGCACTCACTAGTGATCTTATCACACATGAGAATCAATGAGCTCATTTCAATAAGCATTAATCAGCGCCATACACCAGCATTCAATGTCTTCTAGACATGCTCCAAAGACTCCTTCTTCCTAAATTCCACAGCCTCATTTGATTTTCTGCTTTGCCTCCCTTTTTTTTTCAGAAATCAGAATTAAACCCTTACTTTGAGTTGTTGATTGCCCTTCCCCACCAGGAACGGGCACGCCTTGCCGAGCTGAAGCTAGCGTTTGGCTTTGCTTCAGGTAATTTGATAAGAATTGCCATTTAGCATATGTGTGACTCTGGCTCATCACACAGTAAGTGTGATTTGGAATAAATGCTTTAGCTGCTGCTGTTAACCTTTAAAGATTCAATGCCACTTACATCTCCTTCAAGTGTTCTTCCTACTTAAGCAAATCACCGCCTGTAGTTCTGACACTAAATAAGATGATTTACCTTAAAACAAAGCTATAATACATCTCATCACTCACAACTTTCTTAACACTGTCATGCGCTGAGTCTCAAGTCCCCACTATTTTTCCTTGCTCCCAATTCCCTCCTCCTATTTATACTTAATAAGGGAAACTGTATTCGTTACCATATTTTCTTCTTTTCTCTCTCTTTTTAAATCTTTAGATACATAACTTTTTAAATTCTTTTATTGTCCATATGAACTTTTATTTCTTGGTATCTTGTTTCTCAGTAAACGTTATTTTAAATATTTCAACAATGATCTTGAGCAGAATAATTTCACTTTCTTCTACTTTTCGGTTGGCATTAAGGATCTCTGCCCGCTCATTTCAGTCAGTCTTCTGTAATACGTAACACTTCTTCAGTACTTGGGAATTGCTGTATTCTAGCGGTAAGCCATTGTTAGTGATGGACCAGTTTCCTCTCCTTCATCCCTTATCTCCTGAGACATCTCCTAATCTCTGACTGCAGGTATAAGCATGAGACTCAGACCTACAGATTATAACAGTTTTCTCTGGCCATTGACATTTACTTCACATATTAGGTTTCTGATTCAGAGCTAGCTCCCTCTTCCCTTCCAGGGATAGAAAATTTGACTATGGCCAAAGAGAACTGAACCAACATACAAGGAGAAACATAGAAAGAAGGGCTAAGATTTGGAAATCGACATTTGGGAATAGACATTTTTGTGGTGTGCGTGTGTGTGTGTTCCATGTGTATTCATATGATCAGAGAGAGAGAGAGAGAAAGAGAGAGATGGGGCACACGTGTATGCACATGTCCAAGAACAGTAGTGGAAAAGCCGGGTAGGGTGGCACATGACATCTGGGAGGCAAAGGCAGGCATATCTCTGTGAGTTTGACACAGTGAGATCCTGTCTCCAAAAGGAAACAGACAAAAACTGTAGGGGGAGATAGGAAAACCGTTGCTTATTTCATAGTACCCTAGAGTTCTAACATTGTGCTATTAATCATCTTTACGAATCCCATTAAAATATGTATGTACTTTTATTGAAATGTCAGAAAGAATATACCTGAACTTTACACAAGGAATGAGACCAGGTTGGTCAACATGAATATGGCTCTACGTGTATGCTATCTTGAATAATTTCAAAAATTGCGGACAAAATACATGAGCATTTGGTGAGAGAGCTTTATTTACTTAGGCTGAGCAAATGTCAGGAAATTTAGAAGCTTAAAACAAATTCCCAGTTCGATGGCTTCCAAGTTTCAAACAAATTAGCCTTTCCAATCCTTTGTAACATGAGAATTATTAAAAACAATATATTTAAAAATAGTCAACAATGAGCAGACTCAGGGTTATGGAAGCAGATAGGACCCAGCCTTGAATCGCAGAAGTTTGTGTTCTTCCGATGATAGTGATAGTGCCTGAACCATATGATTCTTAAAAAGATGACCTGAGAAGTAAAAATGCTTGCTAACCTGGAAGATTTTATGAAATTGTTATTAGAGTTATTAATGTATTAAGTGATTTATGGTTGCTAATGGGAAGACTCATAAAATTTAAAGACATCTAACAAAGATATCAGATAAGCTTTATTGGGTCAATCAGATTTTATAACCTTATTCCTCCAAATTTCTCCCTTTGAATTGTAATATTTTACTGACTTTTTTATAGCCCCTTTCCCAATTCTATCCCAACCAAGGATTAAAGGCTTTTCCAGTCTATTCCATTAACCACAATGGCCAATTATGTCATCATACATAGTGACAATATGTCATTTTGACTACATAAAAGTTAACATGAAATGTGTTTTTTCCTAAGCTCAATTCTCTCACAGTAAAATTGGAAGCATTGACATTTAATTCGATTCTTCCCTCTTTAATATTTCTGGAGGGCTAAGAGTCATCTATTCAGTATTTATTGGCATCTGATTTCAAATATGAATCTTGGGAAAGTTGATGTAAGTTTACCAAGTTCACAGCAGCAGCATTGGCGTTCGGTCTTGAGCAGGAACATTCAGTGTTGAGAATGTCTGTTGCCATTCTCTTGCCTGTTGTACACTTTTCAGGGTATTTTTTGATCAGTTATATTAGACAGATGACCTTATAGAAGGTCACCAGGACTTTGATCTGGACACTTTCATTTGACATTAACTTTGACTTACAATTGCATTTTCTTGGTCTAGTATTTTTGTTTTTTAGAAAATAATGCAAGCTTAAGTGAGCAAAAGTTATATGCATATAAAATCAGTTTTACATTCAAAGCATGAGAAGTGAGCATGAACAGGAAAGTTTATGCATGAAGAAAGAGAAAGGTGTGACAAATTAGCTAGTAGAGTGACATTGGCTTACTTAACATTTACTCAGAGGAACAAAATCCCAGAGCAAGTATCTCCTCTGTTGCATTCATATTGAAAGCAGTGGATGGAATTAACCCTGAAACCACGAGTATTTGTGAAACCAACGGAAAAATTTGTGAGTGACTTAAAAAGACATTAAATAGGCAAATGATGGTGATGGCTTGATAAACATCTTCAAGGAAGTATACAAGACCATGTGGAAATATCTCATGCCTATAACCATGATACTTGTGAAGCTGAAACAGGAAAAATATGACTTTTTAGACTAGCCTGGGCTACACAGCAAGATCCCATTTAAAACAAACAAACAAACAAACAAACAAACAAAGGCTAAGGAGGAGATGGCTCAGTCAGTGAAGTGCTTGTCACACAGATATGAATTTGATCTCCAGAGCCCAGGTAAAGCCAGTGTGGTGGTACATGCTTGTAATCCCAGCACCGGGGAGAAAGGGGCAGGCCAACTCAGTGAGTTCCAGGCCAATGAAACACCTTGTCTCAATAAATCAAGGTGGATGTTTCCTAACAGACAACATCTAAGGCTAACCTTTAGCCACCATGCTCATAGATACCTGTTCACTCATGTACACCCACATACTCAGACACAGAACCAGAACATGAAAAAAGAAAGGAAAAAAAAGAAAAGGAAAAAAAAGTGAATAGTTGGAGAGGAGAGAGGAAGTGAATTTCATTTGAAATGACAGGACTTTTATTGCAGAAATAAATATTAAGTAGGTACTCATAAAAAGTATAATTAAAAAAAAAGAGGTAAGACACCACTATAGTTACATTAAATAAGTTAAAGTTCGTCATGCAGTTGAATTAAAATGAAAACCCAATGCACCTTCAACAAACAGTTCCTGAAGTAGTTAGTTTCGGGGACTGTTGGGTCCATAGGGCCAACATGTTTCTTTGTAAAAATATAACACACACACGTGCACACACACACACACACACATACATGCTATATGTGCATAGTCATGAGTCCCTAATATCTATGACTGGAAGCTATCTTAGTTAGGGTTTTCTTCCTGTGAATAGATGCCATGACTGCTGTAACTCTCATAAAGGAAAGCATTTATTTGGGGCTGGCTTACAGTTTTCGAGGCCTAGTCCACTCTTCTCATGGTGGGAAGCATGGCAGCATCAGCCTGCAGGCAGATATGGTGCTGGAGAAGTAGCTCAGAGTTCTATATTTGGATTAGCAGGCAGCAGTGACACTGAGCCTGGCTTGAGCCTCTGAAACGTCAAAGCCCACTCCCCAGTGGCACACTTCCTCCAAAAAAGGTCACACCTCCTAATGGTGCCACTCCCTATGGGCCTATGGGGGCCATTTTCATTCAAACCACCACATATAAAAGCCAAATGAGCTTTTAAAGCATATTTGTGTTGATAGCTTCTAACCACAAAGGACTGTTTATTTTAGTGGCTGTTACCAACACCTGACACCTTACAGATTACAGAGAGTGAAATGGTGCTAAGTCTGACTTCTGTTGTTCTGACAAATTCCAGAGAAAGCAGGGCATGGTGTCACACACCTTTAATCCCAGCATTAAGGAGACAGAGGCAGGTGGATCTCCATGAGTTCTAGGCTAGCCTGATCTACAGAGTGAGTTCCAGACTATGCAGGGCTATGTATTGAAACCCTACCTCAAACAAACAATACCCAAAAGAGATCTACTTAGACGGAGGAAAGGTTTATTTGGGGTCAAGATTTCTGCAATTTCTCTCCTGTTCTTGGTTGTTTTCATCACTGTGGGCACGGGATGAGCATGAACATCATGGACAGGTGCAAGTGGAAGAGCAAAGCTACTCAGCCCTTGCTGGACAGGAAACAGAAAGGGACAAATAAGAAGGACCAGGACAAGATAGCCTTCAAAGACATGCTACAACCAAAACTTACCTTGCATGGTCTCATCACCTACCAATGTTCATCAGATCTTGAGTCCACAAATTTATTAATCCACTGATGAAGGCTGGACCCAATGATCCAATCACTTCGCTGGAGCACCACATCTGAACGCCAGCTGCATCAGGGACCAAGCCCTTAATATAGGAGTTCATTTGGGGGACTCCCCACATTTAACCATAACAAAGAAGAAATCAAATTTCTTTCTCTTATTGTGTAATTTTAAAGAACTTTGATGAGACAGCTAATCATGTTTTAAAGTGTTACTAATGTCCTACCAACCCACTTTGACCAGAGCTGCTGATGAGACCTGGCAGTTTTCTTTCTTGAAAGAGAAATATTTTTTATTAAATTGTACATAAGGCAAATCAATTCTTAAGATTCAAAACAGAGTCTATTCTATTTGCCCTTCTGGATGAGAACTAAGCATCCTCCCTAGGGTCCTCCTTGTTGTTTAGCTTCTTTAGGTCTGTAGACTTTAGTATGTTTATCCTATATTATATGGCTAATATCACCTAATAAGTGAGTATATACCGTGTGTGTCTTTCTGGTTCTGGGTTACCTCACTCAGGATGATCTTTTCTAATTCCATCTATTTGCCTGCAAATTTCATGATTTCCTTTTTTTTTTTTTTTTTTTTTTATAGGTGAGCAGTATTCCATTGTGTAAACGTACCACAATCTCTGTATATCCATTCTTCAGCTGAGAGACATTAAGATTGTTTCCAGATTCTGGCTATTATGAATAAAGCTGCTATTATGTAGTAGACACTGAGTCCAACAAATCTGGGCCTATGGTGGCCTGAAGAGGCTGATGCACCAACCAAAGACTATGCATGAAGAAGATCAACCATCCCCCTCTCTGCTCAGATATAGCCAACAGGCACCTCAGTCTTCATGTGGATTCCCTAGTAAGGGGAGCAGGGGCTATCTCTGACATGGTTTCTGTTGTGGACTCTTTGATCACTTCCTCCTGGTGTGGAGGGGGGTTAGTTCATTGCCAGGCCACAGAGGAAGAGGATACTGGCAGTACTTATGAAACTTGATAGGCTGGGGTCAGATGGTAGGGGAAGAGGGCTCCCCCTTTCTGAGAAATAGGGGAGGGGAATAGGGAAGAAGGAGGAGGGAGGGTGGAACTGGGAGGAAACAGGGAAGGGGGCTACAACTGGGATATAAAGTGAATAAATTATAAAAAAATAAATAAAAAATGGCAAAATGGCAATAAAATAAATACTTTTCTAAAAAAAGATTCAAAACTAAAGTGTTTGTCTTAGACAATTGGAAGGTGTATGCATTAGTTAATTTAACAAAACTTGGTTTGATGAAGGGCTTTCACCATCTTAGTCTTTCACTCGTCTTTGACATCTTATTTGAGGAAGTAGCATAGAGAATAAGAGCCCAAAGGCATGGGGAAGAATGCCTGTTACCTCCTCAAATCATTGGATACTGCCACACTGGGAATCAGCTATCCTGGGCTGTAATTTCATTCAGTTCAAGAGTGGGTCATAGTATTGACAAGAAAGGCAAAAGTGACAAACATCCACCAGTTCTCCAATCCGACAACTAGATTTACTGGGGGTGTGCTCTTGTAGTGTTGTTTCCAAGATTTATCTGAATGTCAGTGGCCTTGAGGAGACCAAGACTATGTGTTCCTGGGAAGGAAGCTAATATTTGAAGAGCACACCAAACATCTGGTAGGTATTGTGCTAAGACATTTACAAATATTCCTTTGTTTAAATTCTGTGTATTTATTTCCTGAGCTTCAATTTCATCTTAAAACAGGGGAAAGGCCTATCTTGAAAGATTATGATCCCAAACTCTTAATAAAGTAGTCTAAAAGCAAACAATTCTTGTATTGAGCGAGACCTACAAACAGGAAGGTAACTGATACTAATTGAACAGCTACCATGAATTAAGCACTATGTTAGTTCAATCTTAAAAATAAGACAAGTGAAATTAAACAGAAGTGACCAAAACTATGTTTCCCCAGTGGAGAAATTTCCAACAAGAACTTAGAAAATATTGAGTACTTATGATATGACAGGCATTTTTCTTGCTTTGGAGGAACAGAATAAAATAGATTCTAACCTCAAAAAGAATTTTGCCATAAGTTTTTAGAAAAATATCTGGAGACAGAGTGAGGTAATGGAGTATAGAGACTAAAGGTCAGTGACACTATAGCTTCATGGTGGGTAGAGTTAAGATGGTAGTTTCAGCTAGCCAAAGGATGCTGTTGAGGAGGGGCGAGATGATAACTGTCAGGAGTGGAAAGGAGGGGTTGAGGCTAGTGATAAACAGCACATCTTCAACAGAGGCACTATTTAAAGCTATTCACTGAAGGAAGTTGTTTAGGAGAAAAGTAGAGATGGAGGGCATGATTAAAAGCAGAAGTCCGACAGGGGAGAAAGACCCAAGAAGCCTATAGAACTGACCCAAGAGGTAAGCAGGGCACTGTAGGCATCTGGCGTTATGGAAGGCCAAAGAAGTATCTCCAGGAAGAAGCCACCACCAGCAATTCTGAGAAGTAAAATACAGAGCTCTGACCTCAAGTTTTGGTGGAAACGTGGCTTCATTCAATAAATATTATCAAGCATTTACTCTTTACTCTCAAATTACTGTTTGAGAGAGTAGGGGATACATTGAGGGACAAATGTGAAGATTCCTACTTCCATGATTTACATTCTAGAGGAAGGAAAAAGATCAAAGAATGGGCAAAGTATGTGGAACTGTTGTCTGAAGACAGGGTTAAGAGCAGAGACCCTAGCTGACCTCCTTGATAGTGGGATGATGGGAGATGGTATTGGTTATTGAGACTTTTGGGAGGAAGGGTGGAGGCAGTGGCTGAAGCAGGGGAATCTGTTAAAGCACATCTATGATATATAAGCTAAAAACAACCAACCAACCAACCAACCAACCAACCAACCAACCAACCAACCAACCAACCAACCAGTGGGTGCCGAGCCAGGCGGTAACACTGAAGCAATAAAAGGCTTGAACTGCAAGTATTTCCTGAATGTGAAGCTGATTGATTATACTCTATGAGGCTTATCATTCCATCAAGGGTGTCAGCATGGACAAGGAAGGAAGTGGGGAAAATGTCAGGGAATTGGGGCTTTAAATATATCACGACAATTCACACAAAGAAGGGGGAGATAGAAAGACCTGGAGGGGACTGGAGCTCCAAAAGGAGAGCAACAGAACCAAAAATCTGGGTCCAGGGGTTTTTTCTGAGACTGACGCTCCAACCATGGACCATACATGGAGATAAACTAGAACCCCTGCACAGATGTAGCCCATGGCAGCTCAGTGTCCAAGTGTGTAAGGGGAACAGGAACTGTCACTGACATGAACTCAGTGGCAGGCTCTTTGGTCATTTCCCCCTGAGAAAGGAGCTGTCTTACCAGGCCACAGAGGAAGATAATGCAGATAGTACAGCTGAGATCTGATAGGCTAGGGTGGAAGGGGAGAAGGACCTCTCCTATCAGTGGACTAGGGACGAGTCATGGGAGGAGAACAGGGAGGGAGGGAACGATTGGGAGGGGATGAAAGAGGCGGCTACAGCTGGGATACAAAGTGAATAAACTGTAATTAATAAAAAAAATTTAAAAAGAATCTACGCAGAGCAATGACCTACCTGCTGGCCATTCAGGGCAACACTTGCAGGGGGGTGGGAGGAGTCCCACCCACTGTAAAATCAGGGCATGATTTAGAACTAAGTACGTTTAGGACTGGTCCAGGTCTGAGAGGAAGGCAGCGTTGTAGGGAAGCAAAGAGCAGTTGTGCAGCACATCTCCTGGGGGGGCGCTACTACCACTCCCACGGCAGACAACATAAAAATGAAAGCAGTATACAGCACATCCGCACTTTAGCGAAGCTGTCACAGGGATCAATTTGTTTGTGAAGGGGCTGAACATTTGGGAGAAAGGTATACATTTATTGCTTCCTTGTGCCGGGTTGTTTATGTTTAAATGGGAACCGTTGCATTTGAAGTGAAATAATCCCTTTAAGCACTCAGCATTTGTAATGAGTTATTTAATGTTTTATCTTTGCCGTGTGCTCCGTGATCAATAAAGTGCAGATAAAAAGCATTCTACAAAGCCGTAGCTTATGCTATGAAATAACGCAAATTTAGGTTGATGACTATGGTTTGTGCTAAAGTAAATTTCTCTTTGGAGTTACCAGCTGTTGATTTTGTATTTTCCTGTTTGAAGGAACTTTTCAAAGGGATCTTCATATCTAATGGACTCACAGAGATTTAAAATTCAGACTGTATCCTATTTGCACAGCTCACTCAGAATTGGCCTCTAGAAATGACTTCTAGGCTCACTCAGAATTGGTTGTTTTCAGTAGCTGCATGCAGGGGGACTGGAGACACCAATGAATCAGACCTTCTGAGTACATAGACATTTCCGTGACAATGTCAGAAGCCAAGTAAGAGTTTGGAGATCAGGAAAAATGTGGTTTAAGACACAAATGTGTTGGCACTGTTGGTCTTCTTATGGAGGCTCTGTCCCCTCTGGGTCCTTCTGTTCCCCCACTCTTTCCTATGACTCCCCAAGTTCTGCACAAAGTGTGGCTGTGAGTCTTGGGGTCAAATGGTAGGGGAAGAGGTCTTCCAGTTTCTGAGGAATAGGGGAGGGAAAGGGAGGGAAGGTATGGAGGGTGGGACTAGGAGAAGAGGGACGGTGCTACAATTGGGATGTAAAGTAAATAAATTGTAAAAAATAAATTTAAAAACTAAGTAAGTAAATAAATAACTAAAAAGATACCAATGTGTGATCTGCTGGGTGCAACTGGTTTTTAAATCCATGAAAAGAGATGAGATTAGTGAGTTTTGAAAAAAGTTGTCCAAGGGATGATGTAGTAGACAGCTGAAACTATAGAGCTGAAGAGGGACCAGCACTGTGTGGAGTCTAGCAACCTGAAGAACCAACGCAGCCAATGCTGATGAGTGAAGCCAGCAGGGAATCTATCTCTGAGTTTAGTGTGTCAGGAGACAGGGTCTCAGTGGGCAGCAGGGCCAGCTTACCTGTCCTGTGTGGAACATGCAGAGGCAGGAAGCTCATGGAAGCTCTCGGAAGCTCTCCCTTGATGGTGTCTATTCTTTTTAGTGAAACAGCGGTCGAAGTTATTATCACAGAGTGAGTATGCAGGGAAATGTTTGAATTTTGAGAAGAAACGGATATCTGGAAGGGGTGTTGGTGAGTGAAGGAGCATAATAATATTCCCCACAGCACCTGAGACCTACGTGACAGTAACACAGCAGTGTTTCTCTTGTCTTGCTAGGATGCACACACACAGAGGATGGCTGGAAGTATTAGTAAAAGTTTGCTGGAACAAGAAAAAAGAAACAGACTTGATGTTCAAGGGTTCATTCATCTTATGTCCAGGCCTAGTGATGAGACAAAGCAGCTTCAGCTTCAAGACAAAGTGTCTTCAGGGAGAGACTGGTTTCATTTACAGCATGGAATGGAAAACAGCATTCAGAGGATGGGCACACAGCGAGGTCCAGCTAGTCTCAGTAAGAGCTGTTTCAATAGCGTGGTGAGGGCTGACTGGTCCAAGTGGGAGAACAGAAAACAGGCTGAACAGTGGACAGGTGTTAGAGCTGGGTGAAGGCTGAAGGTACGGTAGCACATACCTGTATGTGCAGCATATTTTAAGAATCTTGGCAAAAGCAGAGGCCTTGGGAAGGTCAGAGGATAACGGGACTAAGGCACAGTGGAAAGATAAGACTTATTTGACTGGGATGAAGGAAGTGATAAAGATGGCTACTTCCATCTACACAATTATATTTATACCAAATAAGATGGATACATTAGTCTTAATAGTTCATTAAGAACTCCCACAATTAAGTAGAAAATTCCCAGAGATTTCTACTATTATCAGTGTTTTAAAGATGAAAAGGACTTCTCTGAGAATGCATACAAAAGAAATTAACTTAAAGGCAAATATTTTTCTGCTACAATCTTTAAGCAAATACCAAATAAAAAAGTTTTTATTCCACCTCCCTGTTGCCTAAAACTGTAAGAATATAAGCAAATATTTAATGTCAGAGGAGATTATTTGTAGAATTCAGTATATGTGGTTTTCGGATTATTCAGTGGCAAGTTAGTGACATCAAGAAAGTTTTCCATTCATTTAAAAGCAGTCAAGTTTTATTTAAGGCATAATAAGTTTGTTTTATCGTTGGAGAGACTTAGGCGTCCACTCGGTTTACACAATTCCACTTTCTCCACGGGGGAGCTGCGCTGGATCCAGTCCCATCTTCTTCATGGAGACAGCAATGTCAAACAGGTAATCATAGCACTCACACCTGCAGAAGAAGAGGCGGGAGAACGGAACGTCTGTGTCAGGACAAACTTCTTCAGTCCGACCACCAGGTCTCCCAAGGTTAGCTTTGCTTTGTTTCTACATTTTCTACTTAGGTCATTACCAAAGTTTCTTATTTTGATTCCAACAGTTTTCAAACATGCAGAGGAATCACACTGAACTGCGCAACTACATCGTTTACTTCTCAGGAAGTATATCACACACACAAAGCTACAGTTTTTATTATGTGCTATATTTTTAAATGAAATGTAATACTTCCCAGTGATTCAGCAGAATGAAAATCAGGTCTCCACAAATAACAATAATAGATTACTGAAGCTGAAATCAGTTAACCAACAGACACATGAAAAACATGTATTTCATTTTAAATCCTAACCGTGTTGAGTTCATTTTCACATCCTGAGTGTGATTTGTATAAAATATTCTTGGATTCAGTCTTACATGGTTTTTGCTTTCTCCCAGGTTTCTCCCCACACGTACACCCCATGACGTCTGACGAGAACCGCACAGGAGTCTGGGTACTCATTCATGGCACGAGCCATCCGCTCTTTGAGGTCCTTTTCTTCAGGAGTGTTCTCAATAATGGGTACCACTAACACATCATCATATCTACAAGACAGAACAAGACATTTTCTCCCACTGAAATATCAATATTCTATTTGTAATTTTTCCTGTTAGTAACCAGTCAGGTACCATTTATCTCTAAACAGAACTCCAACTTCTCCAACTACAAAACAAGATGCTGCAAGTTATATCTTGTATCTATACCAAAAGATAACATTGAAATCTGGCAGGTAGCCCTAAGTTTAAATGGCAGAAATTTGTACAGTATGCGAGAAACTTAAAAAGAAATTAAGATCATACAAGTATTTCCTTGAAGCAAAGATGATCATAACATTTTAAACATGAGACAGAAAATTATATACCTTACACACAGAAGTATAGAAAAGATGAGACTTTGAACTATATCTTAAACAGTAGGAGTATTTCCCAACAATATAAAAAAATCACTATATTTTTTTTTAAATCATTAGGCAGAATACCAAAATGTCTTGACAGGCACGGCAGTCAATGCAGGTGTGGTTTGTGGCACCAGGATGGAAAGAGCCTTCTAGTAACAATCACTAAGGTTACGGCAGTCCTTTCACAAAAGTCGAATCTGCCACATTAGAACTTTTGTTTCTACTTTTTTTTCCTTAGTAAATACATGAGATTAAAGTCAGAATATAATAATGTTCAAAGAAGTAACTCCCCTACAAGTGAAACTAAGTTCATTCCTGAGGTCAATTGTAACCCATGACAACTCAGACAAATGTTCATTTATACATGGATTTTTTTCCCATGCTGACTTTTCACCAATGCAGTGAGTAAACTTAACAACAAAAACGTCCCAAGTGTTATCTGAAATGACCACTTTCAGGCAGGCATAGACTAAACAGCTGTCATGTGATTAATAATTTGGGCGACCATTATCATAGAATTGCCCATGATTCCACTATAGTTGAGATGGAAGTAAATACACAATATCCACAGTGAAGAAGGAGCGAGTTGCTGGTCTCCCATCTTTCCTAAAACTAGCCAGAAGGGCGGCAGACTTCTACTTTCCCATAGCATATGCCACACAGTCAGATATTTCCAGGGGCAAAATAACTTCAAAGCACAGTGAAATCAGAAAACAAATTCAAGCCGACCCTTCATTTCACCAACAGGATGCTGACCCTCACCAGTTAAGTATGAAGCCGAGCTGTGAAAGTCCCCTGCCAGAGTCCTTTGCACTCTAGCAGAGGCATGCTGCTATACTGACGCATGCACATGCTCCCCTCACCTGGAGAGGAGGAGGTGCCTAGTGCTGACTTTGTTTTGCTTCGCTGTGCTGCTAATGATGGAGCCCAGGGCCTTGCAAGTGTTAAGCACATACTCCACTGCTTTAACTTTTCCCATTTCTATTTAGTTTTCATTGAGCCAAGGAAGGCTTTAGGCACACAATAAACAGTCACGGAAATCAAGGCAAATAAAATCTTCAGCACTCTGACTTAAACGCGTCCAACCTGTTCCCTTCAGTCACAGTGGGACACTATTGGGGTGTCTTTAGTAGCAGGGGCACTCTCCTCTGATGGAGAGGGAGAATCAGGCCCTGTAGGAAATTAAGAAGGGTGAAGGTTCACAAGAATGCTACCAGCTAAAAGCAAGGCTCAGCTTGTACCTGGCCACTGGAAGCCTGTTTCTTCAAGTCACTCCAGTCTAGATTTATGACTAGCGACTACATTTTTGCAGGCTGGTGGATTTGTTTAAATTTAGTTACAGGGTTATTGTTCTTCAATTTTATGTCACTCACATCACGAATTCTGAAATACAGTCATTTATGCAATTAAAATGAACAGAAAGGTTTCTTTGTAAACAGGAGTGTATCCTAGAAATAGATGAAGTCAGCATGAACATGGTCCCAGCTCAAGCTTGAGGAGGATAAAGCAGAGGTAAGGAGATCTTGCTCTCTCAGTGCTGAAAAGAGGGCTGTCCCCGCCCACCTGACAGACACCCCAGCCAAGACTTTTGCTCACTTCAGTGGAGCAAAAATTCCATTCTTTGTGTTGCTAATAATTCAGCATGGCTGGGGAAGGGAGGAAGAGTCCGTGTCACTGAGAGTGCATCTGAAAGTATAATATTAAGTGGGGTATTACTCAACACAGACCCACTGCACCTCATTAGAAGCATAAAAAAATCATGGTCTGACTTAACAAAGAGAAGGAAAAATGTATGCCAAATAAGTTAGTAAAAAATTATACCTGTAATACCCTCCTGAGGTACATTTCCGTATTCCTTTGATCATCTCTTGATGTGTAATTTTAAACTCCTGTCCTGGAAACAGAAGGGTGGCCATCACAGCAGCTTTAGAGTGGGTATGAATCACTGCGCCTGCTCCTGCAGCATAAAGGGCCAGATGCTCAGTGAAAAGAACTTACATCGTTAAAAGAAAATCAACATATATCCCCATGTAACTTTATGTACACGTTTGGTTTTGGACTTAACTTTTTTCATAGAAAAAACTGGTGGTGAGTAAGAGGGTGTTCTAGTTAGTTTCTGTTGCTGAGATAAAATGCTGACCAAATGCAGCCTAGGGTTTATTTGTCCCAGGCCACTGAGAGAAGTCAGCATAGGAACTCAAGGCAGGAAGCTGGAGGTTAGAACTGAAGCAAAGGCCAAAAGGGAATGCTGTTGGCTGCCTGGTTCTCGCGTCTTGCTTAACCTATTTTCTTATACAATCCAGGACCACTTCCCCAGGATAGCACCACCCACAGTGGGCTGGGCCCTCCTATGCCCATCATTGATCAAGAAAATGTCCCCACAGACCTGCCTACGGGCCAGTCAGATAGAAGCAATTCCTTATCAGGAGTTCCTCTTTCCAGATGATTCTAGCTTGTGTCAAATTGATGAGAACTAACTAGCAGGAAAGTGGAACAGTGGACCTTCTTCACAGGCTAACCAGAGAACGGAATGAGTCGAAACATTTAGAGTTCTTGTACATATTTGATACTCCAGAGCTGTTGGCTAAAGCTGTAACCACTATCCTTTGGGGAGGCCGACTCTGCAAATGCTCTTTACATCAATTACTCTCTGCATACCTCTCATAGTATAAGCGTTCATGAAAAGAGGAGTACACTGGCTTTTCTTGAGCTTCTTAGACGCTGGAGGCCCACTTATGTCCTGCTCATTGATGTCACAGATAAACATGTCTTCTGGCTATTTATAGAGAGAGAGAGAAAAAAAGAAGATCTTAAAAAACAACAAATGTCTCTACTGTGTGTACTTGTATATGCTACAAAAATATGTTTAACATTCAAATTAAATGTTCATGTTTGTTTCCCCATAGGGAGATTCTTTTCTAAGTTTTATACTGTGGCTAGAGTGATGGCTCTGTAGGTAGGCACATGGGCAGCTCTTCCAGAGGACCTAGGTTTGGTCCCCAACACCCACATGGTGGCTCTGCACCATCTGACCTCAGTTCCAGGGACATGATGCCCTCTTCTGGTCCCCATGGGGACTGCATGCACACAGTGTACAGATATACATGATGGCAAAACAAAGTTTTAAACTATCAAAAACTTTCTCGAGAGTTAACAAAAGACATTTCTTTTACAGTTTGGAGGATCAAATTGGATGTAGAAACAATTATGTAATTAACGATGTTGCTGTCAGTTCACAAATTTGGGCCTGCTGTGTCATAACTATTTTTTAGAAAATCTACATAAAGAAATCAGCTTTCTCAGATGGGTGTTTGAACTTCCTTATTCCTTGAGAAACTCAGTAAAAACACTGCTCTTCGGGAATTCGGGAGTATGTCGACCCAGCTTTTCCTTAGTGATGCTGCGTATTTCTGATCTGCAACTTCCAAACTCCAGGGCTCATCACAGACCACAATAGAAACTTTCATGAAGAAAAAACTTTTTATTTTTCTTCCCTTAAATCAAAGTTGTATGTATTTGGTTAGATTTGGGGAATTACTCTAGCATTGATAGAGAATGCCACTTCTTAAATTTTTGAAACAAAATTTCCCCACTTAAAATTAGAATAGCTCTGCCATTGAAAATATCCATCAGTTTGTGTGAGCCGAGCCCATCAGCAGGCCCATCTCACTGGCCTGATAAAGTGGAAGGAGGCCGCAGTTCTAACTGCTGCCTGCCAGTTTTCTGAATGGGATTCTAAAGATTTATTTATTCTTATAAAAAATACGCCTGCATGTATGTCTGTGTGCCACATGCATACCTGGTCCCCTCAGCGGTCAGAAGGGTGGCTTTAGGTCCCCTGCCACTGCAGCTACAGGCACTTGTGAGCCAGGGTAGGTGCTGAGAACCAAACCCAGGTCCTCTGCTCTTAACCAGTGAGCCATCGCTCCAGCCCTGAAGGAAATTTCAAAACACATGCTGGTTATGGGGAGGATCCTGGCCACCTTAAACAAGCACTTTATAATTACTCAACAAATATTTAATAATTACTTGGCAAATGTTTGTTGATTAGTTAAATTATCACAACAGAACCACCCTTCAAAGCTAACATAACCTTTTAGAAGCAATTCCACTTCATGGAACAGCATTAAGGAGAGGGGACAGAGGGCTTACAAAGGGTCCTTTGGCATACCTGAATGCGTTCCTTTTGCACGCCTGAGGGAGCAATGTAGATTTCATTGCTGGTAACAAAAATATAGAAATTGGTTTTCATTTAGCTAAATTTTTGGTTTTGAAAAAAAAAAAAAAAAGCGTATCCTTCCAGTCAAACCATCAAAGCTCTTTAAACATCAAGCCACAAACAGCTGCTTGTTTGAGTGAAAGAGTTAGGGCGCACAGGATAAGCTACTTTGTAGCACTGGTGGCCCAGACAAACTCATAGTAGCAAACTCATAGTAGCTGCTTTTGTCTTTCCTGCTTTCACATATATGTATTTCTTTTCATGGGGGTAAAAAAATCAACGCTAATAACAGCACTATCTAGAGGAAAGATAAATCTAAATATGTAAGCATTTAGCACTTTTTGGCATGAATGAACAGAATTCTGTATCCTATGTAAAATACAGTAACTCTAAAATACAATTAGGTAAAATGTATGTCTGATTGAGAACATTTCTTCATTGCAAAGAATGAGATTCAAATTTATTACATGAAGTCATGAAGTGCAGAGCCCTCTCCTGGACAGTTTGCTAAATTATGTCATCAGCACAGGGTGACTTTGTAGAAGAGTTTCCTCTATGACACAAATCTTAGACATTATATGGCAGCAAAGCAATCACAAAAAGTTAGAAATGCAAGAAAGGTATCGAAGGCGTTTGCACATGCGTATAGTCACAGCACATAGGAGGCTGAACAGGGAAGATCAGCATGGGAAATGCAGCCAGCAAATACCTGAAACAACACACACACACATGCATGCACACATATGTAAATGCGCACACACAACCCATACTGAGAAAGAGAGAGAGAGAGAGGGAGAAAGAGAGAGAGAATGCACTTTTGTTCTGGGTGTTAGATGTATACTTTGTACGATTTTCTGCCAGGTCCTCTATGGTGCTGCTAAATTTAACCTGCAACATAATTTCCAAATCTTCCACATTCTCTCCACTTCACAGGACAGTCCTTTGCCTCACTTATCAGTTTGAGTTGCCAGAGCATATAAATGAGCTGCCACCAAGACAGAAACCATGCGAGCACAAGCATCTGGAACTCTAGCGTCTGACATGGAGGCAGAAACGCATAATGGACAAGATCAAAGGCTTCACAGTGAAAATGAGGATGGCCTGTATGAAGCTGCTGACATGGTTACTACAAAATATACAGACTTTACACTGACAAGGAAGACCGTGAAATGAGTTTCTTGGTAAATCAGACTGTAAAGGCCTGAGAGGTGAGCAGAATGCAGGGTGCAATGAGCTCGTGCATGCGTTGGGTCTCCTGAAGCAGCTGCAGCACTCACTCTGCCGCACAGGGCAAGTGTGGCCGCCCTCCTTCTACAAGCAACACAACAGACCACAGCCCCAGAGACCCACTCCCCAGCTTTGTGAGCACAAAGGAATTCTAGCTGTGCCATGTTTGTCTGTATTGTTGTCTTTGAAACGGGAATTAATTTAGACTTTGATCTACTTTGAGTAAGTCAAAGACAAGCTAAGTAGATTTTTGACATATTTATATCAACACAAAAAGAGAAATGTGATAAACATATAAGAATATTTTGTTTTAGGAGATAACATACAAAAGACTGAAGGAAAATATTTGCCTGGTTCTATAAGCCACAAATAAAAAGAAACTTGACATTCCGGAGAATTAAGTCTGGAGTTTCTTTCTCTATATTACTTGTGCTTTCATTCTACGGTAAACAAAAGGAAACAAACAAATAAACAAAAACAAGAGTTGATACTACATCTGTGCTCAGGAGTGTCTATTTTTATCTACCCTCTGGTGGTTAGAGAGCACTGGAATATTACACTTCAGTGGCTCGTTACCGTATGTGTTTATCAAATATGTTTTTAACAGCATGCAACAGGCTTAGTGTGGCTGGCACATATCAATGAAGACAGAAAATGCTAAATCTAAACATTACAGAGCAAGCCTAAGGGCAATGGCTGCTGAATGTTGTGGAATTACGTTGACGATTCCTACGCGTGTCCTCACTTTCAATCCAATGTGTGTCTTTGCTGTCAGACACACTCACTCACACGCACTTCCTGTTACCATTCACTAGTCATATAAGCTGGCGTGGATGAGCCAAACATTGCAATCTGTCAATATTTTTATATTCCCAAAGACTATCATCTGCATGACTCTAGTATGTTACATTTCTTTTCAAACTTATTTGCACAGGGAACCAGAACCAGAAGACAAAACTATCACCAGAAACGTGAAGGTGAGTAATAGTGGCAAATAAAGCCATATCCCTAATATCCCAAATATTAGGGATAACATTCAACATTTTACTAAAAATGCCCATTTTAGTCTGTAAAGCATAAACCTGAAGCCAAACAATGCCTTAAAACTTTGGCTCTTCCCACTTGTGGCCTCTAGGGGGAGCTCATTGCCCATTAAAAATAAAGAAAACTTCTATATGATGCAACTTTCCTATAAATTGATTGTAGTGCTATAAAAGCCACTACATATTAAGACATGGGCCAATAAATGGTTTATGCTGGCCACACACAATCAATGTGTGGAACAGTAAAGTTCTTATAGATAGAGAAGTCCTTTACAATTTCTTGCTTTAAAGAAACCACTCCTGAGTTTGCATTCTCCTGTTAACTTTCCTGTATATATATTTTAAAAAGACAGAAATGACTATTTTTAGTATAGCTTGGTAGGAGAGTTATTATGATAAAAAAACTATTTTCTGCCCATGCAAATAACTAAAGGCGACATTTAGAACATGACTTACTATAAATCATACATCAGGGAAATTAAAGTGCAGGCACTTGTCTTCTAAATAGATAAGTGAAACAGGGGCAAATTAGTAAGAATTTCAGGTATATTGTGAATAAGAAAACTTGAATGTTTAGGCAAAACAGTCTGAACATCTGCACAAAGCTGAACTGACACATTAGCACCTGGGGTGATGATGGTGAAAGACAGGACATGGATGGACATGCAGGCCATGAGGGGACACACTTCCTCTGTACTGAGAATCCTTTTATCCACAGCTGATCACGCTGTTGACTAAGGCACCTCTGCTATTTCCCACTACTGAACTAATATTTCAGGAATGACACTAATTTGAAGCAGATGGTATTACAAACTCATCATCTTGTGGGGTGCAATAAAATTCTTTTATTAAGATGTTCTGATTCTATTTTAAAATCCATTTCCTATTATGAAATGCAGACTCCTTGGGGAATACATACACATACATATGTACATGTATACACATACATATCATGTACGTATACACTAAACAGATAAATGTCTTAATAACCCAATTTTGCTAAAGAGAAAAGGTGAATTAGAATGCAAAATAAAATTCAGCCTCCAGTAACAATATTCCTACATTTCGGGAGGGAAGCATTAATCATCTTCCAGAAAGCCCCTGGGGAAGTCGGCATCACCTTGAGAGTAATTCCAGTGCTGTATTTATTCCTCATCTGCTGGAGGACAAGACAGTCACTGAATCCAATGAGCAGTAGAAAACGATTCCTTCTTTCTCTTTAAAACCAGTGCCTCAGAGGAGCAGATATCAGCAAGCGTTGTGCCTATTAATCCTGATATCTCTGCTTAGAATACATAGCACATGGGTTTTTTTTAAAAACTCTGTAAACATGGATTTTTGAATTTTTAATGATTAATAATCTGTATTTAAGTGGCTTTTAAATATCTCTCTGAACTTTTGGAATCAATCTTTGACTGCCTAGAGAAGATCTTGCTAAAGTCCAGGTACATGAACATCCTTGATGGACTGCTACCTACCTGCCTTTGGTATTCCAGAGAGGACTAAATTATCCCAATTAGCAACTGGGATTCAAAAGCCTCTACTTATTATGCTTGTTGCATCTGCTCCTTGGTTCCACTGGGTTATGCAAATAGCCACTGATCATGTAGAAAGTATTCAGCTTCTGTACCACATTAAACTGACTATCAGCTGGATTTGGACACAGCACCTGTGGCCTGCTGAAATGGAGAACTCCTGAGCTGAAATCAGCCAGAGACTTACCCATGCTTCAAGCTAATTCCTCCGCCAGTGCCGGTGACCCAGCCCAGATGGTAAAACTGTTTGCAAAGTTCTGGGATCAGGAATCTGGGATGTTCCTTGTCCTTAAACAGAACATAATGATTTCTTAAATAGACTCTGTAATCTGTGTATTCCAGCTGGCATTTCTATAAAAACATATTTCAGAATACACAGGTGAGCTTTTCAGACAAAACACGTAGCTAGAACATCATAAATCATGGTTATTGCATGTTCAATATAGTCTGTGTTGGTTCAGTTTCATTTTTATCTTAAAGCTGTCCTATTTCCCAAAGTGACTTTAATATCATCTCCTATTACAATTAAAATAAATACTATAAAAACAAAAATAAAACAAATAACAATAAACAAATCCTACTCACACATACATAATATACACATTCACATGGTTTTAGGCAAGTATTATGAAGGATTGTTGATAAAGCAGCCTTTAGAATATAAAATTCAGAGCATGGGAGAAAGCCAGACATTCTGTAAAGTTCAGACCAACACAGGCTTAGGAGTTGGCAGACTTAAAGTCCAAACTACCTTGTATCTAATTCACTGTTTACATGATGCTGAGTGTCCTGGCCAGTTTTTACGTAGATGTGGCACAGGCTAGAGTCATCCTGGAAGAGGGAACCTCAATTGAGAAAATGTTCCCACCATATTAGCCTTTGGTGCGTTTTCTTGATTGATGTCTGGAATGGGCCCAGCTGCTGCACCGGCTGGTGGTTGAGCTATATAAGCCACGAGGAGCAAACCACTAAGCAGTACTCTCCACAGTCTCTGCTTCAGCTCCTGCCCCCAGGTTCTTGCCTTGTATTCTTGCCCTGATTTCGCTGGACGATAAACTACAAGCTGTAAGCCAAAATAAACTCTTTGCTCCCCGTGGTGCTTTTGCTCAGTGTTATCATAGCAATGAGAAACCTTAACTAAGACACTGAACCTCACTTTTATTCAACCATTAAAGGAGAACACTTTGAGGAATAAGATGAGAAAAAATAAAGATAAAACACACAGCACAAAGCGGAAGAGGTGGCTCAGCAGTTAAGAGCGTGTACAGCTCTTGCAGGGGAACCCAGTTCAGCCCCTAGCACTCACTACTATCCTAACTCCAGCTCAAGCACAAAGAAGCCTTGGGCCTTCTTAGGCATCTGCATGTGCACCTATCTACCTACTGACCTCGAACTGCCCCCATCCATATAGAGACACACAGACACAGATACACACACAATATAAAAAAATAACAAAAGCTGGGGCTGGAGGGATGGTTAAGGCCTCCACATTCCTGCAGACGGCTGCAGTTCAGTTCCTGGCACCCATGTCAGGCAGCTCCACTTACACTCCAGTTCCAGAGGACCCAATACGCTCTGCTGGAGTCCTTGGGTGCCCGCACGTATGAGCACATATCACATAGAGCTGCACACATACATACACGTATTTTAAAAGTCTCTCCAGTACAAACACTCCACACAAAACTGCACAGCACAATGCTAAGTTCCTTCCACTTTAAGGAGTTAAAGTTCTTGAACACAAATTACTTAAAGTTAATAATAAAATGGATTTAACTCTTCTGGAGGAATCTAGCCAAAAATTTCTATGCCCCATATAATTTGCTATTTCCTCTTTTTTGGGAACACAAATGATATTTTAATTACATATTAAATACAGCTAATGGAAAGACTCCTGTAGTGTTCCAATCATTAAGACCAAATTTGCGCAACAAATTGCAAACATTACAGAAAATGGTCTATTATTATAGATCCCCTTCCCTTTTGTCTGTTCCCAGTATTGAGGTATTAGAACAATTAGCCGGCTTCCTGCCACCCTAGAGCAATGACAGGGCAGTGCTGTTCCTACAGCTCCCTCTGTCATTCAGATCAGCAAGACACAGCACAGGGAAGGAGTGGAGCCCTGGCAAAGGCACTTGCTGAAGCTGCAGTCACTTAACATGTGCAGCCCGAGCGTGTGAACGTGGAGATGCTGTCTTTGGAACTGGGAAGAGAAGGCTTAGCTTGCGTCCGCTGTTGCTAGACAGGGCTTTCAGTGAGCATCACAGCTCTATGACATGAAGCTGAAGCCTCACCACAGTGAACAGAAGCTACGCTGTGCAGAAACAGAAGATGTTACAGACCTTAAAGTGTAAAAAGCTCTCATTCCACTTTGAAGAAATTTCAGCTTTGACTGTCACAGAAAAGCCTACTTATGCCTAACTGTGGCTCTGCTTATTTCCGTTCCTTCCTTTAGTTTCACCTTAAAACCCAGCATGTGCCTGGACTCAGGCCTTCCTCTGGGAGGACTCTGACACAAACATAAAACAAGCTCTCAGGCGAAAGGTGATGTTCAATGGTAAAGCATATGTTTATTAGCATAAGCAAGGATCCGAATCTGATCCTGAACACCTCCCCCAAAGGAGAGAGTGTCACAGGTATTTAACTTAACAGTTAATAAGGAAAGCATTATGTTATGTTAGAATTGGCTCAAAACAGCATTCAACACACTTGGGCATAAATAACTAGGAACTTGGAATTTTCAAATAAAGACAAACTGGACAAAATCCACAGGATAATACTAAGCAGAATCAGCAGTGAACACACAACTTGTCCGCTGTGGACAGGAAGCTCCAGTGCTGGGACTACTCCACAATTTGCTTAGCTGTGAGCCAGCCTACAGACAACCCTAAGGCAGCCCAGCAAGATTGTTGCTTGCCTTAGTCTTTCACCACTATCACCAAGACTGAATCCAGGAAGGGAGAAGGTGCCGCTGAGCTCCCAGGACGGTGTGTGTGGCTGGGCTTTGCTTCTTCCTGCTTTTTCATCCTGTTCTGTGCATTGCTGGTTTCTCTGCAATGGCACCTTCACTCAAAAGAGCCCTTCCATGCTTTCACCACACTCGGAAACTTCTTTCCATCACACAAACGCTGACAGGAGTTCAAAACAGCCTGCTTTCAGCTTTGTTCCCACTTTGTCAGGGATACTTTCTGGGTGGCGGTTTTCTTAAATGGATCAGGAATCCCCAGGAGTCTGAATTTCAACAGCAGTTTTCTTCCTTTTATTTATGACTGGGGCGAGGGCACACATGTAGAGGTCAAGGCACCACTGTGTAGAGCCAGTTCCCTCCTTCCCCCTCTATGTGGGCTCCAGAGAATGAACTTAGGTAAACTAATGCAGCAACTGCTTTGCCCACGGCCTCAGCTCACAGGCCCGTGTGTAGTTTTACTAATTTTAGGGAATGATATGTGGTTGCCAAGTAATGACACTAATTCTATTTAACTATCCACTATCACTGCCTTCAGAAATGAGTGGATTTTAAACATAAAAATAGTGAGAATAATGTCAGTATAAAAGGTACTTTAACTTCAATGCAATTAATTTGGGGAAATTCATATTTTCATTGTTCACTTTGTAATCCCAATAAATATTCTCCCAGGACTGACATTTAGGGTAGAAGGTAGGCTTTTCCTGTTTGATCTCTTTATCTGAATTTTCTTCCCCTCCATTCTACCATGAGCATTAAACTAACACAGCACTTTGATCAGTGAGCTTGGTCCCTCAAGTCAACAAACACTCCAATACCACTTACTTGATCTGTTACGCCTCTTTATGTCCTAATCTACTTTTCAAGTATTTTTTCACTGTTGATTTATATAAACCCCTCAGTTCTAGCCAAACTCCTTATGGAATCCATTTCAAGATGGCTCTTGGGGATCCCTGTATCCTGATAGTGATACTCATGGCCTGCCACCACAGTGCCAGGATTGGCCCATGCACCAACAGGCTCTGGCAGAAGTGGCTACTGTGCCACTTCTCAGATGATGCCATAAGATGTGCAGGTTCAATGTTGGGTCTCAGGAATCTCTCTCTCTGGGAACACTTGTTCTTTGCTGAGCCAGCACATGCAGAAGGCCACCATGGCCTGAGAAGTCACATGGGTGAACAGATTCTCCTTGTGGAGTCCATCCTTGATGTGACTATTGGCTGTGGCAACAGCTCAAATGCTGCCTCATGAGACCCTAAGCCCGAGCTCAGCACAGCTGCTCCTAGAGTCCTAATCCTGAGCATCTATGGGATACAATCAGTGCTGTTTTCAGCTGCTAAATTAAGGGTGGTTTGCTGTGTAGCAATAGGTAACTAGGTTGTCTTTCTCCCAGGCAAAAATACAGCTTTGTTTACACTCTGGCTGCTCACGCTGGAGCTCCAGTTGTTGCAATTCTCTCAAACCCTGCTGGTCAGCTTTTACTCAGTAAGATGTGGCCATCCTCCTTCTGGGATTTATTATACACTTCAGTCATTCACTCAGCAAACCGTGAATGCTAATACTTGATAGGCCCCGAAAAGAAATATCAGGGCAATAAGATCCACTTTGAGGAGCTTGACCTCATAAAGAATTTCACAGTTATGGGATGATGGTGTATAAAAGAAAATGGCTGGGGAATAATGGAAGTAGAGGCTATAGAGAGGAGGGAAAAGAGTTGGGAAGAGTGCTTGAGTTCATGAAGTGTGGTGAGAATGAGCTGTACAGGTGGACAGGAAAACTCAGGAAATGGAACTTGTTGCAAATTAGGTTCTGTGGATACAGATGGGAAGCAGGATATATTTTTAACTTTGCATGCTTGGTGCCCACAGAGGCCAGAAGATAAGCCACCATATGGGTGATGGCAATGGAACCCAGGTCCTCTGGAAGAACAGCCAGTGCTTTTAACCACTGAGTCATCTTCCCAACTTTTTTTTTTTCTTTTTCTTTTTGAGACACCGCCTCCTTTTGAACCTGCAGGCCACTCTTTCAGCTCGAGCAACTGGCCAACAGATCCTGGGGATCCTCTTGTCTTCATTCTTTCCAGGGCTGGGGTTACAGGAATGTGTCACTGCATCCAACTTCTACATGGGTGCTGGATCCAAATTAAGTCAGCATGCTTCACAGTGTCCACTGTGCTTGCCAAGCTATCTCCCCACCCCTCACACTCTGCTCTCAAACATCTGACTATGGCAGTAGGGAAAAGACAATGAAGGGCAGTGACCAAGAAAGCAAAGACTAGACCAGTAAAAAGGTCAGTGAAATATTTCAGAAGTGAACCTGTAAGAGTGACACTGGAAATGGGTTTAGAAGATTTAAAAACTTTAAGAGTGAGAAAGCTAAAGGTCATGCACCTTAGAGAAATTATATCATCTAATTTATCAATCATATGAACCACTCATTATGCCCTGTGGTAACCAATCTCCCCTTGAACTCCAGAAAAGGAAGACTCAAACAATAACTGAGGCCCTTGAGCATCTTCATGTGTGTGAATATCATTCCACTGAAGTGTATTCTGACCTTTTCTGATGCTCTACTTCAACACTTCCTTGCTACTTTTGGAAATCAGTGTGGATTTTTATTACAACTGCTTGAATAAGAAGTCAAGAACCTAGAAATAGCTGATCCTGACCCAGAGTACCAGGAACAATATGAATGCACACAAGGGTAAAAAGTCCCTGTGGGGAGTTGGACAGTATCGACTTAGGACTACCGGAGAAAACAGCAGTGTTGTCGGCTCTGTTGAGGTCCCTTCTGAGGGTTGAAATAACCAGGATGAAATGGGCAAATGAGCACAGTTGTAGAATGATCTCTAACAACATTCAGCTCCTCGGCGGAAGCACAATGAAGAAGATAGCAGGGTTCTGGCCGAGGGCTGCATTAGGCCCAGGGTGTCTGTAAATTAAGTCAGTCTTAATTACCTTAAGTAACATTTTTTTTAACTGTTACTTATTTTAGTTATTTGTGCACACGTGTGCATGTATGTATGTGGACATGACACCTGTCAGAGAACAACTTGCAGGAGTTGGTTCTGTCTTAACATGTGGGTCCTGGGGACCAAACTCAGGTGTCAGGCTTGGCAGGGAACACTTCACTGAGCCATCTCACTGGCTCCCTAAGTATCGAATGCTTTGAAGAACTGGATCTGGAAGCCAGACCAAAGTGGGTTTCACTCATTTCATTTAGAAGTAAATGAAATTTGCAGGCATAAAATTCTAAAGATTCTTTCAGTAATGTTGCTGTGGCCAGGAGTCCTAGATAAGAAAACAGATGGAAAAACTGGTCAATAAGAACAATTTCCTATCATATGTAGTAGTGGTCATCATTTTTTAGACAATATGACAAAATGCCTGAGATAACTATCATGAGAACGGTTTATTTTGGCTTATAGTTTTATAGGCTCCAGTCCATGATCAGTTGGGTCTATTACTTTTAGGCCTCTGGTGGGGTGCAGGATGTTAATGATAAAGGTACATGGTGGCACAAAAGGCTCTCCTAATGGCCAGGAAGCAAAAGAAAAAGAGGGTACATAGGGTATTTCATGCCTTTTGGGGCCACATGCTCATTGGTATATGGATCTCTCAATAGTCTCCATCCTGTATAGGTGCTTCTACTTCTAAATGGTACCAATCTAAAGAGAGGATACACCATTCATCACAGAGGCCTTTGGGGACATTCAAGATCCAAATGACAGCATATACTAAGAGGCAGAAGTAGAAGATAAGAAGAGATGGAAGGCATAGGAGATCTATGGACTAATAAATAAGTTCTCTTCTGCTAGGGAAGAGAAACTGAGAGTGGGAACAAAAGGATGTAATTGTCTTAAACAAGAGGAAGAACGAAGGTACAGGTATATATATGACCAACTATCAACAATAGGAATTGCCAACATTTGTTGAGTGCTTATTCTGTGTCAGGCACTACTGTTAAAGCTGTATGGACCATTTTATCCTTATACCAACTCTTTTATACTAAAAGATTAACTTGTCTAAGATTACCAGTTAACTAACAGCAGGGCCAGGATTTGAATCCAGGCAATGTGGCTATACATTCCTACTCCTTTACTTTTAAATGACACTGTAGCTGGAAAGAGGAAGAAGCTGAAGTTGAAAAGTTTGTATCTAACAGCTTTCCCTATCATTGCAACTTCCCAGGCCACAGGCTTGGGCCCAAGATGAGGAGAGATTAAAGGTCTTGGAATAGTTACCTTAAGCAGCATAAAAAGTAGTCCTCAAAGGGAAAGCACGTGGGCAGGACATTATAGTGTATACAGATTCACTGATTCATATACCTGACCTATCGTTTTTTCTTAAGAGTTCTCAGCAGCTTCGGGAAGAGAAACTCAAGGCACTAGGTACCCTATAGTGTAAAGCAGACTCTGATAGAAGGTATGTAGAGGCAACAATAGGTATGAGAAAGAAAAATGTGTAATGAACAGATCCAGGGATTGATCAGGGCAGATATTATATGGCCAGGGGGATGGGCTGAGAGTAAAGGGAGGTGAAACTTGGTGGAATGCCAAGAACAAAAAAGACAGAAGGCAGAGATTTAGATGGCCTTTGTAGTACTAGATGGATGTAGTATTAGCACAGAATGAACAACCAGGGTCGCTGCTAGATCTTAGACTAAGTCATGTTCCCCTGCAACTGCCTCTACCTCAGCCTCCTCGTTACTAGCAGGCACCTCTGTCAAGTACACTCCCTTTCCTCAGTCTAGGGAGTCAGAGGCAAACTGACTGTAAACACCAGCTACTCATTAACTACATGGGTCTTCTAGGTACTCACAAAGTCTTTCACAAACACTATCTGAAACTACCTTCCTCTTCTGCATTCCAAAAATACCTTCAGCTTCATAACTCTTGGATCACAGCTTATTTTGCTGACCTGGCACAATACTTATAATGGAAAAAATTCTGTATTTCTATGATAGCTTTCACCAAGATTTACTAATTAGGGGACATATGTCAATACATCTTAGCAAAGATTCTAATATAATGTTTTTCATTTCCTCATTTTCCATATATACACCTGCCTAGGGATAACCGCCAGTGACCAGTATCCTACATGCAAGATCTCTCTCAGTATTGCCTAACTTCAAGATTTTCTTTACGAACTTGGGAAAAGCCACTTACTCAAAGACAATAATGGTTCACAGATGCTCAGCACTAAAACTTTCCTGTGTTTTATTTTTAATTGAGACCTTCAGCCCGAAGGAAGGCTGAAGAAAGCCTTTCTGCAGGGCTTATCACACCACATCGGAACTGTTTATTTTTCTTTTAGTTCTCTTGTTCACCATTTTCTTAGCACGTAGAAGGCATTCCATAAGACTGCGACTGAAAGAAAAACCCATGCACCCCGAGGGTCCATTCTCCTTCAAGAATCATTTCCATGATCTCCCACCTCGTAATGTCACGTAAGGCAGGCAAAGACAACTGCCCAAAACGGTGCTGTCTTCACCACACCGGTACAGTTCCGGTGGCGCAGCTCTAACTTGGGTAGGGAGGAACCTCGGACTGGCGCAGACATGGCTAGGGGTCAGCACCTCGCGCCGTGAACCCACCCGCGTGCCGTAGACCGCTGTCCTTACCTGCGTGGCACATGGCCGCGAGCAACAGTTTCCTTGAGCTTGACAGACAGACATAGTTCTAGCTCCGCTCGGCTCTCGGCCCGCGCTCTTTCCAGGCCGAAGCAGCCCGCAAGAACCCTGTTAGGAGACTGAGCGGGCAGCCTGGGGGCGGAGCGAAAGTGGGAGGCGGGGTCTGAGAACGTTTCGCTCATTGGGAGAGCGCGCGGCGGCGCTGGCCGACAGGTGGGCGTGTCCAGGAGGGCTGGAGGCGGTGCTAGAGGGGCACGTCCTCAAATCCTTAGGAGCGGAGCGCGCCTTGTGGGCGGAGCCAACCTGTAGAGGGCGGGGGCCTGGGCCGTCCTTCAGGCCGCCGCTCTAGCGGTGATATGCGCTTTCCGGGAGAAAGCCGGGAAGATGGCGGCCTCCTGGAGGCTTCGCTGTGACCTGCCGCTGCTACGTTACCTCCTGGGCTTCGGCAGCCGTCAAAGCCTGGGGCTGGCCAAGGGTGCTGCTGCGTGGCCTGTCGGCCGTGGAGCCAGCTGGAGGTGGTTTCACGGCACTCAGCTGCTGCAGGGTGAGTGGCTTGCGCTCTCAGCTTCTCTCTAGCTGAGCGACGGGCCTGGATCAGGGGCGTTCTTGATTGGGGACCCGCGTTTGTGAGTGTAGGTGCCGAGTCGCCCTGTTCCATTCAACCTCCCCCAGGAACGGGCCTGCTGACTTAGCCCATGGATTGTGGCAAAGGACCATCTTCAGACTTGGGAGAGCTTCCCTCGATCCCCGGCCTCCAGAGCTTTGAATGGCTTCTCTGTGACCTTGCTTTGGTTTGAGTTATTTCGATGCCACCTAGAGAGGGTCTGTTTTAAATCCCATTTTAGACCCGTAATAATTGCGTGTCGAATTCCTTTAGTTTTATCATTCATCTCTAATAAAGCTGCCCATACATTTAAAGCCACTGTCACCCGTACTTATTCATTCAACGGGCCTGTCCGTATTGAGAAACCTTAAATCTTCACTCAATGGCTCCCACGCAATATACAAGACTTAATTTCTAAATCACAAGCTTGGCTAGAATGTTTTAAATAAAACATGTAGCATGAGAGCCATACAATTACTTAAATTGTGCCTGAGTAATACTGGCCTCGGAAATATACCCACTGCCCTTCCATTATTTAACATGCAGTATGTAAAATGGTAGGCCTGACATTATTCTTCCTTACATGTGTGACTGTGGGCTGGGGGTTAGGATGGGTCAGAGAAGACATTTTTAGAAATCATTAGACACTGAAGCAGTCCTTCTTACCATCCGTCCTCTGGTGCAATAGACATTTCCCACACTTTCTGTGCTGTCTGAGGCCCAGAAAACAAAACAAATCAAAACAAAAAAAGTCAGCTTACACAGTTAAATGAGTGTGTTGAGGCTTCTAAAGAGTAGGGATAACTTACCTAAGTCATTTTGGGTGTAATGTTTACTAAATGCCCACTGGATAGTGTCTTTAACAGCGTAGTGTAAAATATTTTCTCCGCTCTGCCCTCATCCTCATTTGTTAAACTTGAACCTTTCTACACTTAGCAGAAACTGACTCAGGTGGTGTTCAGGAATCTGTACCTCTGCCCTTGTGAGTTTTGCTGGGTCACACTTTTGAGACTCCCCACCCTGGAACATCATGCCATGTTAAAAGCGTAGGACTGGGAAAAATACCCATGAAGGGTCCTGTCATTGCTTGTGTGGTCTTTTTGACAGTGAATGTCCCAAACTCTGTATGAAGAGAAAAGAATGTGTGTGCTTACACCCAAAAATGGGTATTTTCCAAGGCTTCCTTAGAGTTGATTGCTTCTGCCTTTGGAAATTCACATAGGCAGTTTTCATCTGCTAAATCTGGTGTTTTGTCTATTCTTCATCCTCTACCACCAGACATATATCTTGAACACCTTGACTGTAAACATCTTCTGTAAAGAAGATGGTTCTGAATTCCAAGGCAAATTGAATTGAGTAGTTTCTTACCATGGCTACCACTATCCACTTAAAGCACAAATTCATTGTCTTAGAGTTCTTGGGTTAGAAGCGTTAAATGGATCTCACGAGGCTAAAGTCAAGGTGTCTACTTGGGAGGTAGTAGAGAATCTGTTTCCTTGTTGTTTCTTTGGTTGTTGTTTTCCAGCTAAAGGCTTCTTAGATTGGTGGATTTCTAGTTGTAAAGGAATTTAAATTCAGAACATGGCTGTTCTGGTAAGAGATCACATCCAAAGATCTTCTAGGTCTGTGTGATCTGGCTGGAATATAAACACATCTTTAATCCAGGAGACAGAGGCAAGCAGATCTGAATTCAAGGCCAGTTTGGTATAGAGCAAGTTTCAAATAAAGAAAAGCTTAGGTCCAGGACTTTAATTTCAAACAGTGAAGTAGAAGGGAGCACTCATGTTTGAAATTGATGTCTAATTGAATGGCAGAAAAAGTGACAAATCAGAGAATATTTGACAGAATAGGATCCTTCCAACTCTCAGGAGAAAGGAGTACAGAGAGGAAAGGGAAGACACTTAAGGAGCAATGAGGGGGCAGTTTTAATGTAATAGAGACTGTAATAGAGAGCCAGATTGCAAAGAGAGAGATAACTCAGGTGAAGACCAAATGAAGCAGAGAATCAGGAACCAAGAGATTAGAGCAGATTGCTGGCATTGGAGGCCAAGCAGAGCAATTCAGGGGCTGAGAGAGAAGCCAAATTGAGTAAGTCAGCTGAGAGCGGAGTTTGAGCCAGAACAGCTGAGTTGAACTAGCTTCTGAAAAAAGAAAGGGTGAGTTTAAGCAGTAATTCTCAGAGGCTGAAAACATTATCTAGGCCTATGTTAGATTGTATGGAGGCTAGAAGCTTCCAGGATTAGGCTTAGGTTAGCAGAGAGGCAATAAGCCTCCAAGACAACAATTGAAACAGGAGAATAGGAGTTCTTTTTACACCAAGCTCCTGTCTACCCTCCATTTCAGTAATATCTAGTCTAGTATGGATCACATTTGTATGTCTCTTGCCACTTCTTCCTGCCTTCCTTCCATCGTAAGGATGTGAAGAAGTCTTGTTGGGCCCATCGGGGTAATGGATTTCTCCCTATCTCAAGATCAGTTGATAACAACCTTAATCCACATTTATCTTAATCCTCTCTTGTTCCATGATATAACATGTTTGTAGGTTGTGGACATTATGGCAGAGACCTCTGGTAGGTCTCTGTAGTATTATGTTACATATTGAGCTCAAACTTACCAACTCTCACCAATAGTATTTTGTTAACTACTTGAATACACATGAACTATTTTAGAAAACATGAATTTACAAGGTTCTTTCTTCATCTTCATATTAAACTTTAAATATGGTTTAATAAACCTAAGCTGCTTTTTGGATAATCAGAGATTGTAGGAATTAGGTACATTTAGTGAACCCATTTCTCTTTCACATACTTAGTAGGATTTTAAATCTGTATTCATTGGTATTCATTGGCTGCCTTTCTGAGCAATGGCACAGGTTGTGTGCTTAGCACTTCTTAGATTTTTTTTTTTTTTATTAACTTCTCCTAAATAAAATTTTGGCATTATTGCTATTTATTTGGGTAAAACTACAGAAGCTCAGAAAAATGAAGCCATGTAGTTGTATTGTAAGTGAACTAAACAATGCTCCGTGTCATTATGTTGAACAAATACCTTTTTTCATTCTTTCAACTGAAATGCTTAATGAGAACACAGTGTTATTTACCAGTTGCCTGATTTCGTAAAGGAACAAATGTCTATCAGATAGTGGGCACAGGATAGCCTACTTAAAGATAGTGATCTCCCAAGTAGGGCACATTCTCGGAATTCTGCCACATGTGATATGCCACATGCCAATATGACTGAATTCTGCCATTCAGTCATATTCAGTTCTGGACATGCAGTCCTGAATTTGTTTGACATCTTAATTTTTACAGTATTTACAGACTATTTAGGAGAGAGAAAGCAGTGAAGATAGGATTTCATTGGTATATGCAGTGAACCCTAGGAAGTAAGTTTATGGTAATGAAGCAAGGTGTCCTTAGTAGAAGAAGCGGCACTCTTTCCAGGCTGAAGGCACAGCTGAAACCCCCAAAGCCACATGTGATAGTTAAAAAATGGCACAGCATTTGGAGTTACTCTGTTGCTATGCTTTTAGAAAAGACAGGATTTGGGTTGCATTTTTTTTTTAAAATTTATTTATTCATTCATTTGGGTAGGGCTGGGAGTGCCACAACATCTGTTTGGAGGTCAGAGAACAACTGTGGGAAGGACTCTGTCCTTTCCTTCCATCATGGGGGTTCCAGGGACTGAACTCAGATCATCATACTTGGCTGAACGCTCCTTTACCTGTTGAGACTTGGATTTTACTAATGTATTAAGCATTACCCTAGGTATCAAGGCAGAACATTGCTTGTGTTTTGCAATCACTTCACTCACTCTTTTCATGTGATAATAATAATTATCTGATAATAATTACTGATAATAATAATTACTGATAATAATCCACTTGCTAATCATATTTTGGGGTCGAGGCGCTGGAAGGGTTAGAATTGTGTGACACCAGAAGAGTAGTGCTCCCATGATGGATGGCATCAATGTCTTCTTGAAAAGAAGAACTCAAACCCACACCCAAGCTAGCATACTTGGCTACTATACAAAATCCTCTTCTGTTGTATGGCCAGAATTGGTTCATGAATCAGTTACTGACTCAAAAAGTAACAAATGAATTTACTTTCATTAAAGTCACCAACTTTAAGCTCTTCCTTGTTCACTAAAAATATACAAATGAGCCTTGGTGGGGATGTGTGTAAAAGAGTCAGGAAAGATTGGGTTAAAACAATGTCTTCTGGGCGGAGGGGACCCCTGTACTCCTGAAGCCATAGCGGCTAAGGTTGCCTGTATAGGATCCATACAAGGTCAAGCCAGTCAACCCTCCAGCTTGCGGGTACGGGAGGAGCATTCAGGAGCTATTATCAGATGCTGGCTGCTAGGAGAGGAGAATTCTTTAGGGTTTAGTCCGTTGTATGTTAACCTCAATCCAATGGATGGCCCCATATTTATGAGTATTTTGGGCAGCACAAATTGGACTCCATGGGCTAAAGAAAAAAAAAGTGTGTCTGAAGTTGGAAGGGGGTAGAGGGTGAGGAGTGGATTAAAAGGGACATGGATCCCGCCCACAGTATACCCAGTTGTTCCTGTTTCCAGGAACACCTTGGCTATTTCCTATAAAAAGTATTTGAGCTGCTTTGCAAACATGCTATAAAAATGTAAGAACAAGGAAGATGTATTTTAATACAGAAATTTCAATTGTAAATAAATGGCTAGGTGGTCTATGTGTGTAGGTGAGCATAGTAACGCCAGTAACTGGAAGTCTTGACTCAGGTGGAGATGTGGGTGAAGGTCACTCATGTATTTAGGATCATGAGACCACCTGTCCCACGTAAGCACTTTCTTTAGCTCAGACTCAAGTGGAAAAACTTTCCTCATCATCTGAATGCCCTCTCCCAAGTCTTTCCATAGAATTGAGAGAGTCCATATGGGAAATAGTGCATTGTAAAGGTAATTGGAGAAGGATTTAGTGACATTTTTGTGAATTCAGGGTACTGTTTAGAATGAGGCGCTGTTCCTATTGCCTAGAGCAGTGGTTCTCAACCTCTGGGTTGAGACCCCTTTGGGGGTTGAAGAACTCTTTCACAGGGGTTGCCAACACAGACATTTACATTATGATTCATAACAGTAGCAAAATTAGTTATGAAAGCTAACATGAGGAACTATATTAAAGTGTCACAGCATTAAGGTTGAGAACCACTGGCCTAAAGGGAAGCAGTTGGGAAGACCTCTGAGTTGCTGTGTCCTACAGTAAAGGATGCCCCCACCACCTGGCGACCCCACAGGAAGCAGGGAGCTGAGGAAGGACTACCCTGACTTCACCTTTCTCTCCTATCAGTTTCCTGACTGTTTTCAGCCCATTGGCTGAACTCAGCTGGGGGCCAAGTACAAGAAGGCCAGTTGAGGTAACCCACTCCGTGTAGTGTGGAGGAAGATAAATCAAAGACAGCCCCCATGTCACTTGAGTTCTTCCCCACAGTGTGGAATAATTCAAATGTATTCTCCTTACTTGGAGAAGTCAAGTATAGCTTCTGTAGACTGTATCTGTGGAGCAGTAAGCAGAGGGCTTTACTCTGCAGCCCAGGATGACCTTGAACTGAAGATGTCTATCAGATATTCAGTCAAGATTTATTCTGTATGTAAAAATAAACACGCATAGCATCTTCTATAGAAAATCGCTTTTGTCTTTAATAAATGATGAAATTGTATACCTATTTTAAAATAGATATCTTTATAATTGTATGTGTTTTGAGCACATGTACATGTGGAGGTCAGAGGGTAACCTCAGAGTCATGCCTCATACTCCTTCTATCTTTATGTCTGAGACAGGGTTTCACCCGCCCAGAACGTCTCTGAGTAGGCTAGACCACTGAGTGGTCTTATAGGGGTCTGCCTCGGAGTCCCATCACTCTATTGCTGGCACCACAAGCATGCCCCATGGCACCTGACTCTTGTTTCTGTTTATTTGTTCTTTTTAATTATTTCTTTTATGTTTAGATCATAATATAATTCATAGTTCTCTTCCATTTCCTTCCTTCAAGTCCTCCCATATACCCCTCCCTTCTCTCGTTCAAATTCATTTTCTGTTTTCGTTAATTGTTTGTGGTGTGTGTTGTATTATATTTCACTGTATTTTATACACATATAACATGTGTGTATATAATATGCATTCACACACACACACACATATTCCTAAATATATCCTTAGTTTGTTTAATGTTATTTGTATGTTATGATTCCAGTGCTGACCATTTGGTAGAGGATAAACAGCTGATGTGCCCTGGCCTTCCCCTTCCTCAGCATTCCTTAGTTGTCTGTAGTTCTTTATGTACGGTTGAGGTTTCATGGTCTTTCCCTCCTCCACTTTGGCATGTCTGTGGTCCTGTTCAGTTCTTCTTTAGGCAGTCATGTTGGTGAGACTTTATGGGTGTAGCTCCTGACATTACTAGACGTAATCTTCCAGCCAAACTCCTGACCCTGTGGCTCTTATGGTCTTTCCACCCCTTTTCTGAAATGTTCTCTGAGCCTTAGGTGGGGGACTTGTTTTGAGGTATATCCACTGGGACTGGGCACCAAGTCTGTGCATTTTGATCGGTTGTGGTTTTCTGTGGTGGTTTCCATCTGTAGCAAAGAGAAGTTTTCTTGATGAGGGTTGAGAACTGCACTTACCTGACAAATACATTTAGTAATGTGGTGGTTGTTGGTTCTCCTTCAAGATCCATGACTTCGCTAGCCCTGGGTGATTGGCTAAGTTTCTAGTACCAGGCATGATTTTTCTCTTGCTGAGTAGGTCTTCCGTCCAATTGGGAAGCTGTTGGTTACTCTAATGTGCATGTATGAGATATGCATGCCGCCACTGCACCCTTAGTGTTAATGTGCCATGCTAGTTATTTATTGCTGGGGTTTGTAGGTGGCATAGCTGGATAGGACTAGTGGTTGCTTCCCTTCTTTGGAAGCTTGCATGGCACCTTTTTGGTCCTCGTACTCAGGGAGGAGCCGTTTGGGTCAGTTCCAGCTCAGGGGCTCCTGAGCTGTTTCTGAAGTACATGGTATCTTCAGCAATAGGGACTTGCCTTCCACCCCTGGGATGGGGAGTGCCAGAGGAGGGTCCAAGGGCCATAGCAATAGTCTCTAATGTTGTGGCAGTCTCCTGGACAGCCCTGACCAACAACTCAGGAGGGTTTCTCATACCTGGTGTTAGATTTTTGTTAGGTGGTCTTTGGCTCTTGGAGGGAGCTTTGTCAGGCCAGAGGAGAAAACTTTATTTAAGTGAGATAAGTATTTTTACACAGACTACAGACTTCTGTGTTTTGTAGGATGGTTTTAGGGTTTTTCATTTGTTTGTTTTGTTTTATTTTTTAATTTTTATTTTTTTTTGTAGGCTAGTTAATAGCATGCTTTCTTCTCGCCATGATAGTCTTGTACCCACCCTCTGCACTGTAATTAAGCCTTTAAATACTTTGTTTTATAAGTTGTCTTGGTCATGGTGTCTCTCCTAGCAATTGAAAAGTAACTAATACACCTAGCTATTGTGAATACAGCAGCAATGGCATGGCATAACAATATCTGTGGGATAGGATGTTGAGTCTCTTGGGCATATGCCAAGGAGTGATATAGCTGGAATTATATGGTAAATTTATTTTTAGCTTTTTGAGAATTCACCACATTGATTTCCATAGTGGCTATACCAGTTTGCAATCCCACTAACAATGGGAGTTCCCTTTTCACCACACCTTCTCCAGCATTTGTCGTTGGCTGTTTTGTTGATCTTTACCATTGCAACTGGTAAAATGACATCTCAAAGTTGTTTTCATTTGCATCTCTTAATTCCTAGGAGCAATGAGCATTTTTTTCTGAGATATTTCTTAGGGATCTCTTTTAACCTTTTCTTTTGAGAAGTCTTGAGTTCAGGTCCCAAGCCTCTTTTTGAAATAGGTCTTTTTTTGTTGTTGTTGTTAATTCTTTGTTTATTTTTAGTTCACATATATTCATCATCATTTAGTTCAATATATATTATATGTTTAGTTCATTATATAGTAATCCTCTGTCAGATGTGTAGCTGGCAAAGATTCTCTCCCATTCTCTGGGCTTCCTCTTCACTTGATGATTTGTTTCTTCAGCTCTTTAGTTTTATGAAAATCCATTTGTCAGTTGTTGGCCTTAATTCTTAGGCAAATGGAATCTCATTCAGGAAGTCCTTCCCTACACTTGTTTCACATAAGGCTGCCTATGCTTTCTTCTAGCAGTTGCAGTGTTTCATGTTTCAGAGTGAGGTCTCTGGTCCATTTGGAGTTAGTTTTTGTCCAAGATGTTAGATAATGCTCTAATTTCATTCTTCTGCATATGGACATCTGGTTTTCCCAGCACCATTTGTTGAAGATGCTTTCTTTCCTTTATGTTTTCTTTCCTCTATGTTTTTGGCATCTTTGTCAGACATTAAGAGGCTGGATTACATGTGCTTGTGTGGGGGTCTTCAGTATTGGTCTGCATATCTCTTTGTGCTGGTACATTGTTTTTATTACTATGGCTGTGTAATATTCAGATCTGGAATGATGATCCTGCTAGCATTGTTCTTTTTGTTCAGGATGGTTTTGTCTATCTCAGGTCTTTGTGATTCCATATGAATTTTAGGATAGTTTTATCTATTTCTGTGAAAAATGAGATGGTGATGTTGATTGGGATTGTATTGAATCTGTAAATAGCTTGTGGTAAAATGTCAATCCATGAGTATGGGATGTCTTTCATTTTTCTAGTGTCTTTTCTCAATCTCTTTCTTTAGAGGTTTAAAGTGTTCATTGTAGGGGTCTTTCATTTTCTTGGTTAGGTTTATTCCTGTTTTATTTATTTGAGGCTAATGTGAATGGGAGTGTGTCCATGGTCTTTTTCTCTGTATGTTTGTGGTTAGTGTATAGAAAAGCTTTTGATTTGTGCAAGCTGGTTCTGTTTCCTGCCACATTGCTGAATTAGATTGTTTCTAGAGGTATTCTGGATGTTTTGGGATCTCTAATGTGTAGTATCATGTCATCTGCAGATAGGGATAGTTTGATTTCTTCTTTTCCTATTTCTATTCCTTTAATTTCCTTCTCTTGCCTTATTTTTCTGGCTACTACTTCAAACATAATGTTGAAAAGGAGTGGGGAGAGTGACATCCCTGTCTCATTCTTGACTTTGAAGTAGAACTGCCTCAAACTTTTTTTCCTTTCAGGATGATGTTAGCTATGAGTTTCTCATATATAGCTTTTGTTATATTGAAGTATATTCCCTTTTGTTCTGCATTCTATTAATACTTTTCTCATGAAGGCATGTTGGATTTTGTTAAGAGCTTTTTCTGTGCTTATTGAGGTGATCATGTGATTTTTGTCTTTAAGTCCATTTTGTGGTTTATTATGTTCATTGACTTGCATTCATTGAGTCATCCCTGCATTTCAGGGATAAAGCCAATTTGATTATGATGAATGGTCTTTTTTATGTATGTCTGTATTCTGTTTATAATTATTTTATCAAGCATTTTTGAGTCTTTTTATCAGGGATATTGGCCTATAGTTTTCTTTTTGTTGCTGTGTCTTTACCTAGTTTTGATATTAGAATGACACTGACTTTATAGGAGTTTGAGAGTATTCCTCCTGTGGCTATTTTTTGAATAGTTTAAGAAGGACTGCTTGTAGATTTTCTTTGAGTACCTACTAGAATTTTGCTGTGAATTCATCTGCCCTTGCCCCCCCCCCCCCTTTTTAAACTGGAGGTTTGTTCTTTTTTTTATTATTATTATCCCTATTGGAATCTCCTCATTTGAATTTGTTATGTGTGTCTGGTTAGGTTGTTGACTTCTTGGTTTAATTTTTGTGGTTTGGCTAAATCCAGAAATTTATCCATTTCTTTAAGGTAGTCCAGCTTTTTGGAGTACAGGTTTTTATAAGCATTTCCTCGTAATATTCTGAAAATCTCTTTGTTTATTGTAATGTTTTCTTGCTTAATTCTGTTAATTTAAGTGTTTTATTTCTTTCTTTTGCTTAGTTGGGCCAAAGGTCTGTCAATCTTGTTTATCTTCTCAAAGAATCAACTTTTTGATTCATTGATTCTTTGCATTGTTTTATTGGTAGGTTCTATGTCACTGATTGCTGGATGCAGATGATCTGGCTTACACCTGAGATCTTCTGGAGATCTGAACTCGGGTCCTCATGTTTTAATGTTCCAGCAACTGTGCCATCTCCTCAGCCCTTCTTTTTGATTTATTATCAATAAATGTTTGACTTATATGCTTTTTTGGGGGGAGACATAGTCTCTTGTTCCTCAAGGTAACACCCAGCTCTCAGTGCACCCTGTAGCTGAGGATAACCTTTAACTCCTGGGACATAGGCAGTGCACCACCATGCCCAATGCTAATTAATATACTCCTTTTATAAATGTATAAAATACACCTGGGGTTTCAGTAAAGCTTCTCAAATGCAAGGGGCCTGTGAATGAGAAAAAATTACCCCTGCTGTGGAAGTCTATCAGGCCATCCCAAAGTACTGTTGTAGCTTAAAGATCCCTTCCACTTTGCACCACTCTGCAGACTACCCCTTAGCTAACAGTGCTTGCCATGTGTGTTTCTTTGCGTAAGTGTTTACTTTATCTTTAGTCTCTGTTCTCCCCCTTGCCTTGCTTTGTCTGTCTAACACAGATTTTCTTTTTTAATTTTGTTATGCCATAGGAAAGCATGCAGGGTAAAATTTATCATTTTAACTACTGAAGTTGTGTTTTGGTGCATTGACATTGTCACGTAGCCGTCATTACCACTTGTCCCTAGAACATATTTGTCATCCCATTCTGAAGCTGCCCATTAAGCCGTAGCTCTCCACCCTGCTTTCTCCAGTACTTGGTAGCAGCTCATGTACTCTCTCTCTGTGGACCTTATAAGTGGGGTTTATCCTTTTTCATGTTATGTAATGTTTTCAGGCGTCACCTCTGTTGTCGCAAGTATTTGAGTCATGTTAAGACTGTGCTGTTTCAGACATTTTTTTGTTGTGTTGGCTTGTGTTGGCTCTTTGAGTACTTTTTTTGAGTGATTACCATCTTATATTCCACATTGATTACATCATTTTACATTTTCCCAACACTGCACAGGATGCTAATGTTTTCCGCATTGTATTTTGCTTTTTTTTTTTCTTTTAACAGTTCTCCATCTTGATAGATAGTAAATGGTAATGGCTTTGTAGTTGTTTTGCATGTTGATGAATTCTAGTTCTCTGCTCTCATGGCACTTTTTGCTATAATCAACTACTTGGATATTTATGTTTCCATCTGAAGTATATATAATCTTTTTGAGGTCAAAATTCTGGTTTTGCCTCAGTCTAGGCTGGTGAAACAAACCACTTCATAGGCAATTGTCAAACTCCTAATTTGTCTTTTAGCTTTGGTAGCCAGTAGTATAATGGCATTGAAGGTAAAACCTTTGCCAGTGATTTTAATGAGAGATGTAGTTAGCATAGAGGTGAAATACAGCAGACACCAGAGTTAATGTAGCTTAGCTGAGAGAATATGGCTGGTTGAGGGGGAGCGTTTAGGCTGGGAAGGTGAAAGACACCTGCGACTCCATCTCTCATGAATCCTGGGAGGAATTGTGATGGTCTAGAATAATCGTCGGGTGTTTCAGTGCCCTTAGCCAACTACCGAGGTATCTTGGAATGCATCTTCTAAGTTCCTATCCAAAATGTGCTGCATGTCAATAGTGAGTAGTTGAGACCTAGTCCTCTTCAGAGCCCATCGTAAGGACTTTGTACGCATTGCCATGTCTCTATAAAAGTCTGTGTTGTGACTATACAGAAGAGAGAGCAGGAGAGGAGTAAGGCAACTTAACAACTGATGGAGCTATGATTTGACCCAGGTAGTTTCGTCCTACGCTCTAGTCTTGTTGCTTTTAAAAATCAAGTATTTTATTAATATGTATATACTTGTTACATAAGAAAACATTTCATTTAGTAGAGTAATACATACGCATAGTTTTTGCCCAAATACCCATAGAGGCATATAACCCTAAAGTAGAGCTCTGCCCCATCTCTCCCACTTTTCCAGTTGTCTTCCTGAAAAGCTACATTTTTGACTCTCAGCGTTCTTCTGGCACTAGCCAGTCCTCTTACTTGCAGTAGACTTATCTGTGGATGACTTCTGGTCAATAGAGTCCTCTCTTTTTACTACTTTACTATAGTTATTTTGTATTCTCAAGTTTATTTCATAGACACTGCTTGTACTAAACACATACTGTGTGCCCCAGAGGACCATGATCATGCCATATTTTAATAGCTTGTTACCTTTGTTTTGTGTTTCCTGCAGGAATTGCTATCCTGCAAGGTTTTTTGACTCCTCAAATGTATTATCAGTCACATGAATGAATGTTTCAGAATACCCTCCAGAGAAGAGTCTCTGGTATGCTGTCAAATGGGATGTGGCTGTTACCTAGCACTGGGCTGAGACACCTGGGTGCCCAGCTCCTCCCTGCTCACCTGGCTTGTCCCTGGTGTAAGCTTTGTAGGGTGTCAATAGTCAATTTTTAGGCAGTTGTTTACTTTCCTCCTTCCAAAATTGCGTGCCATTGTTTTCATTTTCAAAATGACAGCAATAAGGACGTTCCCCCTCTGTTAGATAAGTTGGGGGAGGAAATGAGATTCCATAAATTTAATCCAAATCTTACTTTAAAAGGGATAATTAAAAATACCTGTAATCATTAGTCATCAGGGAAATGCAAATCAAAACGACCCTAAGATTTCACCTTACACCCGTCAGAATGGTTAAGATCAAAAACTCAAGTGACAACACATGCTGGAGAGGATATGGTGAAATGGGAACCCTCCTCCACTGCTAGTGGGAATGTAAACTTGTACAACCACTCTGGAAATCAATCTGGCGCTTCCTTAGACAACTAGGAATAGTGCTTCCTCAAGATCCAGCTAGGCATATAGATCCTCCTAGGCATATACCCAAAAGAGGCTCAAGTACACAATAAGGACATTAGCTCAACCATGTTTGTAGCAGCCTTATTTGTAATAGCCAGAATCTGGAAAAAACCCAGATATACCTCAACGGAGGAATGGATACAGAAATTGTGGTACATCTACACAATGGAATATTACTCAGCAATAAAAAACAAGGATATCATGAAATTTGCATGTAAATGGTGGGAACTGGAAAAGATCATCCTGAGTGAGCTATCCTAGAAGCAGAAAGACACACAAGGTATATACTCACTCATAAGTGGATATTAGACATATAATATAGGTTAAACCTACTAAAATCTGTACACTTAAGAAACTAATAAAGAGGGAGGACTCTTGCTAAAATGCTTAGTTCCTATCTAGAAAGGCAAAGAGGGTGGACATCAGAAGAAGGAGAAAAGAGGGAACAAGTCAGGAGCCTGCCACAGAGTACCTCTGAGGCTCTGCCCTGCAGACTATCAAAGCAGATGTTGAAACTTATGGGCAACCTTTGGGCAGAGTGCAGGGAATCTTATGAAAGAAGTGGGAAACAGTAAGATCTGGAGAGGACAGGAACTCCACAAGGAGAGCAACAGAACCAAAAAATCTGAGCACAGGGGTCTTTCCTAAGACTGATAATCCAACCAAGGACCATGGATGGAGATAACCTAGAACTCCTGCACAGATGTAGCCCATGGCAGTTCAGTGTCCAAGTGGGTTCCATAGTAATAGGAACAGGGACTGTCTCTAACATGAACTGATTGGCCTGCTCTTTGATCACCTCCCCCTGAGGGGGGTGTAGCCTTACCAGGCCACAGAAGATGACAATGCAGCCATTCCTGATGAGACCTAACAGACTAGGATCAGAAGGAAGGAGAGGAGGACCTCCCCTATCAGTGGACTTGGGGAGGGGCATGCATGCAGAGGGATTGGGAGGGGAGAAGGGAGGGAGCTACAAGGGGGATACAAAGTGAATAACGTGTAATTAATAAATAATTTTTAAAAATGAAAAAAAATACCATGTAAGAGCTGGGCATGGTGGTGCACTCAGGATGGCAGAAGCAGGTAGATCTCTGTGAATTTGAGGCCAGCCTGTTCTACAAAAGTGAGTCCAGGATAGCCAGGGCTACACAGAGAAACCGTGTCTCATAAAACAAAACAACACAGACACACACAAACCTGTAATAGAACAGAAAAGCTGTTGTCATTTTGGGTGCATTGGTTTAATCTTTGCTTATGTGCAAACATGAGGAGGCAGCAAGGGAAGATAATGTATTACTATTGTCTTTGGGATGTTTGTAAGCATGTCAGGCAAGACCTGTAGTGGCTGTTTTTACACGTACTGTGTATATTTGTTTCTGTCACAGGCCATAGATGTCTCAGTCTATTCTACCAGCACCACGACAAAATAGTGTTGTACGAAGAGAGCTGGCAAACAATCATTTATTTTAGAACGACACTGAAATTGCCTTTATTCATTGCTGCAGTCTTGCTATAGTCTTTGTCCTGGTGCTAGGTTTAAATCACCTGCCCTTCATTCTGCTATATTCCATTCAGCCTGCAGATGGCAGGATTGCTTTATTTGTACAGCAATCTTAACAATGCATTTTATCAGTGGGTTCCTGCATTGGAGCGAAGAAAGTATTGGGCAATTTACTTTTGTCTTTGTCTATTCATTTTGGGTTTTGTGCGTGTGTGTGTGTGTGTGTGTGTGTGTGTGTGTGTGTGTGTGTGTGTGTGTGTGTGTGTGTCTATGTGTGTGTCTGTGTGTGTGTGTGTCTGTGTGTGTGTCTGTGTGTGTGCGCGCGCTTAGGTTACAGTTTAGTAAATGGCTAGAGTGTGCTACTTGGCTACCTGTGCCATATGTAAATTGCCCAATGTTCTTAATTACTTTTGTTATTGTAATGAAGCTTAGATCTGCTTCATATTAATACCACAAAGCAATTGGTTCTGCATTTGTATTTTTTTTTCAGAGCTTAGAACCTTTAATTTGCCCTAAAGCCACTGAAGCAAAAAACATGATAAACATTCTTTTACAGCCCCCAACACAAAAAAGAAAAAAAAATATTTGTAGGAAAAAAAAGTTTTGTACATAGGGTAAAACAATATAAATTCAATCATACAGATGGGGTTAGCTCTATTACCCTTCTTGAAAAAGTTACCTGCTCAATGACAGAGCCTCCCAAGGACATCCCAGGACAGTATACAACCAAGGTGGTCCACTTAAGAATCCATATAAAAACAACATTTCAAGAGAGAGATAACCTGTTCATTTTCACTGTGCTCATATAACTCAACAGGGCATCTCTTGAAATGTTATCCCTATCCGGATTCTAAGCAGACCACATGGCCTACAATCTATCCTGGAATGTCCCTAGAAGGGTCTGTCACCGAATAGGTAACAGAGTAAAAACCCCAGAGTCCTTTCTTTAAAATGAAGAGGGAAAGACTGGAATAGAAGGAACTATTCAACTTCATCTTCTTTTCTTGTGGCTTGAAGTCTCCCCCTCCTCCTCTGCCGCCTCGAAAGCCTCCTCGGCCTCTGCCACCATATCCACCTCTTCCTTCTCTGCCACCACCTCTGCCTCCAAATCCTCCTCTGCCTCCACCTCGGCCACCGAAGCCACCTTCACCCTTAGGTTTGGCCCAGTCCAAGGTAATCTTGTTTCCATCAATTTCTCCTTCTTCCATGGCCTCCTTGGCAGCTTTGGCATCTTCTTCACTATTGAAGTCTACAAAACCAAACCCTTTAGAAGAGCCAGTTTCCCGATCAGTGACTATTCTTGCATGAACAGAGCCCTCAAACGACTCTTTCAAGGTCTCTTCAGTGGTATCCTCAGACAGACCTTTGACAAACAGTTTTGGATGGCTGACTTCTTGCATTAGGTGATCCCCTCTAACTCCAGTCTGATTGTTCTGCCCTCAATTTCCATTTTATTACAGGAATCTAAAGCTTCTTTAGCATCTTCAAATGAACCAAATTCTATATATGCATACCCTTTAGATCTGCCTTGTGGGTTCTGGGGCACTTTGATAAAAGTTGCTTTCTCAACTATTTGCTGAAGAGTTTCTTTTGTTGTACTATAGGAAAGATTGCTTAAAACCAAAGTTTTTGATTCACCACCAGCACCCCAAGAGCTATTCTTTCCACCTCTCTCTTGCCCTTGTCCTTTCTCCCCAGTGTAGTGGAGTGAAACAGATCGCCCATCAATTTCTGCCCCCTGCTTTTCTTCAAGGTTTTTTTCTGCATCAGCTTCAGACTTAAATTCAATATAAGCAATCCCTTTACTCTTCCCATCCTGGCTGACCAATCTGATCTCCACGGCATCTTCAAAGACTTCTTTTAATTCATCCTCAGTAATGTTGAAAGAGAGGTTTTTGGCTAAAAGGGTTCTTGCAGCTCGAACTTTCTTACTATCTCTTCCTTTTGGTTTTTCTAGTTTAATTTCATTGCCAAACACTTTTAAACCAGTAAGCTCCAAGGCCTTTTCTAGGTCTTCAGCAGACTCAAAATCCACATAACCAAATTTCCTATTTGTACCAGTTCTGACATCCACAACAGCAAGATCATTTTTAGCAAAAAGTTCACTGATTGCACTTTTTAATTCAGCAACAGACTTGCTTGGATTAATGTTTCCAATGAACAGATTGAAAGGTGTAGTTGGTTCTGAGCCTTCTACTTTCTGTTTCTTGGCTTCCAGAGCTTCTTTGTGTTTGGTCATTTCCTTCTTCCTTTTTCCAGGTGCTGCTTTAACAGGTTCTTCCTCTTCTTCTTCCTCCTCCTCCTCTTCCTCCTCCTCCTCTTCCTCCTCCTCCTCTTC
>NW_026585504.1:31554561-31696577 GCF_907164565.1 Psammomys obesus
TCCTCCTCCTCCTCTTCTTTTTCATTGTCCTCCTCATCTTCATCCTCTTCTTCTTCATCCTCATCCTCCTCAGCCACATTCTTGGCTTTCACAGGAACAACTTTTTTTTTGCAGGAGGAGCTTTTTCCTTTGGCTGGTGTGGTCTCCATAACTTCTTCTGAGTCATCTTCCTCTTCATCATCCTCTTCCTCATCATCCTCTTCCTCATCTTCTGAGGCAGGAGCAGCAGCTGCTTTTGCTGGTTTTGCTCCTTTTACTACTACTGGTGGCTCAAAATCATCCTCCTCTTCCTCCTCCTCATCTTCTTCCTCTTCCTCCTCATCATCTTCATCCTCTTCCTCACATCCTCTTCCTCTTCATCACTGTCTTCCTTTTTGGCATTCTTACCATTCTTAGCTCCCTTGGCTGGCATGACAGCTCCCTTCTTACCAGATGTTGCTACCAATGCTTTTGCTTGCGTGGCTCCCTTCTTACCAGGTGTTACAACTACTTTGGCTGGTGTAACTGCCTTCTTAGCTGGTGTGGCTGCTGCCTTTTTGCCTGGGGTAACATTTGCTTTCTTAGCTGGGGTGGTAACTGCAACCTTTTTTGTTTGTGAAACGACCACCTTCTTAGCTGGAGTTGTAGTAGCCTTCTTGCCTTTTTTCTGAGGGATGACAACTTCTTCACTGCTGTCATCTTCTTCATCTTCTGACATCTCTTCGTCTTCACTATCTTCTTCCACCTCCTTTGGGGGAGGAGCCATTTTCTTGGACTCACTGTGGGTTTTGCTGGCCTTTGCGAGCTTCACCATGATGGTGGATTACGACGGCGGCGTGTGTGGAGGGCGAGCAGCTCGGAAGAGCCTCGGGGCACCCACGCGAGGTCGTCGGCAGCGGCGGGCACTGAAGGCTCCAGAGCACGTACAACTGCCTGCCAGCTACCGCTAGCGTCTGAGGCGAAAGCCTGCATTTGTATTTGAAGAGTTTCTTTATTATAATTTCTGTCATCCAGTGACCTTTCAGAATTCCTGTATATTATTAATTGAAATCATCGCTATAATTGGCTTTGCTGAACTAGTAGTTTCATTGCCAAGACAAAAATATACATTTGAGAAAATAAATTACACTGAGATTATTTTAAAACGTTTAAAAGTCAGAATTTTGCTGTAGGAGAATTAACAGATTTGAAGAACTAAAGTTACTTCAGTTCTTACAGCTTCTATTGTACATCAGACAACAGCATTCCAAGATGTTGTCATTTCTTATGAGAAAAAAGCACTTGTTCTTATGAAACAGAAAGACAGTAAATTAGTTTAATGGTTTGTGAGACATTTACTTTTAAAAGTTAGTGTTTCAAAATAAAATACTAGAAACATATAACACAGTAGTCTTAACATTTTTAATGATTTATAACTTCTGTATTTTGCCTCACTTGCCAACCACTCAGAAATAATCTAACTGGTTAATAAAAAGGAACAAGCAGTGAACCATTAAATTCTAGCAAAATATTAAATTTGTTCAAGTATTATTTTAAATAACCTTGTATAACCAGTTGAGCAGAAACCTGACTTCTTTTATTCTCATATTTCCTCTGTTCTTGCTGATAGTTAGGCAAGTCGGTATTAGTAGGAAATAGTTGGTGCACATTTCACAGCCTTCTCAGTTTGGCAGGAGTAGTGGAAAGTGCTGCTTATTGGAATGAAGAGGGAGGCCATAAATAATCCTAATGAAAATTAAATCGCATAGGTGCAACTTCATCCAGTATAGCATAGGTGAAGCCTGATCCCATCCAGGGAGCTAAAGAAGCATGTACCATTTTCATAGTGTTAATAGCAGTCAGAAAGGGCAAATAATAGTTCTATGTAGGCCTGGTACCTAAAGCCTAGTTTATGATTATAGAGTTACTTTCCCCATTAGGAAAAAAGAAGACACACACACACACACACACACACACACACGTTTGGGAAAGAAGTATATAATGTTCCAATTTAAAGATGATCTGTTAGGATAAAACACGCACCCTTGTTAATAAACGAATGCTCATGGTTTGAAATGGCATTTCTAGCAAGAAGGTCTGTGGAGTAATCAGCATATATGACACATTTTACTCTCTGTAAGAAGCCAGCATAATCAGTCAAGACACAGCACTGAATAATGGCAACATCTAAAACATCTTTGTTTGGTTTTTGTTACCTTCAAGGAGAGTAAGGAGAGTGATCTACTGTAGGATTTTTACATTTTATTGTCATCATTCAGGAAAGCAATTCCAGTTCACTCATAAAGGGTGACTGTGTGAAGAATGGTTATGATTTCTTTTTTTACTTTTAAAATAAAAATTTTGGAGTTCTTGATGTTGTACTTTGGAAAATAATGCTTAATAAATACAGACATTTCATGATGTAGTCTTTAATGTCAGGAGTAATGGAAATGTGAAGATCTCTTGGGTGAGAGATTATTATAGGAGATAAATAATGAGTCGTATGATGGCATCTGAGCCAAGAGTAAAAATATTGGAGAGTCTCTGTTTTGAGAGAAGTGATTTAATATTTGTCATAAATTGGGATATGATTGTGGGAGCACTGTGTCCTTTTATTTCACCTCTCTGAAGTAGAATTCTGTTTGGCAGATTAATATATGTATGATCATGACATATTCTTTCCCATTATGCCAGGCTTGAGCTTTTTAAAAAGAGCAGTGTAGTAAGACTTTTTTAAAAGCTATGCTTTTTAGAAAGAGGCTTACTTCTTACCATGACGCTATTTAGAAGTAAGGGTGTTTTTGCCTTTTTATTTTTCCAAGTATAATTGTCCCTGTGAGTTTAAAAAAGAGATGGTTAGAGTTGAATTTGATAAACATTCTTTTGTTTGTTTAGGAAGCTGTGAAAAGGGTAATCAACATCCAACATAAGCAGAGATTTAAAAACTCATTTTATTACTTCAAATGTGTTTCATGTATTAAGTATTGCTCACTTGCTGAAATTTTTCATAACTGCAAGTGTATAATCATTACAATTTGGAATTATACTTGCATTACTTCAATAGGTTTGCATTCACACACACACGTGTGTGTGTCCTTTCTCAATGGATTGTGAGGGAGAGAGAAAGAGAGAATTTTCTCTATGTATACTCTACACTCCTACTTCCTAGTGGACTTGCGGTTTTGATGGTCCCCTAATAGATAACCGTGTTTTGAGGTGGAACATAGGCCTTTGCATTGTTTCTACCTATCTAGAATCCTGATATGCTGCTTTTAGTGCATAAATATTTGTTTTATTAAGAAAAAGACATTTTAGAGTTGTTTTGTAGTTGTGATTTGTATCTCAACTAGAGTTCACTTGGAAATTAAATGAAATTATTGGTGATAGTTAGTTAAAGCCAAAGTAGACAAAAATTGAATGGCATGTGCTCCTGGTCTCTTACCAATAACTATGCTTTAATAATAAATTGGGAGTTAGGAGACCCATTGAATATTTTCCCTCATTTTTTAGATTAATTTTTTCTTTATTGTTTTATTTTCTGTGTATGGGAGTTCTAACTGCATGTATGTCTGTTTACCACATGTATGCCTGGAGCCACAGAGGCCAGAGGAGATCATCAAATACCCTAGAACTAGAGTTACAGATGGTTATAAGATGTCATGTGGGTTCTGGTACTTGGACTAAGGTCCTCTGGAAGAGCAGCAGGAGCTCTTAACCACTAAGCTAGCTCTCCAGCCATATATATCCATCCTCTCTTTCTCATATAATTGAAATTAGCTGCTTCCTACTGCATTTGAAATACTCATCATCATTTGTGAAAGTGCTTTTTTTTTTTTAATACTATAGTTCTGTATGTTCAAGGTAAAGGATTATTAGTTATTTTATTAGACTTAGGAAGAATGCTGGAGATAATATGTCTGCTTTGCTGTGGTCTTGGCTGCCAATAACCAGTGGTTAAATGATGATTTGCTTTAAGAGGTATTAAGGGGCAACGTACCTTACCATAGTAGGTAGAAGCCCTGAGTTAGGCAGGGAGACCGAAATCTCGCACTATGAGCTGCAGTCTTCTCATTGAAAATGGGGATTTTGATAGGAAATGTGGTTTAGACTCATCATTGGGCTTTTATGAGTGACTACTCTACTTTTCCAGCCTTTTAAGACTGATGCCTGTTGAAAGTCAGGTGAATTTTGGAGATTAGATGAGTAGGTAGAGTCTAAACACTGATGGCTTTGTTGGAATAGGGAATGTCTTAATATTTGAGGCCATCTGTGGTTGGACTTCCTAGTACAGCCCTGTATTTGGGCATTTTGGTTTCAGGCAGGAGGTTGTGTGTAAAAATTGCTGCCTCAAGCCTACAGAGCTCCAGTGATTAGAATAGAAAGCTATGTACTTGTGGACCTGCCTTTGAAGGTAGATTAACACCCAGCCCATGGAAGACCTGGGAGAAAACACACAATTTTTACAGACAGAAAATTATTTAAAAAAAAAAAAAATGAGGACATGGTTCCTTATGCTTTCCCCAGTCTCTTAGAGAGGAATGGAGCACAGACAGAAGGTTTCCTGGCTATGTACATTTGTAAGGACTTAAAATGCTTTACAATGAAGCCATAGGCATTCTCCATTTGAAACTATAACATTCATTCATTCATTCAAATCCTCTTGCTTTTAACCCTATAACATTAACAGAGAAAAGGAAACTGTAGTCTATCCTCTTCATGTTTAGAATGTGTGGCCTGTGCTGCAGTCTTTTCAGAGTTCATCTGGACAGAAGACATCTGTGGAAGCCTTCTGGGATGGCATTTGATGCTATGGTATTTGCTGGAATAACTTAAAAGTCACATAAGCAGTGAAGACTCTTGGGAAAGTCCTGGGTGGTATAAGTGTCTCCTTTAGTTTTCTAAGGAGATCCATTTTCCAACTGCTCCATTGAGATGTATCATGGGACAAGGGGTCCTAGGTTGTCCTCAGTAACTCTTGGCTGATGCTCCTGTTCATTCCTACTTTCAAGAACAGTTGTAGATTGAATAGCATAGGATTAGAAGCAACTAAAGCAACCAGGTTCTTAATGTCTGATCTCGAATATCTTGCTGTAGGACATTAGAACCCTGTTTTGATTTTGTGTCATGTCTTTTGGTCATGAAAAAGGAGCTGAAAATATTCTAAATATTTAAGTATTTATTAAAGTTTTGTTTTTTCATAGTTGCAGTACACTTCAATGTGTGCTCTTTCAATAGGTACATCTTGTGTGTGTGTGTGTGTGTGTGTGTGTGTGTGTGTGTGTAGTATTTTTGTGTGTATGTTTGGTTAATCGTTTCTTTTTCAATTGCAGCGGATCCTATTAAGATCCTAATGCCATCTCTGTCTCCTACAATGGAACAAGGGAACATTGTGAAATGGCTGAAAAAGGAAGGTGAGCAACTGTGTTCCTGACGTCTTCCTTGCTTGCTTATTTGATTGTTTTGTTCCCATTGCATCATGTATTTTACATAATTCATAATATAAAGGATGCAGATATCTTTCTTTGCTGGTTGGTGTAAATTTGTGTAAATAAAAACTTCCCATATTGGGCTAATAGAGTTTGCTGGGGTAAACCATGTCTTTTCACTGTCAGAAAATGGTGAACTTTTCAAGGCTTTCCCTTACAACATTTAGTTCTTTTTGTGGCTTTTGGTTTCCAAATCATTGTCATGATGCTTAACTTGGAACCTTATTGTGCTTGTATGTGTCTGTTTGCTTTCCCGGAACCAGGGAGGTTGGGATGTGCTTTCATTAGCAAGGACAAACAAGTAAGAATATAAGGAAAACTCCTAAAAAAGAAACAGCAAAAACAGTGGAGGACTATAGTTTACTAGTTACTGGACTATAAGCTTCTACAACTAAAACTGTGATAGATGCTTCAAAACACAGACTGGTGGAACTGAATAGAAAATGGGGCAATAAATACTCATGGATGTTTTGAATTTGAAAAACACACAATATTAGATTCATAGTTTGTATGTGCCAAGACTAAATTGTGAATGTCAGATACCATATAAAGATAAAAACATTTGTCACAAGTACTAGGAAAAAGCTTGCTAGATTTCTCTACAGCTAACAGTGTGGGGAATTTTGTGCCTCTCAGAATCTATAAGCGAAAAGTATTAAATTGGATGAAAAAAAATAATTTTGTAGGGCTTGAGAAAATGTTTAGCAGTTATGACACTGGCTATTCTTCTAGGATACCAGGTTTGGGTTCCAACACCCACATGATAGCTCACAACTGTCTGTAACTCCAGTTCTAGGGGCTCAAACATTTTTTTTTTTTCTGGCCTCCATGGGCACCAGGCACATGAGTGCTACACATGCATATATGCAGGCAAAACACTCATACACATAAAACAAAGTAATAAAAATAACTGTTTATTATTATTATTATGTGTTTGTATAACAGAAAACATGGAAAACCAAATTGAGTCTAGTGACAAACTGAAAGAAGAATATTTATAGCTTATATCACAAAATATGAATATTTCTTAAAAATTCAGTATATGAACAGGTAGGTTACAGAAAAAAGGCTCCAAGTGGCTCTTTAATACACAAAAAAAGATGCTTAATCCATGTAATGATTAAAAAAAAATAAGTGAACAATTGCTTCTGAAATACCATGTTATACTATCACTTACAGAAATGCAGAAGTTTGACCAGCTGGTCAATGGATGGAATGGTGAGCTTGCTCTCAGTACTCGGAATGCAAAATAGTCTAAATGCCAACAATCTTAGTTGCTAGAAAAATTACATTATATGTACTCTTTGGCCTAGCAGCTCTTTCCGCAGAGACTTGCCTTCATGTTACACTGGTAAAAATAAGACAAAGCATACCAGTGTGAGGCTACTTGTTGCAGCCCTTTTTATAGTAGCAGGAAATGGAGACAGCCCAGATGCTGGTCAGGATAAAATCTGTTTTTGTTAACTTTTACCACATCTATAACTATAAAGAAGTGAACAGTATCTCCTCTTAATGTTGTGGAGTGATGGTCTGTGCAAAAAAGCAGGGCAGGATCAAGGATAGTGTGATCCATCAAAAAGAGCAAGGGCAGTGCCCAGGCGTTGGCAGCCAAGGTCTGTGGTATAGTCGGCAGTAGAGCACTTGCCTAGCAAGTGAGGGGCCCTGGAATCAGCACCCAGAAAAGGATAAGAGAAAAAACTTAAAAGTAAGTGCCCGTGATGGAGAGGACAGAGTGGGGTGACAGGCAAAAAGGTAGCTGTCTCTGAATATAGATTTGCTTTTCTCTCTGACTTTGGAAAAATACATGTTTTGCATGATCTTAAAACAAAATTAAAGTGTGAAAGAGCCCTAATATTGAGACAAATTGAAACAGGTGAACCTGATCATATATCTGGTTGCTAATAAGGTTATTTTAGATGTCAATAAATTTGCCTATTATACCTAATAGGTTCTAGCTGAAGGAGGCCTAAAAACAATCCTGAACTGTTAGGTTGAGTGATGACATTGTGATGGCTGGATAGGTGGTGTTGATGTCAGGCTCGTCTATGTATTTTACAGAATAAATCAAAGGTGTAGTTGAGTTGGTGGAGCTGGGCAACCTGGACTTTGGTGTGAGTCACAGACAAAACAGATGAATGATAGCAGAGATTAAAGAAAGAACCCATGAAAGTAACTTTCAAGGCCTTTCCTGGAAATATGTAGAAACAGAGACCATGAGCACCACTGTAAAACATCCATGCTTTAGTCTCTCAAGTCCCAGCTCCCACTGAAGTGAGTGAAGCTCTGTGGGGCAACTGTGAACTTAGAATATCCTGCTAACACAGGAATCGAGGATGTGATCAGGTACTTAAGAGGGCATTTTATAGACTTGAGGAGCCAAAGATGGGGTTGTTTCAGGATCAGTAAGGATGATGAAGAGTGTTTGAGTGAACATAAAGTATATTTGAACCCCGAATTCACAGTCATACTGAACACTAGTAGTAATTGAAAACTTCAGAGGATTCTAGGAAATTAACTTGTTTTGGAACTAGTAATAAATGGAAAGAATCTGGAACTGCTGAAAAAGGGACAGAGATTTGAGCTGGTAAAGAGGTAGGAAAAGGGGAACCAATGGTTAAATTCCAGTTTGATGTGGGTGATCTTGAGAGCTTTCTAAGATGTTCAGCTTGTTATAGGAAGTTTGAGCACGAGGAGTGGGTTGGTGGTAGAAGTGTCAATCATCAGTGTAGGCAGAGTTCAGTGCTGTGTGACAACTCACAGTTATCGTTGATCTGGCGATCTGTGTGGAGTAATAATGCCATTCCCTTGAAACTTTTCTCTCATGGGGTTACCTTTGTTAGGCTTTGGAGTTCAAATTTACAGTACTTGGGACTTTGTGAGTGAGAACTCATTGGCTGAGGCAAAGGGTCCTCAACTTTTAATACCTTTAAAGCCATCCTGGTGGGACACAGCCTGTAATCCATGCAGGATTCCAAGGTCAAGTCCTATTTGCTAAGAAATCAATTCCAAACTTAACAATGTGCTCAGAAACGGTCCTCTAGGGGTTGAAACTCAGTATCCATAGCCAGCAGCAAGGCTAGACGTCTACTTCCAGGATCTGCCACTGGTTGGAATTACTAAATATTTGAACTTACTAAACACATAAAAGAAGCAATTAAAAACAACAACATGACATACTATGCAAAAACACCCGGCAGAGAAAAGACCAAGTGGAACTTGTAGTGACATAAAGTTGCCCATAATAGTAAAAAATATCGTCGACAGTTAGGTAAGGATGTTATAAGACATAACTGAACAGAAAATCTATGAACTGCAGAACAACAGTTTTCATGCCACACAAGAACGAAAAGCAGTAGAAGATTAAAAGAGAAGTTGGGACTGAGAAGAATAAAATGAGACACATCCAGTAGGGCTAAAGGAGAAGATGGAAAACAAAACATATTCAGAGAAACAGCTGGCAGTGCTTTCTAGAGTCATCTAAAGCAAAGCAGCGCTTCACTGAAGCACTTGAGGACTGGCTCTGTATGGGTGCTGACATCTAAAATAATTATCAGTGGCTGAGAAGGTTCCACATTTATAAGTAATATGATCCATGCGAGTCTGTTTTAGCTTTCTTCCCCTCATGACTTAGAGCTTTGGCAGTTTGCATATTCATTTAAGTAGGGTATTGGCACCCCTAAATAGTGATCTGAAAAGATTATGTCTCTTCACGCTTTGAGAATTTACAGGCTGTTAGATGTGAGCACTGTAGCTCACTGGCAGTGAAGTGAGGTACTCCCAGTAGACTGGACAGCGTGATCAAGAGTCAGGAGTCGTGCGGTTCAGCCATCTGCTCTGCTTTTCCAACAATGCACTTGTTTCATATATGATAGGCAATGGTACATTTTAATCATCTGGAGCTTATTTCCCTGTAGTTTGCTCTTTAAATTCTGTATTAAACCAGCTTGGGGGGAGAAGGGGAGCATTATTTAGTAATATATTGGAAGTAATTGAGACCATTCGTAATCCTTGTTTCTTGGTAATTCATGAACCCTTTAAAGATTGTTGCCATTATGATCTAATATGCTGAGTGCAATACATCTATAATGGTTTGGCTAACTCATTTTGTGTTGAAAACAAATTTATGTTGTGACAGGTGGTTTTTATTCACTGTTTTTGTTTGATAATGAGATCTTTATTGATGTATAGTGACTATGATTTATATTTTAGAATATAAAACATGTAAGAAGGTTGAAATTGCAGGGAAAGGCTAGATAATGATCTGAGAGCCTGTGAGCAGGGTGCAATCTTCATAAGCTTTAAGGGTTCCTAAAAGTATGAGGCTTTGTAATTACAGTTATGGCGCACAGTGCTGCTGTGAATACATATATGGTAGAAGCTGAGGGTCGGGGGCAGCGAGGTTTTTCCTGCCCTAGAATCCATCATGTCTATCCGCTGGGCTGTCCTCTCTTGGAGTGACTTAATGGAATGAAATCTAAGCTACAGCTCAGCTTTGGAATTCTTGCAGAACTGACCTTCATTTCATTTTCTAAGTTACAGAAAAGTAAGATAATAGCATATGTTAGCTGCATCTTTTGAATAGGTGAGTCAGAATAGTAGTTTTGTATTCGATATTATAATATTTAATTTCACTCTAACAATTGAATTAAAAAATACCATAAAATTAGAGAAGGTGCTTTGAAAATGATAGACTGTATCCACATTTTCAGACTCTTGAAAGATGAGGTGAGCTGTAATTCCACCCTTATTGACAGTTTTCTATTTGAGGACATGTTTCAGTATTAACCATGTAAAGTGATTATAGTTTATTTTTCCTTGACCAAAAGTCAAGTGCATCTTAGAAGATTCTTGTTTCCCTCTTTGTGTAAAAGTCTGTTTTCTGCTCTGTAGAACAAAACCAGACTGAGGTAATGGTGTAAAGACCAGGTAGTAAGTGCCTGGATGGCACAGGCAGAGTGAGTGGGGAATGTGACTCCTCAGAGTCAGCCCTTAGGCCTTTCCTTACCTCATGTGACTGAGAACTGTGAATGAGCCACACCACTTTTGCATAGGTTGTATGATGATTTATAACCTGTGTAGTGTTACTGTGTAAAATTCAGAACCAGTGTATCTGAAGGGCCTGAGTAGGTGCCACTGGAGTCATCAGAGTAGATTCTACTGTGCACAGGCCTTGGCATCTGTTGTTTATGGCCATGTGTTTGTGATGCTAAAGTGGAAAAATTTGAAAAGTAAATTGCACAAACAACCTTTGTTCAGTATATCACTATTTTGAGGGTTTTATTGAGCTTACATAGTGTTACAAACATCAATTTTCAGCACACAGTTCCATAAAGGTATACATGATGTAACTGCTACCTTAATTCAGTTGTAGAGCATTTCTCTCGCCCCAAGGTCACCTGCTGTCAGATGTCTTAGCCTCAGCTCTTCAACCTGATTGTCCTATCTTTAAATTTTCATCGTTTCTCAATGTTTCTTCTAGAACATAGGAGAAAATGGGCTTTTCTGATTGTCTTCTTTCATCGCGTGGTGGTTGCTATGACTCACTGGAGCATTGCAAAGCACATGTCCTTACTCTTCCTACAGATCTGACTAACTTGCTCTACAGATAACAGTTGGCTGTCCTTCACACCCATCTTTAAAACAAATGCCTGGTCTTCCTTTTCTGTAGAACAAAATTGTCTTGTAGGAGGCAAGGGACTGTGTTTGTTAATATAATAAACATCGCCATTAACTATTTAAGACATGTTTAAGAGAGGAGGAAGCATCTGTGGACCTCATCCTCAGTTCCGTCAGCTGCTCATCTGGACAACGGACCAGGAAGATGCTGCTGGCTTCGGTGCTGGGGAGCGGCTCCCGGGCTGGCCTCTCCTCTGGCCCCTCCTGGGGACCGCACTCTTGCTCCAGGCCCGCTCCACCTCCAACACTTACATGGACCAGGAGGAGATGGTGCAGATAGCAGAAGAGCTACCATCTTCTGCAGCCAGCCATGTGATGCTGAGGACTCACCCGTGAGCCTCAGAATGACCCACTAGAACATAAACTCCTGGGCAGAGCTGAATCTTGTGTTGTAGCCAATGCTTTCTTTGTGCCTTCCAGTGTGTGTCTTGTATGTGAATGTTTGCTGAATGATCTGTTTAAATGACAGACTGTGGCATAGGGTGGTAGGCTGCTTCTTCATTATTAATGGTTTATTGCTAGAAATATGCCTGCAACTTTATTTTTAACAGAAAATGTTGCAAAATGTTATTTAAAGGTGTATGTGAAGTTTTAACAAAACTTATAGGCTTTTTTTTTTTTTTTCCTACACATTCAAAATCTTACTGAAAGTTGGAGAGATAAGTAGCTTGCTGGAGATCATTTGTGATTTGTGTCAGGGGTTGGGATAGATAAGCAAAGCCGGGGTTGGCAGATGTTTGTCGTTACTACGCTTCCAAGCAACTCAATGCTGATCAGTATGGAGTCGTGGGTTTGACTCTTTGGAACTCATTACATAGTCTCAGATGTCCTGTGTGCACCCACAGTGATTATCGATAGAGCTTCAGTCTCACGACCATTACAGTTAGTGCTTCTTTGTAATAGTTCTGTTTAAGCTCCTCTGTGACTCAACAACTGACTTGTTTTCCTATGCTCTGCTCTGCTCTGGGTGCCTCAGCATGCTAATACTGCTGACACAGTGTGTTATATGACAAAAGAGAGATGTGGCTTTAAGAAGAAAAAGAATGTCTTCGGATGTTAAAAATGTGCTGCAAATCAAATGTTATAACCAAGTAAATGTAAAGAACAATTTTGTGTTTTCCTTATGAGAAACTAAGGATTTCTGAAGTTACTGTAGATTTCCCCCCAAAAGCATTTTGATCTGAAGTTAGGTAGGGAGCACTGGCCTGAGACTTGGGGTGGGAAAAAAAAAAAAAAAACACACACACACACACAAAATAAATTCTATTATGAAGAAGCTCGTGACTAGTAGCTATGAGAAATAGCAGTGAAGCATTTCCTGATGCAGTTTGTGATTCTTTTGAGGTTAGCAGAGGAATTTGCAAACAGCAGGAGTCTGTCAGTTGAGTTACTCAGAAACTTGCATGGGCGAAGTAAATTTGTACATGGTTCTTCAAAAGTAGTTGGAATTTAAATGTGAATGAAAAATAATACTGCATTAGTTTCTTATTTTTCTATACCATCTGTGTATCTAAGAAGTATTTGAAAAGTTGCCGAGCCTAGCAGCTTCTCCCATTGCTCCAACAGGAACACTGGGGTGGGGGTTATACTGGAAATAGAGCCTTTTTGCCTCTTCTATAGCATCTGTGATAAAAGATGCACACGAAGGGCTGGAGCAGCCACTCTCCCTGCTGACACAGAGGTCTCAGTTGGTGCTGCTGTTCTGCAGCCTAATCTTCACATGTTCCCTTGTTACCTTTGCCAGTGGCCTGAAGTGCCCTCATCTCTTCCTAGGGCTCTGGGTGTGTGCCTTTTGCCTGGCTCACTGCCCTTTTCACTTCCACTGCTCTTTTCAGGCTCAGGGAGCTGTCTTCTTATTCTCAGAAGCGTCTCTTCCCTTCTAGAAATGGAGTTAGATAACCCTCCTGATATTACCCGAGCATTCCAACTTCGTACTTGCTGTAATTTCCAGTTCTTTTTATGGGGTGTAGAGGGAGCTTCTTGAGGTCAGAAGTTCCAACAAGCAAACCCGCTCTTGTTTCCCACTACTGCATTTTGTGCATACTCAGTGCACAAACAGTTTTCAGTAAAATATGTGTTAGCCAGAGCACCCTGCTGGGGATAAATGAGGTAGGCACCAAGGTGTTCAGTATTTACCATCCAACAGCTACATTTACTTCATTAAAATATTTGGTAGTCCTGAGCTACTATAACTGAGGTAAAAAGACCTGGCTCTTCATTCTGGTATACAGTGAAGTTTCCATACATTGAACTTTCGTGGCATGTTTATTAATGTTTTAGGCTTTCCTTTTATATTCTTTTACTGTATCAGCTGGTTAATATCTCTGCTGCATACAGCTGAAAACTGTGTGTGACTAGGTATGTTTATATATCCCATATTTTTATGCCTCTGTGTTTTTCATTCAGTTTTGTTTTTGCTCTCTCATAAACCACATTTGCAAAGATTTTAATTTTGTGTTTATTTTGATAATCTGCTTATAATAGATGGATTTAATCTGTTTATATTTATTGTGTTCATACACTAGGCTGATTTCTGTAATTTTAGACATTTCTGTTTTTATTCTCTTTATTTCTTCTTGTATGCCCACGTTCTATTAGACAGTCACTTTGTTGCTTTTTGTTTTTCCTGAGTTTTGAATGCTATAGATTTTATTTGTATCTTTAAATCCCTATTTGGCTTGTTGGATCTAGAGTTAATTCCGTTTGTTTTTCTTCTAACTGTACCTAAGTTGTAAGCCCAGTTAGCACTCACTACACCTTCTTCTTATCTAGCCTGTTATCTTTTATTTTTTTGTTTCACATTTTAAAACTATAAATGTTACATTTTAAATGGGAGACACGTTACCAGCATGTTAGTATATTCAGTGGTAACTGGTTTCTTGTGTCCATCGATCCTGTTTGTGTCTGCTTTTCTTAAACTATATTTTGTAAGAGCTCTTTAAAGTAATCTATTAGTAAAGTGTTCTACACTTTATATATCTAAAAATATTTCACAGTTCATTCTTAATTGATGGTTTGGCTGCATCTTAGATTCCAGACAATGTTTTCTTCAGTGTTGTGAAAGTTACTTCATTGTCCTCTGACTCTTGCAGCTGCTGAAGTATGCTCAGTCTGTCTTTCCAATGAGGTAAACTTCCTTTTCCTCTGATAGCTTTTTAAATTGTGTTTCCTATTATCAGTTTTGTGCCGTCTCTCTGGTCATCAAATGTGGATTCATGTTTCTACAATCTAATACTCTTGTTCCCTGCTGAATTTCTAATCAGATTAAGCTCGTTTAACGTTTGTGTGCACACATCCCTTTGTCACCAGCACTTGGGTAGAAACTCAGAGCCTCCCTCTCTGCCACAGGTCGCCTCTGTGCACCCATTTTAGTTAGCACAACCATTCAGAGTTCTTCATCCTGACTCCTGTCTCTAGTACTGGGAACACCTCAGTGGTGGTCTCTTCACAACTGCTCTGCACTGGTCCCTCTAGCCACTATCCCTGAAACTCCTGAGAAGAAGATGCCTCAGGCTGTCACTGGCCTGTTTTTTCCTTCTTTAATTTTTTTTCTGTTAGTGCTGCTAGTGTTTTCATTATCATGCTTTTGCTGTGTCTCATTGGTGCCTTAGTTCAGTGGCTTGAGTTTTTTTCTCTCCACAATTTAATATTTTTTTCTTTTCTTCTTGACGCCATTTTGTTTCATTTCTGTAATTTTTAAAGATATCTTGTGTTTATAATGGCTATTTTACTTCAAAATGCTTATTTGAAAATAGTTGCTGTAATAGCTTTTCCAAATTTTAGTTTCTGTTCCAATTATTGTGTATTTTGTTCTTATAACATTAGGTTTCTTAATGTGTTTGAGACTCTCATTCTGTGGTTTGTTTTGAGTGGACAGCTTGTTGTTGTTGTTCCATGTCTTCCCTCCTGCCCACTCTCCGCACGCTGTGGGGTTTTGTTCGTGTTTTGCCTGCGAGGGTAGCTTGCCACAGCTCATGTGGTTGAAAGATGTTTAGTTGTCTCATTTGTTATCTGTTGCCTCCTGAGGAAAGCCGTGGTCTATCAGCAAGCCCTGATTGGTCATTCTGTCAGCCCCACAGCATCCCCCCCACCCCTTGCGTGCAGAAACCTCCAGATTTGTAGTGTTGCCTCCTGCTTACATTCTCAGTTTCTTTTCTGTTGCATAGAAATGGTCTTTGTTGGCTTCACTGATGTATTTCGCTTTCTGTTTATGCTATATTCATTCATGCTGTAGAATGCTAGCAGGGCTTCCGAATTTGTCCTGAAGTGTTAACCAAAAAGTATTAGAAATGATACAGTTTCTCTCTTAATGGAATAGTCAAATTGTGTGTGTGGGAGACCTGAGAGGCAGAAGGATTAGGAATCCAAGTCTGTCCTTGTCTACTCAAGCCTAGCTTGGACTATATAGCATTTCATTTCAAAAAAATAAAGATACGTGGACTGAGACTAAATGCATTTGTTGTTATTATCTCTGTGAGTATGAATTCACTTATAACATTTGGTCAGTCTTTGTAATCATTATTATTATAGCATATATAGCCATTATATAGCTTTTGAAAGATATAAGACATTCATATTCATGTACAAATACAATACTGAGAACTACCTGTATTTCCACAGCACATAATATTTTGTTATTTATTTATACTGTATACATGTTTGTATTAATTTTCATATTTAAAAGAACAGAACAGGACAGTCAAGACGGCTTAGCACATTAAGATACTTGCCTACAAGCCTTGATGACCCGAGTTCAGTCCATGGGACCCATATGGTTGAAAGAGAAAACCAACTCTCAGGAATTGTCTTCTGACTTCCACACATGAGCCGTGGCGTGCATGCCATGTATACACACACACACACACACACACACACACACACACACACACACACACCACTAAGTAATAAATAAAATGCAATTTTAAATATTTCAAAAACAGAACAACAAAACAAACCCAATCTTATTTTTTAGGTGAAGCTGTGAGTGCTGGAGACTCATTATGTGAAATTGAGACAGACAAAGCCGTGGTCACCTTAGATGCAAGCGACGATGGCATCTTGGCCAAAATAGTGGTAAGATGTAGATGTCTTTCTTCATGTAAACTCCTTGAATAAAGCCCCTCCTATGTGTCTTGTTATCTATAGTACCAAAATCTAGTATTGCCTTTTTCCCCTAGATTTTTGTTTTGTTTTGTATATGGTGTCTTTAAGACAGAATTTGCGAGTACACAAAGCAAATAACATAACCATTTTAAAGCTTTGTAGGGTTAAAGCATGGCTGTTGGGCTGTGGCATGGCTCACTTGTAGAGTCCAACGAGCATGCTCTCCCTGGAGCAGATAGTGTGGTGTTAGGGTGGCAGCTGAGACTATAGGCCCCGCAGTCACACCCAAGATGGTAGTAACTGAAAACTGCTGCCAGCTCTACATGACGTGTAATGAGTAGTAAATTCATTTTGTTGACCATTTTCCCTTATAATGTGGATGATTTAAGTCATGCAGTAGTGGGGACGATTAAGTGAGGGAGTGCATAAATGTGCACTCCAGGACTCTAGTGGTGCTGCCGTGCCCATCAGTGACACTGCTGGCGCCACTCAGCTCTTGGTGACCCTTTTAGCTCCATGTCGTTGTGGATTGTGACTGGGCAGTGAGTATTCATTTTGGCCTCTACCACTTGAATTGCACAAGCAAGCTGCCCCTCTGATGGCTGTCCCTTGTGGCTGGGTGTTTGGGTCTGAGCCCCCACTTGTCTCTAGCTGAAGCTTAGGTATAACTACACCTGCCCTTGTCAGTTCTGTCCACATACACAGTACTTGGGATTTTATATTCTGGCTAGATATGGGCCTTTCTCTGTTCTGTGCACACACAGTACTTCAGGATTTTATACTCTAGTTCCATGTAGACCTTCTCTCTGTCATTTGTGCTTTCTACTATAAAATGATCTTGTTGGTGGTCTGTTTTCCTAGCTCTTGATGTTTTATTTTTAATAGTCTGGTATTCACAACTTCCATTTCTTGTCATGTATGTTATCAGCAGCTCCCTTCAAAAACACTAATGAACATACAGTCAATATACTTGATGGAAATATGATTTGAAGGGAAATTTTTTTCTGTCTTTATAGCTGGAAAATTTCATACCAAAAGTAGTTTGCCTAATAATTTGTACACTGTTTTGCGAAAGAAAAAGATTGCTTGAATTACCACCATATGCCACAAACTCAGCTATGTTTTCCTGTGTGTGCTTTTGGCAGCCTGGTCTTGGTCACAGCTCTGGATTGCTTGGCTGTGCAAGTCTTCCACATGAGTATTTTCCACTTAACTCCCCAGTAATGCATTTCAAATAGCTAGTCATTCCAGTGGGTCAGTAGTGTCTGTCCTTCTGGTCCTAATGCTCTGAAAAGAAGTAGAAATGGATTTAGTGACAGTTATTTACCCACTGGAGGAATTATATAGCGATTGTATAGAGATTTTAGGCCTTTGTGACTTTACATATCCTAATGCTTTCTGAGTAATGGGAACAGTAAGCAATGTGTTCCTGCCGGTAGATGTGTGCTTTACCAGGCAGAATGGGGACAGAAGCCACGAAGATGGTATTTCTAGTCTTCTTTCCTTCTATCTCCTCTCCATCTAAGCAAGAGCTGTGCCTTTGCTTTTTCATTATTAAATAGTCCTCATGTTAGTAAACATAAGAAAGTTATTTGCTAGGAAGATACACAACATATTTTTATTCTCAGTCAAGTATTTAGTTGTATTCATTAAATAGATAACGGTTCTATAAAACTGCATCCCGCAACCATCATCACTGAAGCATTAATATTTAGTTGGAATTCACATTTTTAAGAAGGTTACAAATTGTGTCTTGTTCACTCTTGGTAATACAATTCCTTGGTCATTGAGATGTTTCTGTGTTCTTTTGTACAATTTTATCTTTGTAAGCAGTGTTGCCTACATAGCATGTTAGAAGCCAGACTAGGTGGGCTGTATGAAACCCTGTCTTAAAACGAAGTTCTGTGAATAGTAAAACAATTAAGAAAAGATTTAATCATCGGGATATTAAAAGGAACTGAATAATTATTCTCAGTACTATTCATAGTCTACACTGTCAGCTGTTTCTCTAAATCTATGACATTGCCATTTTGCTAAGAGTGTATTTTCTCGGCTCAGCTTTGTTATATTATCCCCTCTTACTTCTCATTAAATTGCCCACCGTTACCTCCATAGATGCATATTAGTTTGAAAGCATATGCTTAAAATTTGAACCTGTGTAAGCTTGAATTAGTCTTTTAGAACATGATATTTTTAATTATGAAAGTACCCTCTCAAAGCTCAGAGAAAATTCTATCAAATGGAGGCTATTCTCAGTTCTAATCTTTTTATATTGAAGTGGGTGAGCAATGCGTTTTGAGGAAATATGGTTGGTGCCCTGCATGATTTAAAACTAAGTCAGTTATGTCCTCTGTTCAGATCCTACCAGCCTGAGATGACACTCGGCAGTCTTGAGCAGACGGTTGCAATTTCACTTACAGACATGGTGCTGATCTAAGTCACGCTGTCCATGACTTAGACCAGCTATTCATTTAAATACTAGCTGTGGCATCCCATGTTGTACCCTTGAGCCTCAGGTTCCTCATCTGTTGATTGGAACAAACACTAATTTACCTCACAGGTGGTCAGGAGCATTGAACGCATCCGTAGAACCTTGCCTGGCACGGGAAGGCAGACAAATATACCTGGACTTACTGTCTCCCGTCTACATTTTAGCTGTGGTTGATCTGCTTTCCTCGTCATGCTTCTTACATTGCTTCCCTTTTAGCTGAAGTTCGCTGTGCTTTATAAACCAAGAAGGTAAGACTGAAGAGTCAGAGCCACTTAAAACTGGATAGTTTTACAGTATGTCAGTATGTCAGTTCTGTGACTCAACTTCTCAGCACTAACTGCTGGGGGAACTGCAGTAGTCAGTTCAATTTTAGAGAATAAAAGTGCTTAAGTAATTGCCTAGTGTGCTGGTTATTTTGTAAGGCCAAAATAAAAAAGATAGCACTTATGATTACTTTCTGTTGTATTTTAAGTGACAGTGGGTCCCACATAGCTCAGGTTGCACTCCAACTCCCTGTGAATAACTGAAATTGATCTCCAAATCCTCCTGCTTCCACCTCTGGAATGCTGGGGTTGTAAGTGTGTGTCACCACAGCTGGTTTTATTAGTGTCTTCAGTGTAGTGAACGCGCTCAGATAACCTTTCAAGTTGGAAGTCCTGCTATAGACACTTTACATCTTAATCTCGAACCCTGTACCTCTAACTCTGCTAATAAGCCTAGGTGAGCTTATAATACTTAGCGTCAGTTTACAGGAGCCTCTCTGGTAAAAGAGAGAGAAAGAGAGAGAGAGAGAAAGAGCAAGCTGGTACTAGGGATCTAGCCTAGGCTGGGGGATGCAATTCAGCCTCTATTTAAATATGATCAGAGGCAGTTTGTCTCTTATTATATTCCTGAGTACATCCTGGCCTATTATCCATGCATTTCCAATCCTTACCAAATGTACTTTAGTCTAATATTGGTCCTTGTTGAATATATTTGTTTTAAATTAGCAACTTAACGGCAAACACAGAAATTATAATTAAACTTTTACTGTTTATGTGGAGTGACAGGCACTGTTTAAGTCTGGAACTTCGTTATCCCTGCTAACAAGCCTGTGATAGCGACTGTTGCTGTTTTCACTTGGCAGATCACTTGGCTTGGTGAAGTAATCATTCTTGTGCACATAGCCAGGTGTTACGCCGTAGTAGCAGAGCCAGTGTTGGAACCCAGGGAGCTATCACGTGGGAGGGAAGACAGTTGACGTGAACAGACTCAAGATTCAGTATCTCATTTGTAAGCTGTGATAGAGCAGAGAGTAAAAATACTTTGTTTTTGTTTTTTATTAAAACACTTCGGCATAAGAACAGTATAGGTTTTTGGTTGAGTTAAACACTGTATGGGAGAATCTTGGATGTTTATTATACTCAGACTCCTGGTATTTTGCTAGAGCTACAAGCCTGGAGAGGGGATATAGCATTTCTAAGTGTGGTTTTGCAGACTGTTGCTTCTCTGCCTCTGTTACTGTATCTGCACCCGCTTTGACTGTTTGCTAAAGGTGATATAAGTAAGTATCTTCACCAAGCTAGCATGCCTGGAAAAGATTTCTGAGTGCATTAAGGAAGTAAGGAAAGTCTTAAAATCACTTGAAGATTTTATGACTTTAAATGAAACTGTAGTGACCATGCCCTTCTTAATTCTGTTGTATAGTCCGGTTTTAGGGTAGTCTGCCCTCTGTCCTTGTCCATTATATGCTTTGTTCCTATTCTCCACTGGTAAGTACTAAGCTTGGAAAGCTTCCTAGTCCATAGAATTACCCTTGTTTTATATTTAAGAGTAGTGTACATACTAATAAACAACAACATTAGTGTTATTTTGAAATGTCATACCGTTCCACAAGTCAGCTTTTCATCGTAATTGTTACATTGGTGAACTTCCTGCAGCCTGTCGCATTATTCATTCAACCAATCTGTAATGAACGTTAGTAGTTGAGAGGAAATAAGAGGAAATCTTAAAGAAACAGCATTGTCTCCCACTACCAAAACTAGGCAATATTGTCATTCAAGGTTTGCTGAAAACTTATTTTTAGTAAGCAAATTACAATTATTCTTTTAAAAACAAGCTTGTGCTGCTGATATGTTTAAAATATTTTTATCTTAAATTTAAAAAAATCCATTTAGATTTTCAATTGACAGATACTATCTAAAAACACTGTTTCTTTAGCTAGGATCTGTATCTCTGATGCTCCTGAGATATTTCCTAAGTTTTTAAGTAGATATCCCAGGAAAGACTTAAGTAATAGGCAAAGGCATAACCTATCCTTAAAATTAACCAAAACCATTAACTAGCTCGATTTGTATTATGGGACATTTTCCCTCCAGAGACTAAATGTACTGAGAAAGTTTTACTTCAGATTATTTCTAGTAGATAGGACTAATTTGGATATCCCTATGAACTCTTAAAATTCTGAAACCATTATAGAAACTAGTGAAGACAAGTAGTTGACATCTGTAACCATAGCCTCCATGAATAGCAATTAATTGACATCAAAGAAGTAAGGGAAGCTCCGGTTTTGAAGACTGCCAGAGAAGGGAGCTATTCTGGGTCTTGCTCATTTCCGGAGGCAGCATTAGTACATGGGAGGGGAGGAGGAGGAGGAGGAGTGGGCAGGGGAGAACCCTCTGTTTTGAATGTCCTTTAGCTCAGGTCTTCTTCACATGTGGAGAATTTGTGACTTCGTTTGACCCTGGGTCTTTCCATTCTGACCATTATATCTTTAAAATACAGGTTGAAGAAGGAGCTAAAAATATACAGCTGGGTTCACTCATTGGTTTGATGGTTGAAGAAGGGGAAGATTGGAAACGCGTGGAAATTCCCAAAGATGTCGGTGCTCCACCTCCAGTTCCCAAACCAGCAGTGCCTCCTCAGCCTTCTGCACAACCGCAGACTCCTAGCCCTGCCAGGAAGGAGCACACAGTAGGGACACCACAGTGAGTGTATTTGTTTGAGCATGTATGTCTAATCAAACATGATTATTATCATGTAAAAAGGTTACGATTGAAATCAATATCAGGTTCCAAGCACATCCTTCTTCATTCCATAAACAAGTTAGTGAGTGCCTGTTTTGTTTGGGCCTTCTAAAAGCCTTGATAGTCTAGTACATAATAAATTATCTGTATCCAAGTTGGACCTGAATTAGGTTCTAAAATTGAAGAATGGCATTCATGAGACCAAACTTTATTTTTGTGTCTCTTTTCACAGAATTCAGATTACTAAAATGTAAATTCTAGTGCCAGAGTATAATTGGTACAATATGGAATTATCATTTTAGCACGCATTCTTGTTCAAGCAGTTTTGTATTTGAGATGATAACATGGGTAAATTTTTCCAGCTATTCTGGGATAGTACAGGTACTTGTAAACATTGTCCCGCCTCACCCAGCTTTTATGTGGGAACTGGGGATCCAAACCCAGGTGCTCATGTCCCAGCCCCAGTATTACTGTTTACAAAGCATACTGTGGTATTTGATCACAGAGTACAATGTACAGTGATGAGATCTGGGTCATCAGTGATGATCTTTTAGTTCCCTGTGCCATAGAGCATTTCTGCCCACATGTCCGAACTCCCTTTGTTTCTCCTTCTCTGACTTATGATGACATCAGAAGCCATCTCACCTGTGCTGTCTTCAAGGTCTTCTCCATTTCAGAGATAACAGTGTGTGTGCACTGTCTAGCTAAGACTAGACATGCTTAGACACTCATGTGAACCTGCCACGACCTCTTAAAACATGGAACTGCACAATTATTGCCACACAATGACTTTTAAAAATTGTTTTGCAATCAATCCAAGTGTAATCTTACAGAAAAAAAAAAATCTTAAATTTTAATGTCTTGAAAAATCTAATAAAGACTTGGTAGCATGAGACCCTTTAACCTGAATCTACTTTTCCAAAATTCCAGGGAGGATCACAGTTGCTCCCTTCTGTTTGTTCCTTTTAAACTTTTTGACTGTGCTTGTTGTACTTTCTTTTTCTGAGTTTATGGACATTTACAGTGGCTACTTTGCTTAAAAGTCTTGATAGGAGAGTCTACACTTAATAGCTATAAGACCACATGTGCCTCGGTGCTTTGCCTGTAAAAATCAGTGAGATTTTCTCCTGGTAGTGATCATGTATATACCATGAACTTGAAGACATGCATAAAAGGTACAATTCGGCAGCGACAGAACAGTCCAGTTAGAGATGGGAGAAAGGCTTTGAGCTCCATCTTCCAGTGATGAAGGTGGCAGGGAGGTATGTGAAATGGTCCCTGCCACTACATGCCACCCCTGCATACCCAGCAAGACTGCTCTCAGAAGCCCTCAAGTGTTGCCAGTGCATGTGGAGAAACTGGAGCCCTTGGGCATCTGGAAAACACAAAAGGACAAATACTCTATTTTTCTATTTGCATTCCTGAAGAGTTAATTGCGAGAGACAGTTGAACAGTGGTGGCAGGGGCCAGAAGATGAGGAAATCCTGCAGCTGAATGACCGTGGTGGCTGCACAGCAGTGTGCTCACACTCAAAACTACTCCATTACATACTGAAAAGTGCTTAGAGAGGGAAGTTAGCATATAGTTGTTCTATGCTAAGTAAGTATATGAAGGAGCACCACGGTTGGTTTTCTTTTGGTGTCTGTGATGCAGAACCATATGCTGTGTAATCAGTCAAATTGGATGCCTTCTCTCAGTGAACATTTACTCTTATTTAAAGATTACTTAGAATTGGTAACTACTTAATGCTTTACAAAAGTGTTTTGACAATAAAATAGACTGATACAGATTAATTTATGTGACTGTGGCCATCTTTGACAGTCATTTTAGCTTCAGTGTTAAGATTTCACTTTCCTGATTATCAGCAAAATTGTTCACATTTAGATCTAGTTAAATCAATATAAGTGATAATTAGTTTAATTCATCTTGGTGTTTTTATTCTTAGAGTCCGCATAAGTCCGGCTGCCCGAAACATTCTGGAAAAACATTCATTGGATGCCAGCCAGGGCACAGCCACGGGCCCTCGAGGAGTCTTCACTAAAGAGTATGTGCATGTGTGCATTTTTGTAATTGTCATTCCCTTTGCTTATCTTTTTCTGGTAAAAGCTCTTCTGTATGAAGATTTAAAATGAGATACACTGTTCTTTTTTGGTTTTAATTGCTTTTGTTAGTGTAAATTATATTCTGTGCAAGGGTGTTTTCAATAATTGTACCATTATTAAGAAATAGGTCTAATTCAGTGACCAAGCCACATCCTTAAAAATGGTGATAATGCAGAACATTAGAGCACCAAGCAGGGAGACATACTTCAAGTTGTATAAACAGTCACATTTAAACTTCCCAGGTATGGAAGTATACTTTTAAAAGACATTAATTCTTAGCTCTTCAGAGCTTGTTTATTCTTTCAAAGCAATCTCCATCTGCAGTTAATTCTCTTTAGGGATTTCCTTTTCTCCTTCATTGATCTGTGTGTGAGTTAATATCATTTTAATTATAAGTGTTTTATAGTGTGCCTTAAAATCTGATAGACACTTCAGCTTTTCCTTAGTTTTGTCAACAAAGTAGCTTTATTGATATCTCCTGGATGTATCAGTTTTTAGGGTTCTGTGGGTTGGGGGAAAACATAGTCATTTATGAGATGTATTAAATTGATATCTTTCTGGTCTTTGCAGTCAAGAAATTGGTGCATCTTTGCATTTTTTTTATTTAACTTTTATTAATTACACTTTATTCATTTTGTATCCCTCCATAAGCCCCTCCCTCCTCCCCTTCCAATCCCACCCTCCTTCCCCTTTCTGCATGCATGCCCCTCCCCAAGTCCACGGATCTTAGTCTGTCAGTTCTCATCAGAAGTGGCTGCATTGTCATCTTCTGTGGCCTGGTAAGGCTGCTCCCCCTCAGGGGGAGGTGATCAAAGAGCAGGCCAATCAGATTATGTCAGAGGCAGTCCCTCTTCCCATTCCTATGGAACCCACTTGGACACTGAACTGCCATGGGCTATATCTGTGCAGGGGTTCTAGGTTATCTCCATGAATAGTCCTTGGTTGGAGTATGAGCCTCTGGGAAGTTCCCTGTGTTCAAATTTATTTATTCTGTTGCTCTCCTTGTAGAGTTCCTGTCCTCTCCAGCTCTTGCTATTTCCCACTTCTTACATAAAATTCTATTCACTCTGCCCATCGTTGGCCATCAGGCTCAGCATCTGCTTTGATAGTCTGCAGGGCAGAGGCTTTCAGAGGCCCTCTGTGGCAGGTTCCTAGTTTGTTTCCTGTTTTCTTCTTCTGGCTTTCAGAGGCCCTCTGTGGCAGGTTCCTAGGTTGTTTCCTGTTTTCTTCTTCTTCTGATGTCCATCCTCTTTGCCTTTCAGGATGGGGATTGAGCATTTTAGTTAGCGTCCTCTCTTTTGCTTAGTTTGTTTAGATGTACAGATTTTAGCGGGTTCATCCTATGTTGTATGTTTATATGAGTGAGTATATACCATGTGTGTCTTTTTGCTTCTGGGACAACCCACTCAGGATGATCCTTTCCAGGTCCCACCATTTACTTACAAATTTCATGATTTCCTTATTTTTCATTGCTGAGTAATACTCCATTGTTTAGATGTACCACAATTTCTGCATCCATTCTTCAGTTGAGGGGCATCTGGACTGTTTCCAGCTTCTGGCTACCATACCACTCCTAGGCATATATCCAAAAGAGGCTCAAGTATACAAAAAGGACATTTGCTCAACCATGTTTGTAGCAGCTTTATTTGTAATAGCCAGAAGCTTTGCATTTGTTTTAAGTGGTCCCTCAGCGGTCTATGAAAACAGATGGGCCCTCTCTAGTGGGACGTAGCCTAATAAAGGTACAACAAAGGCTATCAGATGGCCTGTGACCACATGTAAAGTCACCACAGCAATGTCTGCAGCTAATACTCATCAGAAATGTTGATGTTGGCTAGAACTTTGATAAATCACATAGAATAGAAATAAAGTGGTGGTTCTGGCCTGGGAAACTGGTCTTCTTATCCTGGTTTATATTTTTTAATTACTTACCAGATTATGTCTTAGTAGACACTGCAAAAAGCATGGAATAAAACAACCACCTTCATAATAAGATGAATTTGCCCTGTCTCTTACTTGAGAGATAGGATGAAGGGCCTGCTTAATTCATTAACCACTGAGGATTTGAATAAATGCAAAATAATTATAGCTATACCCAAGAAGGATCAGCTTGGCAAGTTCATGCAGTATAACTTGCAACAGATAATGGCCTCTGAGGTAAGTGGATCAGTTGAGGTAATGCTCATAAAGTAATGCAGGTAGGAGATAATGAATACTGCCCTTAATGTGTTTGGAAGTCATAAAAGAGACTCTAGAGTGTGTGTCTGGGATCCTGGTCTAGGTCATGAAAATGTTGGCTCCAGAAGTAGGTTGACTAAGGGGTTTGAGGAATGGTTTGCCTTAGAAGAATAACTGATGTCTGAAGCTTTCTGTCAGTATCACAAAGCTGCCCAGGAATAAGGACCCATATGATGAAAATGGAGGAGAAAGTTTGAGTAGATCATAAAGCAGTGATTGTCATCGAATCAGCATCAACCACATCACTTAGGAGACTAAATTTCTGTGCTAAGATATTATAGAATGATCCAAAAGTCAAGGATTATAGAATCTGAGAAAAGGTTCTTGAACTTAGTGACTAGGTCCCCTTTTGGAAAGCAGTTTTAATGGTAGAACAGCAAAGACATGGGACTCTCTGCTCCCCCTACCCTCCACCTTAGGGTGTGACCACATAAACCAGGCTGGCTGTGAAGCTGTAGGAGCCTTTCTCCCTGCCTGCCAAATGCATGTCCCACAATGTTTAATGCATGCACAGATATTTTAATAACCTGTTTAAAATTACAGTAATGTTGTTATCTTCTTGATACCTTAAGGAAACAGTGTTAAAAGTTATGCTTCTGATGCTTTTGCCTTCTTTCTCCCACTAATACCCAGTTCTTTTCCTGGCCTTTATGCCTTCACTACCATAAAGAAGTCAACTATGTTCTTCTGAGTATGAACCATTACAGAAGACTTCATGAGAAAAGCATCTTTAATGCATGCTTTATTAAGGATTTTTGCTTTTCTATGCTGATTAGCATTAAGATGAAGTTTAGAGAGAGGAATTGCCCTAGTGGCTTCCACAGAAATGCCTTCTTCTGAAATGGTTGTAGAGCTCAAGGCTTTGGCTTAACCACCCCTACCCCCCACCCCATGCCTTAGACAGGTTCTGGAAATGATGAGTGCCATCTTCTCTCCGCTTTCATCAGCTCAGAATACAGAGCAGGTGGTGTCACAGCAGTTCTGACCACACAACAGCACCTCTGATCTGGTTTTTAAATTTCATGTTAGAACAAAAGTATTGTTCTACTTCTGTATTGTTCAGAAGCTCGGAGTCATGAGTTAGCTTGCCCGAATGACGAGTGCCAGGCCACAGTCAGGCTCGTTAACACAGTAAGAGTCTTTGCTATCAGCCTTAATCTTAATATCCAACAGTTAAATCAGAATTGTTCTTAGTGTTTTTGTTCATGTCAGTCACAGCATCAAAAGTTGGCGTGTTAGGTAGTTGTCTAGTTGAAGTAATAGTCTCCAGTTAGTTGATGATGCACAGCGGGAACTACCTTCTGAGATGTGGAAAAGATTCTGCTGGAGCTAATTTCCCAAGCACTGTCTGCTTTTGGTAGAGTACATGCTTCATTTGTTTTTCTCCTGTTTTAGAGTTTTTAATCAGTTTAATCTGATTAATTATTTAATAGGTAGAAATCATTAAAATCCTCTCTGCATTATAGCAACTAAAGCGTGGACTGTTATTAAACAACACTTAACAGTTACACTTCATGGGCTATGTAATTGTAAAATCAATAATAAAACTTGATTGCAATCCATGGTCAGAATTACTTTTTCCTTGCTTTTTTTGTTATTAGTGGCTCTTCTTCACTTTGGTTCCTCACCAAGTTCTGGTTTACCCAGTATTCTTAATTACTTCAGGAGTAAAACCAGATCACCTGTTCCTTGACAAAGCACTTGTACAGACAGGAAATTAGACAGGAAATTTAACGTCAGCACCCTAGCTTGTAGATTGATGAATCCAGATACTAGACATGTAGGTTTTTACCATCTCCTTGTATGTGGTTTGATCTGATGAGCAAGTGAGAAATCTGTGTAAGAAATGTGTTTGTTATTTGCTGATAATGCACTTTTCTAGATAAGTATCTAATTACCTCACATGAAATGGGAAGGAACTATAATGTTCAGCTTATAAGTGCTCTAGATAAGAAAATTTCCTTTTTGGAGGCATAGTTCTGAGTCAGTAGGTCTTACTTTATATCAGTGCTAACATTTTCATCTAGCTGGCCATTGGACTCACGACAGCAGTCTCCAGGAATTGTGTCCGCTATCATTGACCTTGGCCCATACATGTAAAGTCATAATTTGGATTTGGATTATAAATATTATGGGTAAAAATTGATTTCCAAGTAGAAGTAAGCTGGTTAAAAGCCGTAAAGGTCCAGAGATCACTCCCTGGAACACTTGGCCCCTTCACTCCCTCAGCCACTCGGTTACCATCTCCAGGCTGTGGCCCACCCTTTGAGAAGCAGTACCATCACCAGCTATTCCCTGTGACTCTTTGTCTGGTGAGGAAAGGTCAGAGGGTCCTGCCAGTAGCTGTAGGTTAGGCACATCGCAGTTCCTTGTTCAGTTCTAGCATTCTGCTTATCATGGGTTACTCTTTAGGTAGTCTGTTCTTAGGAGAAGACTGCTTTCACTCTATTCGATTGCATAGCATGTCCACGGCTGTTAGAAAGTAGAAAACACAGGCTTTGCAGCTGGCTCTGAACCTGGGCATACACAAGTGTTCTTGCCCAGGCTGTGCTCAGCTGCCTGCGACTCCACCCTGCTCACCACTCTTCTGCTCTGGCCTTTCTTCTATTAGAACCCTCGTCGTCTTAGAGCCTGCATGTTCTCTACCCACTTCTCCCGGCCCTTCACACCGTCCTACGTTACCGACCATCTCCCCAGGCCTCCCCCAGCTCCTCTGTTGTAAAATAACCAGTCTTCTCACTCATTGCTTTCTGTCTTATTCTCTGCTTTATTCCTTTTTAAAGATGCAGTTCCGTTTCTCTCGTTTGTTTGTGTGACTGTAGAATAGAGCTTGGTGGGGAGTCTTGTGTGATGTGTAATCCCAGCACCTGTAGTGGCGTGGGTGCTGGGGACAGACCGACTTAGATACTGAGTTTAAGTTGTTTGTGTCCAGGTGTGTCTAAATTAGGAGTGGTAATACTCCCACCTGGACAATTTGAGTGATATAGTACATGTGACCCTCGGAGAGGTCTTTCTTCTCTTCCCCGCTCTTCAGTATTGGGACTCTGGAATGACGTAGCATTTCTATTGCTTTCTTAGTTTGATCTAAAATATTCCAAGAACATGTGTTCAGAAACACCCGCACAGGGACTGTTGCCACCTCCAGTGGGTTGGACCTTCCTATAGCAATTAACAATCAAGACAGCCCCCCACGGATGGGCCCATGGGCCAATCCATCCTGGACAGTCCTTTAATCAAGACTCCCTTCTCAGATGACTGTAGGCTGTGTGAAGTTGACAGCTAACTGACCTACCAAACAGCTGAGGACTTGACAACTTAGTCTTAATTATATCCCTTTACGAACAACTGCACCTTTGTTTTACAAAGTAGTACAAAAGTCAGGTCTGTAAATAGTTTAATTATTGTTCCTTCTAAGGGATAATTTAGGAAATATTCTAATGAAAGCCACAGGTATTATATAACTTGGCACTTTCTCAGTGTCATGTGACAATTATTTCATGAGCATAAAGTAAAACCGTTTTAATTAATGTATTGTTTATCTAACTAATAACACTTGTTTCCCAAAAGGAAACAGGTTTACTTTTTAATAAAAATTACTATCTTTACCCAATACTGAGGGGTTATTTGGGGCACACTCTAGGATCGAATAGATTAGACCTGTCACAGAATGCCAGCAGTGTCAAGTTGCCATAAGATACTAAGTAAGAGATTTTGTTTGGGAGAGAATTTTCATCTCAGATATGCCCAGTAGGTTCTAATTATTAGGAATTCAAATTATCAGTTGGGTTTTGAAAATGTATGACTAATCATCGGATACCTAATAAGAATCAGAAGACTGTCATGGGAAAGGACTTGCTTAGATTTTGCAGTATGTGCTTTCAGCGTTTATCTTCCGCTCACCTCAGCACCATTTTCTAAGACTGTCTACTCCTTGTTGTTTCATGGTTACCCAATTTCCCCTCATTTCCAGAGATGCGCTCAAGTTAGTCGAGCTGAAACAGATGGGCAAGATTACCGAATCCCGACCAGCCCCAACTCCTCTGTCTACTCTTGCAGCATCTGTCCCTCCCCAGGCCACAGCTGGGCCATCTTACCCTCGGCCAATGATCCCACCAGTATCTGTCCCGGGGCAACCTAATGCAGCGGTAAGCAGTAAGACTCTGATAATTTAGATATGTGAAAAAGGAAATAAAAACAGGTACTATCTGCTTTTTTAAGTACTTTTTATCAGTCTATTTTACAATAGCTTAAAGTTGTAAATACAGAGAGAACCCCCAAATGGTTGTGTTTTTTTTTTGTTTGTTTGTTTGTTTGTTTTTGTGGGGTTTTTTGTTTTGTTTTGTAGATTTCATGACACAAACGGAACTTTATGGCACTGTCTTCCAAGTAGAAATGTGATTTGGTTCCATTTTACTACAAGTTCTAACCCCTTTGTACAGTGCATGTGTGCTAACACAGAAACCCTTTCTTGAAAAAAAAAAATCATAGACATGAACATATACTGCTTCCATTAATAGAAAAGATGATTCATTATCATGCTCGGAAAGGAATGAGAACTAAGAGTTTCACAGGCAACATTTTTTTATGTACATTGACAGTGCACTGTCTTCACAGAAATTTCATGTGTCAAATCTTCCTTAAAGTAGGCTGTAGTAGTTTATTCAAAATAGGAAGACAAATCTTTCAAATTCTCACAGAGTATAGAAAGTATGTATTCTGTTTGATCAGAACACTTTGCTAACAGAAAGTATTCTTAAAGTGTCATTTGTAAAAGGAAAAATAAATGATAGGTTTTTTTTTATTATCCTTTGGTGACTGTAATTCTATCTTTAAATGGAATAAGGCATGAGGAAGGGGTTAAATATAATTGGATGCCCATGCCTTTATAAGAAAATTTATATTAAAATTAGAATTTTTATTATCTTGTTTATAGTTTATGTTTTTTAATACCTAGGAAATAAGATACTCAGGATTATTTTTAAATAACAAAATGCATGTTCTTTGACTGATTATTCATTATGTAGTATGTTGCCTCTTTCTGTACTATGCCGTTTTTCTAAGACTTGCCTATAATCAGCAATTGTAACAAAAACCGCTTTCAGGCTGTCTGAATGGATAGACAGATATTTCTTTCTGTGTTCTTCTCATGTTCAGCATACCTGTGCATACATAAACATATGCGTGTGTACATGCCTATATATGTGTGGGTACACATGGTATATATGTACACAGCGATGATGGGTTAGTTTCCTTTTAGTTATCTTAAACATGGTAATATAAGATACCTCATTCACAACTAAAATTTAAATTTTGCTCTTTTTTCTACAGTTGTATAAACTCAAGCCAAATAAATTAGGTTTCTTATATTCTCCCTTTCTGTAAAGACTTTTAATAGTACTTTTCTTAAGTTAATCTTTTAAATAATAAATTGTTAGGTCTCTAACACTGGATTTCAGATAGGTAGTAGTTTTATTTATATTTTTCCATTCTACTTATGTTTTAATGGGCAAATTGCTTTTTTTTTTTTTTTTTTTTTGGACAGGGCACATTCACTGAAATTCCTGCCAGCAATATTCGAAGAGTCATTGCCAAGAGGCTAACTGAATCAAAAAGTACTGTGCCTCATGCCTACGCCACTGCTGACTGTGACCTCGGAGCAGTTCTAAAAGTTAGAAAAGATCTGGTCAAAGGTCAGGAAAGTTGAGTTTACTTACTGTGGAATGAACGCTAATCTGAAGATCATGAAGTTCTTTATAGAATGTACCTTTTAATCTCATTTCTTGACCTGACCACACTGTACTCTGGTTTGTTTTAGCATGGGAGAGAGAATGGCTTTTTTCCTGATTGAAATAGATTAGGTGCATAATATTGAATTAATCACAGTTTACTACTTTCTGTACAATAAGGATTTCAATTCTTCTGTGCTTTCATTCTTTGTGATGTTTCCACCTTGTCATTCAGTTTGCATTCATCCCACACTCTGCCACATACAACCCTTGCAATAGTTTTATGATGTCATTTGTTCTCTGCTAGTCATTTTCATAAGTAAAAATAGGCTTAATATTTTTGTCTCCCTTGATTTGGTATTTTGTGGGGCCAGGGGTAAGGACAGATGAATGACTTGCTTGGGCTAAATACTTCTCTTAATTTTCAAGATCTTTTAATAGTTCTAGCTGGACAAGCAAAGCTGGACAAAGCTCTTACCTGATTAAAGAGTGTGTGGGTTGTCAGTATATCTTAGATATCACTTGAATATCACTCTTCTTTGTGCAATTTTTAATTGTATTTTCATATTGTTAAATTGAATTCTCTCCATAAACATTTTAAACTACAGCTTCAGAGAGGCATGGATGGTTAGCATGAAGATTTTATCTCACCTGTCCCAACCCATTTACACTCTCTCTCACCTTTTTGCACTGGCTATACATGCCAGTGGTATAGACATGTGTTCCTTACTGGTTCTTAAACTTTGGGTGTGGAGAAGCATCAGTCTTTAATTTTTACAGTAAGTTTTTTATAGATCTTTTTCAAGTTGAGGAAATTCCCATTCTCTGTATTCTGAGAATTTTAAGCATGAGTGGATGCTGAATTTTTGTCAAAAAGTTTTTTGTTTTTGGTTTTCAGCTTTTGAGATAATCTTTGCCTTTTGGTAAGATGCCAAATTATGTTAGTTGAATTTCAGTTGTTGAATCAACCCGAAATTCCTCATACAAAACTTTTTCATGTACTGTTTTATTAACATTTTATTAACATTTTGTTAAGATTTTTTTATATTGGCTGGGTGTTAGTGGATTCAGGAAGCTGGGACAAGAGGATAGACCAAATCTTTAGCCTGTGTTAGTCTTATAATGTCTCCAAATACTGGAAATGCACTTAGATTTCTACTCCTAGAGGAGATTTTAGACAAAAACAAACAAAAACCCCAAACCAGAATGTTTATCTATTTCTGGATGTGCAGCTAGACTATGATGTACAGCTGACAGTTACTGCACAGCTTTGCAGTGTATAAGCTGGCGCCATTTGTCTAAGCTCTGTTTAAAATCTCAGGTGTACTCTTGAGGGAGCTACTGTTCATGTAGACTATCATGATGCCGCAGTAACAGCATACATGTTTCTTGCCACATATTATTAACTAGAGTTTCACCACGAGGTCTTTCTACAAGTCTTTCTCTTTCTTACAAGAAAGAGGAGTGCCTGTCCCTCTCTGTTGCCATCCTAGCCATTGGCAACAGCAAAGGAAAAACGCAAACATGTAGTTATGATTGGGGACCAAGCTTTGCTCTTAAATTATTATGTATATTGCAAGGAAATTGAGCCACATGAACTCACCATTAATTCAGGGATCCTCAGCATGTGCCAGCATCACTGCTTCTTTGGCCGTTTCTGTATCTTGTGGCATTGAGTTATAAAATAGCTCCCATTTAAGGGCTCTGTTTAATGCTTTAAAATGCTTGTCTTAAATTCTTTTTGTCACACACTCTATTAGTTAAAGAAGAAATGTAATCACCCTTTATAAAACCCTTTATAAGTTCACCTATTTGATGTACTTACACACACTACTCTTGTGATATTTTCAATGTATTAGGTAGTGTGCACTGAGTAAGGGCATTTGAAAATGAGGAGAACCAACTGGTGCACAAGTGCAGAGATTCTTTGCCTTCCATGCCATGGGTGGGTCTTTTATTTGATTGCAGCTGTGCTGTCCTCTTCCGATTTTCATACATGATTTCTGACTTCCTCTCCAAAATGCTAAGCAGGGCTTAGAAGTGAGCTTCTTGATGGAAAGAATACTAAAAATTGAACTCCAGGCCCTGAGTATAGTAAGTACTGGTTTATCTCCTCAGCTGTACACTATCCCAACCCCCCGAGAAGTGAGCTTTTGCACCCTCACTTATACTGTGTGTAGGACTTTGTGTACTCCACATTTTGCTGAGCAAGGAAACCTGTTTTACAAAGCAATTGCAGATCTGGTGTTTTTCATTGCTATGCGCCAGACTTGTCCATAATGTACAAGTTTGAAATCATAAGGGTCAGCGTTTAAGTATTACAAGTATGGGCTTTAATGTGCTTGTTCTTCTTTCAGATGACATTAAAGTCTCAGTGAATGACTTTATTATCAGAGCAGCAGCTGTTACTCTTAAAGTAAGTGGCCAAAGCAAAGTAACTGTGGCTTTTAAATGTCTCTTGGCTTAAGATGTGTATAATTTTACTGCTAAAAATTTTTCCTATTGTTTAATTTAGTTTGCTTTACAGGTAAGGAAACCTAGACTCAAAAGGGCTCTCAAAGTACTTAAAGCAGAATAAAGACCATTTATTCAGTCAGTGCTAATTGATCCCCTTGTACTGGGTGATGCGCAAGTCTGTGCAGTGCAAACGAATGGCAGAGTAAACAGAAGCCTTCTGCACGTATACCAGCATGACAGAAGAGGGCACCGGATCTCATTATAGATGGTTGTGAGCCACCGTGTGGTTGCTGGGAATTGAACTCAGGACCTCGGGAAGAACAGACAGTGCTCTTAACCTCTGAGCCATCTCTCCAGCCCCCTTCTCTTCATTTTTGAAGCACACATTTTCCCAGAAAGTCGCCTACCTCATGCAGTTTCCCAAACATACTAGCCGGGAGACTCTGATTGCTGTGATTCTTCAGTGTGTCTGAGATGTTCAAAATGCTGTCTTGCTTGTATTGGTGCAGTCTTTTTTTTCCCCATTTACTTTGTTTTGCTGTGGGGCTTTCTTTTTCTTTCTTTTTTCTTTTTTTTTTTGTTGTTGTTGTTTAGAAAAGTTGAGTATAGAACTCATTCTAATAATTTTTAAAAGGGGTTAAAATTATGAATATTGTTTTGAATCCAACTTAGATCATGTCCATGGGTCTTCATTGTGTAGCCATTAATTAAATGTCATTCCAAGATAGTCTTCCGTGTTGGGGCTTTTACCTGTTTTTGGTTTTTAAGTAAGATTTTATTTTTGGTATGTGTATGTGTGTTTCTGTTTATGGGCATGTACGTGTGTGCATGTGCCCATGGACTCCAGCAGAGGGCTTCAGATCCCTAGAGCTGAAGTTACTGGTCCCTGAGAGGCACCTGGTGCAGCTGCTGGGAATCCCGGGCTGGGATCCTCTACAAGAGCAGTGTACGCTCTCAACCTGGCCAACCCCCCAGCCCCTTGTCTTTTGTGATCTGTATGATCTGAAGAACTTGGGATCTTTTGAGGGATTAGGACTTTGTTTTCACTATTTCAACATTGGGGCGTTGTTGAGTGAATGCACAATGCAGAGAAATTGTAAGAATAAGTGATTACAATGTAAAGGAGTAAAACAGGAATCTAAATAGAGGAAAAAGGTCCATCCTAACAGGGTGGCAGAAGAGACAGGCAGAGTGGAATCAGGCTGTGCTCTGCCATCAGAAAAATGCCATGCCTGGACGCTTGAACCTTGCTCTGCAGAAAGCAGGGGATTTCTGAGAAGAGAAACTGGCTTTTGAATTCGGTATTCAGTACCAGTTTTGCTCTGTGGTCTTGGCCACGTCAGTATACACCATGTAGGCGTTCAGTCATTTTGTATATTCTTCTTATCCTTCAGCGGATTTAGTTCTCTATGTTAAGTCTATACCTGTGCATGCGTGATGTCTGTTTTCTGTTTGTAACGCTCAGGAAATGGCTTTTAAATAGAGGGCTCGTTTACTGAGGGCTTGTTAATAGATATTCAAATTGTACTAAAAAATCCAGTTTTCATGTCAAAGGAAAGTAGGTGAATATCACTCCTGTTTTCTGCTACACTGTTCCCGTCAAGCTCATATTGGTCATTTAATTCAAAACATGTATGTTACCAGAATTTTCTCACTCATGCATACTGCTGAAAAGTGTTTTCTCTTCCCAAACATGAAGAGCAATCAGTGTTCATTTTTTGGAAACCAGAGTTTTATGTATTTCCTTCTGTCTAGCTGTATACACATGCACAATAATATAAGTCATATTTCTCTGACTACTTTAATCTCAAGCTTCTTCCTTCATACTGGCTTTTTTTTTTTTTTCTTTTTTTCTGCTTGCAGCAAATGCCAGGGGTTAATGTCAGCTGGGATGGAGAAGGCCCAAAGCAGCTGCCCTCCGTTGACATTTCAGTGGCTGTGGCAACAGATAAAGGTTTAATTACTCCAATCATAAAAGATGCAGCTTCTAAGGGCATACAGGAGATCGCTGACTCTGTAAAGGTATGTGTCCAGAAGGCTGTGCTTTCAAACTGCTGATTGCATTTTCATCTTAGTGCCTGCTGAGAGTCTTTTCTTGTGTGGATGTATATGTTAGCGGAGGGTATGTGAATGTGTGAGCGCATGTGCCGTTAGAAACTAGAAGGTCTCCATATGCCCTGGAGCTGGCGTTGCAAGTGGTTCTGAATTCCCCTATGAGGGTGCTTAGAAGTGAGTCCCGGTCCTCCACAAGAGAGTATATACTCGTAACCGTGGGACCATCTCTAATCCCCATTCGAGGTCCTTGACTCAGTCAGGTTTCACTGTGGTTTCTGTGAGGGTAAGGGGAGATCCCAAGTGCCTCCTACATATTTAGGCTTTCCGTTTTTATCAAGGTGTTACTTATTTTAAGGATATTTAATATTTCAACATTTTAAAAGTAACGTAGCTAAATTAGAGGTCAGCTCCATTCATGTTCTCTGTAAAAGCTTAATTGTTCAACATCCAAAACACAGTCCTAAAGATTGTCTTAGGGTTTCCATTGCTCACAAATGGGGCACAGTTCCATGTGCCCAAAATAAACATGTGCTAGGGTTTTTAAACATAAAGCTATAAACAATGTTCTTTCTTAGAATTTTAGAGTTATACATAATTAAAGGAGAATTTAGTAGGGCTGACATTTTTAGTTCTTCATTCTTTGAGGTTTGCAAACATGTAGCTATACAGATTAAAATGCAACTATTTTCTTTCACTGAAAGGTGGTGAGATGAGTTAAAAGTCAAAGTTAATAGGCTGACTTTCTAGGATATAACATGAGTTGTTTCTTCCTGCCCACAAAGGTTGCATCCCAAGGTACCCTCATAGATGCCCAAACACACTCTATATGTACAAACAGACCTGTACAAAGCTTAGCGTATGAATCAGTCACAGTATGGGGTTAACAATAACACTAAAGTAGAACAATTATAATGGCCTAGTGTAATAAAATTGCCAGCATCGTTATTCCTGCTCATTGGAAACATTTTATGTACAGTATGAATTAGGTGAACATCTAACTGGAGTGAGCAGTCTGGTGATGCTGGGAGACTTAATCTGGTGGAGAAAGCTGCTCGGTGTCTCCAGAGGGGCAGTGTACACAGCATGAGAAAGCTGGACCAGAGAGGCAGTACACGCTTGCCTTGTGCTACAGAACAGCCTGTAGCTTCAAACTTACTATTCATATCTAGGATTTTCTATTTCATATTTTTATCCTGGGGTTGACCACAGGATAACTGAAATGCCACAAAGTGAAGCTACAAGTTCAGGGGAAACTGTTCGTGAACTTTATTTATCATGTAATATACTTCAATGTTGTGAGAGTGAAATGAGATTAAGTGTTGAAATAACATTTTAAAAATGTTGGGTTGAAGTTACTGATCTGTAGAGCTGGGATTTTCCAATCTTGATGTGCATTAAAATTTTAGCTATTATAGGTTTTATTGGTTCTGAGCAATTTGGCAATTCTTACCACTCTAGCACCACAGTATTAAAATAGCTGTGTTAGCATTCTCTGGTCCTTCTCTTTGAAAGAACCGCTGTTTCTGAGATGAGGAAGCAGTCCCTGCAGCCTCCCCGCACCTTTCAGGTTTGCTGAGCACTGGCTCACCGTGCTGCTGTGGCAGTCCAGATCAGCGTGCCACTCTTGATCTTATGGACCACCAAGTGCTGAACTAGGCGCAGTGTTTGATCTCATTAGCCACAGTGATTGAGTTGCAGCCCTTCTTTTAGTAATAAATGCACTTACTCGCCTGTGCCTTCTTGTTGAATTTTGACTCCTAACCCTCCAGGAAAGGTAAGCAATCCATGTTCCAGTTTTAGAAGAATGTTTCTTTACAATTACCACTTTGTTGTGGTTTCTACATGGAGATTTTATAGTGTGTCTTGTTCAAAAATACGCTTTTGTGTTTGAACAGAAAAAAAATTAGAATGATTTTAATTCTAGAAATAAAATCACTGGGCATGGTAGCTCATGCCTTTAATCCCAGCACGTGGGAGGCAGAGGCAGGTGGATCTCTGTGAGTTCTAGGATAGCCAGAGCTGTTATACAGAGAAACCTTGCTTGAAAGACCCCCCTCCAAAAAATAAAATAAAATCATTTTGTGACTATATAGACTAATATGACTGTCTCTTAAGTAAAAGTTTTGTGAGCTTGTTAGAGAATTTTAAAGTGTTTGTATAATTCACAGTGACAGCAGTGACTGTAATGAACTCCAGCAGGAATTCTGTATCAGCCTTTTCCCCCCCTATTTGAAAGGTGTCTCTCTATGTAGTCCTGGCTGTCTTGGAACTGTCTTTGTAGACCAGGCTGTCCTCTAGCTTACCGAGACCCACCTACTTCTGCCTCCCGAGTGCTAGGACTAAAGGTGTGTACTGCCATGTTAGCCTGTGTGTCAGCTTTTCCTGTAAGCCTTTCATATATGTTCATTCTCTTTGGTCCTCTTTAAAGACATCCTGTTGAGGACAAAATAATAACTTCGTGAGATTGGTAAACTGATCAGGAAAACACTTAAATAGCTCGTGTAAGCTTCTGAGAAGTGCAGTAATGGATCTCTTGTTCAACCCATCTGCTAGGCTCTAAAGTAGAGCGTATGCTGCCTACAGCTAAGCTTTTCGCTTCCCGCTGAGGTGTTTGGTTAGCAGTGAGGCCACTATTCCTCTAAATCAGTGATATTTTCTAAATTGAACAAGCAAACAAACAAAAATCTCATTTCTTCTTTAAGGAGTGAGCATCCGGAGAGTACCTGAAGAATCAACAGTTAGACCACGCACATGGCAGTGACTCGACTGGCAACATAGGAGAAAGGAATGCAGTTATACAGTTGTGGTGTTCTGGCCAGTAGACAAATCTAGTGGCTCAGGATTGAGATACATGACTGAGACAGAAAGTTAACAAGAATGAGGTCTGAGTTACCAATCATCCACCAGAGAAGCAGTAAAGGCTATGCAGGAACATGAGATCAAGGCTTCAGGCAGCTCGTGAGCAAGCTGGGAGGAGACTAGTGCTCTTTGTCTGGCCAGCCAGGAACCTTTTTTATTTTTATTTTTTTCTTTTAGGAGACCCTAGATCTTGCCAGGTTGGCTCAGAACTCATGCTGGCAGTACACAGCTTCTGGATCCTAGCGTGGCTGGCTCCTTCTCATTGTTTTGTCTCAGTTCCAGTACTACCTTTACAGCCCTTCCGAATCTTCCATGGCTTATAGAAGAGTTGCTATATTATATTATATACTGTATGTAGTTAATATTTCCACAAATATAATTATATGTATATATTGTAGCAAACCCTGGGTCCTGTGCTATTGGTTCATTAAAAGACAGAGGCAGGCTTATTCTTATAATCAATGAGACATGTGTACTATAATTCTTCAAAACCTACTGGATTGACAAGAAAGAATGCCTCTTTTTTTTTTTTTTTTTTTTTTTTTTGTAGTTCAAGAAAAAAAAACTTTTATAGCCAATGTATACAGTGTGGTGTGGAAGACAGAGCATTTCATGACAAGTCAAGAGCTCCAAAGCTGTTGAAGGAACTTTGTTGAGCTTTAACTTCTCAAGTTGTCTGCTCGCAAGCTTACTGTTGTCTCCACAGACAAGTGATTAAATATCTAACACTTGCCCTGAACTCCAGATGGGGCTCTGCCCTATACAAGTGTTTCCAGTAACACAATTAACTCTAACATGATTTTGTTGCTGTGCTCTGTCCTTTTCTCAGGTTCTGTCAAAAAAAGCAAGAGATGGAAAATTGTTGCCTGAGGAGTACCAAGGAGGATCTTTTAGGTAATATTTAAATTCTTAATTAGCAATAGTATCAAGCAAATAGAAAAAGACTTACTCAGCCCATGTCAACCTTTCTCATGTTTTCTCATTTGTTTAAGACATTTTTAAAACATAAGCTCCATCTCATGTACTTTAAATTTAGAGAGCAGGACATGTGACAGTATTGAATGGAGTAGTTAGGCCTTCCTTTCACAGCTGAAGGAGCCTATTGGTCTTAAGTATTCTTTTTATTAGCTGTTGGCTATCATAGAATGGCATCCACGTTCTTAAACTTGTATTTTTTACTTACTTTATAAGCAAGGTGGGTTTATAAACTGCAGCCATTTCCTTTCCTGTGATTATTAATCTGTGTGTTAATGTATTCGTGTCAGTCTTACTCTCCATGGGTCCTGAAGTTCTTTCCAGATTGGTACTCTCAGAATTATGGCACCACGCACATGCTTACTGTTGTCTTATGGTACCTGTTTTTGCTATATGGTCCTAAAAGTAGAATTCCCGGGTTCAACGCTGTGATAAACTCTGTCAAAGAGTTTTCCAGATGGTTGTATAGACTTGTACATCTGCCGTGACAAAAGTGGAGACAGAGTCCCAGTGCTTTGTGTTCTTGACAATAGTTAATGTTAGGCTTCAACTTTTGCCATCGGGGTGTGTAGTGCTGTATTTTGTGGTCAGGAACATGCCAATGAATAGTGTCAGACACCTTTTTATTCGTCAGTTGTTTGCTTGCCCAGTAGTTCATCAGTTGAAGTCATTGTTAAAGTCTTGCATCTGCTCTTTAAAACCAGTCCGTAGGCCATAGCATGTGCAGATGCACAACTTCTGTAGGATGCGTGTACTGGTAGGTGGCTTCAGATCCCTCATCCTTACCTCTGGCTCTCCTGGTAGTGTGGACAGAGACTCTGCATTTTCATGAATTTCTATGTGCCCGTGTTTTCGCTTAGTTAGTGCTGTTTGTCCTCTGTCAGGACTCTGGCATTTCCAATGAAACTCTTCTAGGTTGTCTGGGGGCGGGGGGACACTGCCTTTCTCCTTCCATTTGTAGCTAGATCATGCCCATCAGACTAAGATCTTCACTTGGTGAAAAGTAGAGGCCAGGGATATTTCTTTCCCATAAAAACCTGATGTCAGCCCAGGTCTCTTACTGAAAGGCTTCTCTCTCCCCTGCAGCAAGGGGAGGACATGACTGTCTTATTCAGCATCCATGTCATATTTTGCATTGGCTTTGCTTGGCTCTTACTCACTAACACTGAAACACAACTGTCAGATGTTTGGTATGAGACATTCCAGCTTTGTTCACACTCGTGCTTATCTTTCCTGGCTCCACATAGTCCAACAAGCTTTAGAGTCCATTTGCCATTTTTCAGACACACACACAGCAAATGCCTAGCTGCAATTTTGATTGGGTTTCTGCATTAAATTTGGTTCCGCAGCTGTTAGTGAGTGTGTCTGAGGGCTTTGATTTCTTTCATTTGTTCTATACCTTTCTTCATAGAGGTCATAGATCTTCATTAAATTTGCCCGATATCTGTCTTTTGGAATTATGCTAAATGATATGATTTTCAGGTTTCACAGTTAAATGTTAATAACTTACATAAAATGTAATTCTGTTGACCTTTTGCCTAGCAGCATAAATCCACTTGTTAATCCTGAGTTTCTGTGTAGAGCTTTAGCTTTTTTCTGTAGACCATCAGTTCATCTGTAAGCACAACAGCTGCATTCCTAGTCTTCACTAGACACACCTTCCTTTTCTTAATCTTCAGGTGAGTACTGACCTTTCAGGAACAGTTGTGATATTCATATGTATGCTGATAGATGTGTTCTTTGCTCTTTGAGTAGCAGAGTATGAGGTTCAGTAGCATACTACAGTTTTTAAATAAAGTACACACATGTATTTGGGCCATGCCACCTTCAGCAGTCTTTTCTTCCCTCTCTCTAGTATTTCCAACTTGGGCATGTTTGGCATCGATGAATTCACCGCAGTGATCAACCCGCCTCAGGCCTGTATTTTGGCAGTTGGGAGATTTCGCCCAGTACTGAAGCTTAGTGAGGATGAAGAGGGGAACCCCCAACTGCGGCAGCACCAGCTTATAACTGTCACAATGTCAAGTGACAGCCGAGTGGTGGATGACGAACTAGCCACCAGGTTTCTTGAAAGCTTCAAAGCAAACCTAGAGAATCCCATGCGGCTTGCATAGCCTTCAGAGGCCAGCCGCCCACTGACTAGTTGGGAGGCAGAGACATGATTGGGTGTTAAGTATGGAATAGATGAAATGCTTATTTATTTAAGGCGAAAGCCTTTGGCCTGAGCTGGCTTCCTTTTCCCATTATTTTCATTGTAGAAATGTTTGATGATAAATTGTAACTAATAAAGACTGTTTAGTCAGATGCATTTTAACCTCTGGTGCTGTGCAGAAGGGTATTAAACTGATGTAAGCCACATCCATGTTTGGTTCATTTGAAATTTGGGGATACTTGTAAATATATGATATTGTAAAACTTAAAAAAAATCTTAGAACTCTCCCTTAATCGTGTTGAAATCACAACTGGGCTTCAAAGAGATGTCTGTCGATATTGGGACCTCTCTCTCTTTTTTTTTTTTTTTTAATAAGCAGTGCTCTTGATATACTTGAACAATTTAATATGTACAGTTAGTTTATTCCAGAGTAGTACATAAGTATTACATTTTACTAGGGGTTGTGACAACATTATTAAACTTTGTGTATATAAAGCCAGGTGTCTTAGCTATATATATTTCCAGTCTTTTCACTTCTATGATACTGTGAACTTCTAAAAAATACAATAAAAATGAAGAAAGAGGAAGAAGAACAAGAGTTGATTGTCCAGAGACCCTACCTCGTAAAAGTTGGGGAACAACTGGGTTTACAACTGTAACCTCAGCATTTAAGAGACTGAGAAAGGAGGATCACTCATTTAAGGCCAGCTGGGTTACACACTGAGGCCCCATCTCACCGAGGGGGCTGGGAGAGCGTTTGTTTGTTTGTTTGATTTTGGTTTTTGGGTTTTTTGTTTGTTTGTTTTTCCCTGTGAAAAGCTGCATTTGATCTAAACTTCAAAAGTGAGCTCTTCATATTCATACTGAGTTGGAAAATATTGAAATAAATTTTGTTCTGTCTCATCATGCATTGTAAGTTTGTATTGTTCTAAATACAATGTTGTTTGTTAAAGCATTGTAATCTGTTTATATTGTACAATCAAATGTGAGGAAATAAAAAAACTCTAGTCTACTTTAACATGACATGCAAAACAGAAAACTGGCCTATACGCTCAGGGTGGTGGGACACACCTATAATCTTTGTAATTGGGAGACCAACGCAGGAGGGTTCCCATGAGTTCAAGGCTAGCTTGAGCTACAAAGTGAGACCCTATCTCATAAGAGAGGAGAAGACCTAGGAAAAAGAACAGATGGGAAATATCCCTCTTTTAGTCCATCAGTTGAACCAAATTGTTCGTCATTATCATTAATGTTAGAACTGCTTCTTTCTGTTGGCAACTCTGGCAAGATAACAGTATTTAAATTGAATGGTAATGAATGGTAATTTAATTCACCAGTCACAGAATGGTTCTCCTTTGTGTCAGTTGACATAAATCACCAGAAGAAAGACTATATAGTACAAGTTGTATTAAGTATGACATGATGAACTATAGCCCTAACAAAAGAGCCTTCGAAAATAATTAGTGTCTCAGTATATCACTTGTTAAAAAAAAAAAATACCTCATTTAGTTACTCAGTTTTCACAAGCTGTTTTAAAATGTGCTCTTCAAACCTTGTGTCAAATTAACTTAAAATTATTACCAAATGCCATTTTCAAAATGTTTGATAAACTTCATCATTTTCAAGGTCACTCTGACTGAGTTTTAATATTATGTGGGTGTATGTGTGTATGTGTGTGCTTGGTTGTGTGGACAGGCGTTCCTTGGTGCATGTATAGAAGGCAGAGAACAACCTGGAGTGCGGATTCTTTTCTCCTTGTTTAATATGTGACCTCTTCACTGCTGTGTATCCCAGGCTAGCTGATGTGCTAGCTCCTGGCGGTTTTCTTGTCTCAGTCTCCCATCTCCCTGTGAGAACAGGGAGGGTCATTGTGTCTGGCTTTCACATGGGCTCTGGGGATCCAAGGCTATGGGTTAGGCCTGGATGACAGGTGCTTTCACCCACCGAGCCCTCTCCTTAGCCCCCTCTTCTGGTTTTGACACCGGAGGACTCCAGCACGAGACAGCCATAGATAACCCTTGACTTGCACTCTGTCTTCTGTGGACAGGAGTCATTAGCAGGAGTGCCTCCATTTCCTGTAGATGTGAAGAAGGTGGATCCCTCCTCAGCTTGCACAGAGGCACCATTTCAACAGAAGCCATTTCAGTTCATGGGCAACACAAACCTAGTTGCCTCTCATGGCTTGACTTCTTTAATAATTAGGTAATAATTGGTACAGATGCTTGCCCGTTTGATCAAAAATAGTATCTCTGGTATCTCCGTAGCAATTAGGCTCATGTAAGCAAATTGTCATTAATGGAAATATTCCTATTGCAGCATGAGAGCTAAGAGTGACCTCGGGAGTGTGTGTACATGATCTGAGCTATGTGTACATCAACAAGCCTTGCTTCTGTTTAGAGCAGACATATACTGAGAAGACTAAAATAAAATAATAATAAAAAAAATTATACCTTGAATTTTTTTTTTCTCCTATTTAAACAAGGAAGACAACCTAACCATGAATTCTGAGGGAAAAGCAACATCCATTTTAGTTAATGTTTGGTCATGAAATGATCAATGAATATTTGCCTCTACTAGTCAAAATGGGCTCTTCTACTTAACTACAGTTTCTGCTTGGTAGTTAAAGATAATAGTTTTTCCATTATCTTGTGTTGCATTAAAATCATCAGGATGCTGCTGGCCAGACTTGAATGAAACATTACCAAGAAATGTATAAATGCTGTTACGGGTGTTTACATAATATCAAGTGGATCATTTTTTACTTCTTTATTTTTTGTTTTGTTTTTATTTGATTGCACTTTGAACCTACTTTTACCAATAATCGTTTAAGCGAAACATATGGGCTTATCTGGAAAATAAGTCTTGTTTTCTCCCCTTCCTCTGAAAGGTAGGTGGTGCTGTAAGTTAATATATTGCCATGCGAATAGGAGAGAAATCATAGGGCTTTTGATCTTAGCTTTCAAAGAAATTCTGTTCTCATGACTTATGTCATGGGTTAGGGCTCCCTTTGCAAAGGGAAGAAATGAATGAACTGGTTGATGCAGATAAAAAAATTACAACTTTAAACACAGTGCTATGAGAGGGGAACACTGGATTTCTGAAGAAGGGAGGATACAGAATGACTTTAAGATGAGTCTGGCCATGATGCCAAGTAGGTTATAGCAGAGGATGCTGGGCAGGAGGAAACAGATGCAAGGTAGTGCTAACTGAAGCGTGACTGAAGCCAGGTTGGCATTAACCTTGGGGAAAGGGAAATGTGTCCACCATATCAGGGTGGTATTATGAACACAAGGTAGGTGTGCTCTTTCCATGACAGTGCCACAAGAGGGGTGGCCTGTGAAAAGGAGGGAGGTACGTGTAAGCGATACAGCAAGTAGTGTGTTTCAAGACAAACATTTAAAGTTATAATGACTAATAAAGTCCTCTTGAGTAGTTCTATGTGGTGGTTTTTCTGACATCTGCTTTGGTTTTGGATGGAGGCAGTTGGAATAGAGTGATTTATCCACTTAGGTTACAGAACAGTGAGGGGACTATTTAACTGAAAATATTTTAGACATATTTTTTATGAGCGTTTCCTTGCAGACATATGTGTGGACCAAATGCATGCCTGGTGTCCACAGAGGCCAGAAAAGGCTTCCTATTGGATTGCCTGAAGCTGGAATTACAGGCGGTTGTGAGCTCTAATGTGAGTGCTGAGAACTGAACTTGGGTCTAAGAGTAGCTAACTCTGTGTCCCAGCCGCGTCCCGATCCCTCATTCCCTCCCAGTCCCTCCCTCCCTCCCTCATCTCCTCCCTGCCCCTTTCCAAGTCCACTGATAGGGGGGACCTCCTCCCCATTCATCTGATCCTGTTTTATCAGGTATCTTCAGGAGTGGCTGCAAAGTCCTCCTCTGTGGCCTAGCAGGGCTGCTCCTCCCTTGGGGGGTGGGGAGGCCAAAGAGCCAGTCATTGAGTTCCTGTCAAAAATAGTCCCTGTTCCCCTCACTATGGGAAACCAATTGGTTACTGAGCTACCACAGGCTACATCTGAGCAGAGGTTCTAGGTTATATCCATACATGGTCCTTGGTTGAATGTCAGTCTCAGAAAAGACCCTGTGCCCAGATATATTTGGTCCTTGTGGAGCTCCTATCCTTTCCCCATCAGACTAACTCCCCTTCTTTCTTATGATTCCCTGTCCTCTGCCAAAGGTTTGGTCATGAGTCTTTGCTTTGAAAACCCTGCTATTTAGAGTCTTTCAAATGCGCTCAGTAGACTCCTGTTATATGTTCAATGCACATCCCATCTGTCTTTCTAAACGAGGATTGATCATCTTACCCCATGTCCGCTCTCTTGATTATCTTTTTTAGGTGTACAGATTTCATTATGTTTATCACATCTTATAGGTCTATATAAGTGAGTATATACCGTGTTTGTCTTTCTCCTTCTGGGATATTTCACTCAGGATGATCTCTTCTAGATCCCACCATTTGCCTGCAAATTTCATGATTTCCTCCTTTTTGATTGCTGAGTAGTATTCCATTGTGTAAAAATACCACAATTTCTGTATCCATTCCTCCGTTGATGGACATCTGGGTTGTTTCCAGGTTCTGGCTATTACAAATAAAGCTGCTATGAACATGGTTGAGCAAATATCCCTTTTGTGTACTTGAGCAAACTTTGGGTATATACCTAGCAGTGGTATAGTTGGGTCTTGAGGAAGCACTATTCCTAATTGTCTTAGAAAGTGCCAGATAGATTTCCAGAGTGGTTGTACCATTTTACATTCCCACCAGCAGTGGAGGAGGGTTCCCCTTTCTCCACAACCTCTCCAGCATGTGTTGTCCCTTGAGTTTTTCATCTTGGCCATTCTGATGGGTGTAAGGTGATATCTCAGGGTCGTTTTGATTTGCATTTCCCTAATGGCTAATGAGGATGAGCATTTCTTTAAGTGTTTCTCTGCCATTCGATATTCCTCTGTCGAGAATTCTCTGTTTAGCTCTGTTCCCCATTTTTTAATTGGATTACTTGGTTTGCTGCTTTTCACCTTCTTTAGTTCTTTGTATATACTCGATATTAGTCCTTTGTCAGATAAAGGGTTAGTGAAGATTCTTTCCCAATCTGTAGGCAGTCGTTTTGTTTTGATGACAGTGTCCTTTGCTTTACCAACAGCACAAGCTCTAAGAGCAACAATCAATAAATGGGACCTTATTTTCACATTTTTTAAAGTCACTTCTTTGGTTTTCTAAGAAGTCGGAGCCGCCTTTTCTTCCTGAGAAAGTAAATGTTGTCAAATCTCTGTGATTTAAACTAACAATAAAAGATATAAATTTAAGGGTAATGTGGGCTTGTATTGAAAGTTGAGAAAATAGCACAATCAGTAAAGATTTTCACATCTGAATGTATTTAACTTTTTTCTTTAGGAGATTCTTTTTTTACTCCTGTCGCAGACAGGTAGGTCTTTAAAGATTTGGCTGTTGTGGCCAAATGATACGCATTAGTCAAGCCTTTATAAAGCACAAAGTATGAACATAAGGTTAATTTTTACTTGAATGTTACACTTAAACTTTTGACAGGGTCTCGCTATGTAGCCCTGGCTGTCTCGGGAACTCACTCTGTAGACCAGGCTGGCCTTGAATTTAGATCCACCTGCCTCTACCTCCAGAGCGCCAGGATTAAAGGCGTGCGCCACCACTGCCTGGCCTACTCTTAAACTTTCTATCCATGGCTTCACAGTGCACTTGGCAGAGAATGCTACCTACCAGGAAGCTACAGGATAGAGCTTGGTAGATAATCACTCTTCCCAATGCAGAGCTCTGCTCTGTGGGAACATCCTTTTCCAAGTGCACTTTAAGTTCATATGCTTGTTCATTAGGAGTATTTCACACCAGGGTCAGCCTAGTTTAAAGTTACTACCCAGAAGACTGTGGATGGCCCCTGTGGAAAGCTATGGCGTGATGGCCATGCACCACCCAGAACATCAACCCTCCATCCCCTGGTGCTGCCAGGGCTGTGGACTAGGTCATCCCAGAGCTGAACGGGAAAGCTCACTGGCATGGCCTTCCATGTTCTTATCCTCAACGTGTCTGTTGTGGATCTGACATGCCGACTGGAGAAATCTGCCAAGTATGATGACATCAAGTAGGCATCCAAGGGCCCACTAAAGGGCATCCTGGGCTACACTGAGGACCAGGTTGTCTCCTGCAACGTTAATAGTGACTCCCATTCTTCCACCTTCGATACTGGGGCTGGCATTATCCTAAATGACAACCTTGTAACACTCATTTTCTGGTATGACAATGAATTCAGCTACAGCAACAGGGTGATGAACCTTTCGGCCTACATGGCCTCCAAGGAGTAAGAAGCCCTGGACCACCCACCCCAGCCGGGACAGTAGAGCAAGAGAGAGGCCCTTGGCTACTGAGGAGTCTCCGCCCCAACTCAGCCCCTGATGCTGAGCATCTCCCTCACAGTTTCCATCTCAGACCTCCAGGATAGCCGGAGGGGCCCAGGGAGCCCTACGCTCTTGAATATCGCCAATAAAGTTCGCTGCAGCTGCGTACACACACACAAATTACTTGGCTTTTAGCAGTAAGCTTATCCTGTGCCTTAATAATTCTTATCTATGGAGGGTGGGAAAGCTCATCTGTGTGGCAGCTGCTTATCTTACATCATCTCTTCAGCTCTGTGAGGTGTGCCCTGCTCTACCGCAGGCCTCCTTCATAGGCTCAGATTACACATACAGACACAGAGATTACTTGAACTGATCTAAACTCTAAACAGCTGCACCTGGGATTGAGCCTGTGTGGGGTTCAGAGCTTGAGCAGTATTACACACAACCTTCTGAGCTCTGACACTGGCTGAGCTGGTTCTACTGAACCTCTTCAGCGATGTCACTTCATGGACTTTTCTGTATCACCACTCTTAGATCATAATTTCTCTGTCATTCTGAGTTCTGCTAAGATTGCACAGGAGGTACTGGTTTTTGTTTTTTGTTTTTTTTTTTGTTTTGTTTCCATTAAAAATACACCTATGAGGTACTAAATGAAGTATCATGACTTATATATGACTCCCAGTGAAACCTTAGAAAAACTGAAGCTTCAAAAATCTAAGCCAGTGGTCCTCAGCCTTCCTAACGCTTCAGCCATTTAATACGGTTCTTCATGTCGTAATGACCCCAACCATAAAATTATTTCATTGCCACTTCATAGCTGTGATTTTGCTCCTGTTGTGAATTATAATGTAGATATCTGATATGTGAGCCCCACAAAGGGGGTCACGACTCATAGGTTGTGGACCCTTAAATCGGTGGACTTAGTGCCTCTAGGAATAAAAATACGATCTAGACGGGCCTGTAGTGCTTGTGTGTGGTCCCAAATGTGGAGCTGGAGATGCACCATCACAGAGTGCGTGCATCAGAGTCCAACCTGGGCAACAAGCTGAGAGCAAAACAAGAGCTCAGCCAGGCACACTAGCGCGCAACACTTGCGAAGAGGGAGCCAGAGGATAATGACTTGAAGGCCAGCCTGGGCTCCAGAGTACCATCCTGTTTTGTATCCAGAAGGAAAAAAAATATTAAAAAAAAAATAAATTTAATAAAGAGAAGATTTTAGTTTTGAATCTGGTTCGTGTTCAGAACCCAAAAGAATTACCTTAGTTTCAATCCCAGTTGCTCCTGTCTTCTACATGTGTCGGCCTCCAGTCAGTCAAGGGTTAATAGCTGATTACAGCATTCATTGGATTACCCAGACCAGATATGTGGATAGCTGTCAAATATGTAAGCAATCCTCCAGGACACAAGTGAGAGCAGGAGGCCAGGGGGAACACGCTGTATATACTGGGCAGATCATCAGTTGGTGGTCACCTGGCCAGGCGAGCGAGGGCTGCTGTCCTGGGCTCTGCAGAACCAGTGTCACTTTCTCTCCTAATGAGCTGGGCAGCAGCTGGACCCTGCAATTTTCCTTTAAGCGTCCTCCGCTGAAGAAGTTCAACTTCATGTTTATTATAAAGGAAAAATGACAGAAAGTACGTTTCAGAATTGTAAAGCAGGCAGAATTTAAGGGTAAATTTGAGGCTGAGTGACAGAGGTTGATACAGAGACATGAAATGTTATTAATTTGGAGTAAGACAATGGTCATTCGGTTTTATGTCTATCACATTACAGATGCGATGGCTGGTTTTAACTGTCTACTCTAGAATCACCTGGGAAGGGAATCTCAGTGAGGGGTCATCCACTCTGGTAGGCCCGTGGCAATCCTGTGAGGGACTTCTGTAGCGGCTTCATGGAGGTGGAAGACCCACTGGAGACCCAGCCAGGTCCTAAACTGAATGAGAAGGAGCAGGCTGCCCACCAGCATGCACTCATTCCTCGCTCTGTGCTCTTGACTGTGGATGTCATCTGTTGTGGTTCGAACACGAATGGCCCCATGGGCTCATATGTTTGAGTATTTAGCCACAAGGGCATGGACGTTTTTGATAGAATTAGGAGTTCTGGCCTTGTTGGAACAGGTGGGCTTTTAGGTTTCAAAAGCCCATGCCAGGCCCTGGGGCACACCCGCTCTGCTACAGATCAGAATGTAGCTCTCAGCCGTTGCTCCAGGGCATGCCAGCATGCCACCTTTCCCCACCGTTGATGGTAATGGGCTAACCCCCCTGCTTTCTTTCAGATGAATTGCCTTGGTCACGGTGTCCCTTCCCAGCAATAGAACAGTGACTTAGACATCATCTGAGCAGCTCTTCAGAGCTCCCAATGGGACATCCCCGCCACGATGGACTATATAACCTGGGATCACGGGCCATAGAACACTTTTTTTTTTCTTCCTTAAATCGTTCTGGTCAGAGTATTGTATTATAGCAACAGGAAAAGACTAAGGCAGCCTACTATTGGGGGCATAACAAATGAATGGTGTTTGTGAGCCTGGAGACAGTTTAATAATTCTGTAATGAGAGCGCGTGTGCAACTGAGGAGATTTTCCTAGAGGAAGTGACGTTTGAGGCTCCTTATTTAATTACTGGTAGCCCTCACCCCTCGTTTCTCTAATTTTAGTGACCAAATATGCTAGTTCATTTTCCAAGACCCTGTCTTAGTACCTGTTCAATAAGTTAAATTCCAGAGGCAGCTTCCTTTGCTTTCCACCGTGCTTTTTGAGACAGGGTCACTCACCCTTGCTGTTTCAGCTGGAGTGTTTGGCCAGTGAGCTCCAGGGGATCTGACCGTCCCTCCCCACAGCCCCGCCCCCCCCCCAAGGCTGTGGCAGACCTACACCACTGAACCCGGGCTTTACTTGAGTACTGTGATCTTGACCCCATGCTTGCACAGTCAGCACTTTACTCACTGAGACAGCTCCTCAGCTCCTGCCTTAAGAAAGGAGGGAAAAAGCAGGGGCAGATCACAAAGGAGAAAGAGGAGATGCACAAAATGAATAAATGCTCATGAAGAATATTGAACAAACAATTTTTCTGTTGCTGTGAATATATTATAGACAGTTGAGTATGCACGTAGACAAAGAGTAATGTGGGCAGTCAGTAACCTATTAGAGGCAGCTATTTCAAAGCGAGCGTTTGCTTGAATTCTTTTTTCTCCCCTGCAGGAAACTCTTCAGTTATTGTTGGTAATTGATGTTTGCCCGAAGTTACCAAAAAAGATGGTTAAGTAACAGGATTTGTAAAGTTTCTATACTTTGCCTGGTGATTGTGTTTTATTTTATCTTTACAAAAATATTTTCAAACCCCAAAGATGAAGATTTTGAAATGAATGCAGGGAGTGCAGGGGCGGCGCAGTAGTTGGGAATGCATACTGCTCTTTCAGAAGACCTGGGTTCAGCTCCTACCACCCACACTGGGTCACTCACAACCACCTGTGTGCCTCCTGCTCCAGGGGATCTGATGCTCTGTTCTGGCCCCAAAGGTCACCTGCACTCACGTGAACATTGTTACACAGCGATACAAAGATATGCATATAAATTAAAGTATTAAAAAAATAAAAACAAGGTGTTGAAAACTGTAGTGTTCGCCTGTACTCCACTGGAAGGCGGAGAGTTCGCCTTTCTGAACCCTAAACAAGTTGAGGATTTGACAGGGCTATTCAAACTCCTTTACTCCCTGTGTGGATTCCTCTCCTTGCATGATCCTCCAGCAGCCAGCGTCAATTTTCTGACGGCAAAAGCACCGCACCGTAAGAGTGGAGGGGTTTGTTTCAGCTCGCGGTTTTCGGGTTATAGTGGGGAAACCATAGCAACAGGAGCACAAAGCAGTTGTTGACAGCGTATCTGTGGTCGGGAAGCAGAGTGACGGATGCCCAGCTAGTTCTCTTCTCTGTGTTAGCCCGGGACTCTAGGCCACGAAAAGGTTCTACTCACAAATTGGGGCACAACCAGGGGAGGTTATTCATTAAGGCTGTGGCACCAGGGCTACCTTCTCTTAGGATTAACCTTTTTTTTTTTTTTTTCCACATGGAGGGTGTGGTCAGATCAAGCCAAAGCCATCCTTGCTTGACAGACAACCTTAGTAAGAAGGTCTGGATTAGCAGATTAAGTTGTCTGCTTTGAGTCTTAAGGAAAACTTTTCCTTTTGATGTAACTGTTTTGTGATTTTTTTTTTTCTCGACAGAGAGTTGAGGTGAGTGAGGGTATAGGTCTAGAGGATAGGAGAGGCCCAGGCAGCCAGAACTTGTTTCTCTTCTTGGCTTAGTGGCCTGGTGCCAAGTGTGTAGCAAGCAGGTCTCTAGGGAAGAAAGATGCTGACAGTATAATTTACAAATAGCAGAGCAAGCAATAATCTTTACCATGCATTTTACATAGGTCATCCTCACAGAACGTTTCCCCGATTTTACAGAACTCATGTTCAAAACTCAGCCAACCAGAGTTGCATCTGCTGAGTCACCACAGCTCCTGGCAGGAACAGCCACTGGTGTTTGCCTTCTTGGCAAGAATGTCAACTAATGTTTGCCTCCACTTGAAGCAAAAAAAAAAAGACTGATAGAATTCTCTTTATCAACGAAGAAAGTACCCTCTGTATTAGACACTGAGGAAAATGTCCTCAAAAGTTCTGCTAGTTACATTGTAATAGTTACGGATGTTGTCTTCAAGCTTAAGCTGCAGCGTTTGGTTGCCCCACCATTTTCTTAAGTCTGGAGGCACTCAACATTTCAAGCCACAGTGTGCTCCCTCCGTTGGCTCATTTCCATATTACAGATGTTTGGCTTCAAAGTTCCAATATTTTGGTTCTGTTGCTCTCCTTGTGGAGATCCTGTCCTCTCTAGGTCTTACCATCTCCCCCGTCTTTCATATGATTCCCTGCACTCTGCCCAAAGTTTGGCTGTGAGTCTCAGCATCTGTTATGATACACTGCTGGGTAGAATCTTTCAGAGGCCTTCTGTAGTAGGCTCCTGTCCTGTTTTCTGTTTTCTCCTTCTTCCAATGTCCATCCCGTTTGTCTTTCTGAGTGAAGATTGATCATCTTACCCAGGGTCTTCCTTCTTGCTTACTTAGCTTCTTTAGATGTACAGATTTTAGTATATTTATCCTATATGATAGGACTAGTATCCAGTTATAAGTGAGTATATACCATGTGTGTCTTTCTGCTTCTGGGATACCTCACTCAGGATGATCTTTTCTAGATCCCACCAGTTACCTGCAAATTTCATGATTTCCTTGTTTTTAATTGCTGAGTAGTATTCCATTGTGTAAATGTACTACAATTTCTGTATCTATTCCTCAGTTGAGGGACATCTTGGTTGTTTCCAGGTTCTGGAGAGGACAGGAGCTCTACAAAGGAGAGCAATAGAACCAAAATATCTGGGTACAGGAGTCTTTTCTGAGACTGATACTTCAACAAAGGACCATTCATGGATATAACCTAGAACCCCTGCTCAGTATGGCAGCTCAGTATCCAAGTGGGTTCCCTAGTAAGGGGTACAGGGACTGTCTCTAACATGAACTCAGTGGCTGGCTCTTTGATCAATACCCTGAGGGGGGAGCATCTTTGCCAGGCCACAGAGGAGGACAATGCAGGCAGTCCTGATGAGACCTGATAAGCTAAGGTCAGTTGCAAGGGGAGGAGGGCCTCCCTATCAGTGGACTTGGTGAGGGGCATGGGAGGAGATGAGAGAGGGAGGGTGAGATTGGGAGGAAATGAGAGAGGGGGCTACAGCTGGAATACAAAGTGAATAAACTGTAATTAATATAAAAACTTAAAATTAAAATAAAAAACAACAAAATCCCAACATGGTGTCATTGTAATTGGGGAAATAAATTAGTATTAGCACACAAGTAAAGATCCAGTAGTTGTGAAACTATTCAAGAACACAGGCAATAGTAAATGATTAAAATGTGAGCTCTGAGTGTTTATTTTTGTATGATCCAAATCACTTAACTTTTGGTTATAACTTTTTAACAACCGGCTTTCCCATGGTGCTAACCTTTATCCATTTATTAGTGCCTCCTAAAAGGGCTGGGGAAAAGAGAACACAGTGTTGGCTTCTGTGCTGTTTTCTTTAACATGAGGGCTCAGGGCCTCACCTCTGGAGGTTAAGTCTGAGGTGACACATCAAACCACCTTTCGAAAAACAAAACCACACTCCGAAGAGAGTCATGCTGGGTAACCACCTTTAGGAACAGGGTCCCCAGCAAGGTCCACTTAGCCTAGTGCCCTTAGAGAGTTTGAGGGCGGGCCCCTGTTCATGAGAGGCTCTTTCTTCTTCTGGTCTTGTTGTATGTGCATACTGGAACCTTTGGGGCATCATGGGTTAGAGAATGGGAAGGAGCTGACATGGAGAGGGTTCTGGGTAGCAGACCCTGGGACTCAGCTGCCTATTTCTATTACTGTTGGCACAGGGTATGCTTGCTAGCATCATTATTGTCCTACAAAGGTTTAAAAAAAATTAATTTTGGTTCCTAACAAGAAGTTAGGTGCAGAAGCCACCAAGGAAGCAGAACTGAATGTGAAGGGCCGCGGGCTCTTTAGCTGGAACCCTGAGACCTTTGGCTGAGGCTGGTTAGTGACTCATGGGGAAAGTTTCCTACCAGCAGCCCACATTTTAAGTCATTGTTTAATAAGGCCCAAGGGCAAAGCATGGCTGGCTCTTGTGTTGGTGAAGAGCTTGTTCAACAAACAGAAAAGAATGGTGGCTTCCATAACTGTTTATAATTAATAGATGGCCACCTAAAGTCAGAGGACATGAAAGAAAGATAATGTTTTTCTCAAGAGAGTATTTTCATTTTGAAACTATTCAGAGAAAGTTACTTAAAGACTACCCTTTAGATAATTTTCAGGGATGCTTTAAAAAATCCTCTTGCATGGGGCTGGGCTTGATGACACATACCTTTGGTTCTAGCATTTTCCAGCCAGAAGCAGCTGGATGTCTATTAGTTTGAGACAAGTCTGGTCTATATAGTGAGTTCTAGAACAGCTATGGTTGCACAGTAAGAAGACCCTGCCTCAAAAAAGAAATAGTCTTGGATGTTTTCAGAAATATACCTGCCATAATATACGTAGAATCAATACATAGCACCCCAAACCTGTCTCCTAATCATAAAATAGGGACTGGCTTTCTGTGAAGATCAGGCCTTTGTCATAGAATGAATGTGAACATGGCCTGGGGAAATGACTCAGCCTGTAAAGTGAGGACTTGATTTTAATTCTCTCGCACGCATGTAAAAGAGCTGGACATAGCTCTACACATTCAAGAGCTGGGCAGTGGAAAGGAGTGCAGCTAGGAGGGTTCTGAAGGCTCGCTAGCCAGTCATTAGAGCTGAATTGAGCTCCAAGTTCGAAAAGTTAAGTGGAGGGCAATACAGGAAGCCAGCCAAGGTTGACCTCTGGCCACAAGTCCACACCTGCAAACAACAGAAAACAGAAGTATAAGCCAAATAGTAATGAGACAAAACAGCCTCTTAAGCTGAGAGGACCTGGGCAGTATGACTGAGCCAGAAATTTTGAAATTGTTTTTGTGGTCCCTGTGATACATGCTGGCTAGTGAACTCATTAATGAAACTTGATGTACCTTTGCTTGAGTGGAAATTTCAGATTCTTTTAAATCACTGAAAAGTCCATTAAGAAATGTATATATAAGGGGGAAGATTTCAGGCTGCTGGGGAGCAGGTTTCACCACGCTGTGAAGTCTGATGAAAGAACCACACAACCCTAAATTCTGTGATTGCTAATTGGTTGACTGTTAATTGACATTTTTTAAGTTTTATTTGACATTTATTTTATTTATTCACATGTCTATTAATGAACATTTTTAAGGGGAAATAAGGATACTAATAGAGAAACATACAAAAAGAGTATTTGGGGGACTGCTGGGACTCTAGCTTCCTTCTTCATTAATCATTAATCAAGAAAATGCCCCATACCCACATCCATAGGACAATGATGGAAGTTCCCTCCTCCCAGATGACTGTAGTTTGTATGAAGTTGACAAATTAACCAACACACCACATTCTGATAGAACTCTGGTATTTCTCCCTTTGGTTCTTTTCTACTTGAAGATGAACTCCAAATTTTTGTGGCCAAAGAGTAAATCCCGTCATGGCCTGGCCTTGGTTCCTTGCTTAATTATGTTCCTCTTCTGCACTCACATCAGCCCATCCACCGTTTGCACCCATGCCCCATCCCCAGGATTTCCACCTTTGGGTTCAGGTCAATTATAACCCCTTTTGGCTTTGGGGTGTTTTTATGGCATCTTCTGGTGGAACCAGACACTCCTCTGCACCTATAACTAACTCCATGCTTACCTTGCTTTAGAGCACTTTTGCTATTTATAAGCATGACCACTCTCCCCGTGTGTGTGTGTGTGTGTGTGTGTGTGTGTGTGTGTGTTGTGACATATGCATATAGCTGCATGTTTGTACATGTGGTTATGGAGATCAGAGGTCAACATCTGATGTCTTTCCCAATTGCTTACCACCATTTTCAGGCCACCTTACTTATTTAAACAGGGTCTCTGCGAACTTGGAATTTATCCATTTGGATAGGCTGGCTGGCCAGTGACCTCAGTTACTGTCTCTACCTCTGAGGGCACTGTGAGTACAGATGTGTGTTGCCATGCCTGACTTTTGTATGGTTGCTCAGATTCAGACCCAGGTACTCATGCTTGCCTGGCAAGCACTTAACCAACTGGACCATTTTCCTCCCCTCACCAGCTCTCTTGATTTGAGCTTCCTGAGAGCGTGCCATGGCATGTCCAGCACCCAGTGAAGGACTCAGAATGTGGTCCTGAACTAGGGTTTAAGTGAAAACTCTGGCATTACTCAGAATTAAAATTAATGACCAAGAACTGGGATGAGCACTGTCTTCAAACTCCAGTCTAAACTGGCCTGTGACAGAGAAGATAGACAAGAAACTTGACCCTACGTCTATTAGGGCTGAGTTCTGGGAACCTGACCAGGAGTGACTTGTAGCTGTGGCAAAAGCTGTGAAAAGGACAAGCAGACAGGAATTGCTCAAAAGAAAAGCTACCGTCAAACGCACACCAAGGGATTGCTGTCTTCGGAAAGAAGCCATGCCCTTCGAATGGATCAGGTTCCAGCACAAATAAATCCAGATAAAGAAGAGATTATGTGAAGAAAAAAAAAGAATCTGTTTTTTTTTTTTTAGAAAGTTAGGAGGGATGATTCATTCATAACATTTGGATTACAAAATAAAGCCAAAAAAATCTATGGGATAGTAGCAAAGTATGCACAGCTTATTGTGTAGTGATTTTAGCTCAAGGAGTATGGTGTTTCCATCAGTATTATAGCATATGGGTTGATAAGATCAAAGAAAATATTAATGTCTGGAATCCTTTCTGAGTTAGCAACAGTACATGTCAGTGCCCACCAGCAGCCTGAGCTGGATCAAGCAGTGTAGCCTTTCTGGTTTTCCCCTAATGGTGGTGTTGACTTACAGATGTGTTAGGTTGCATCAGGACAACCACAACTGGAGTTGGAAGATGCCATGCCTAGCTGCTCCACCCTGATGCCAAAGGATTAATGATAGAAAAGTCCAAGGGCACAAAACTAAATGACACTGAGTATTGTTTTTATAAAGCTCCCCAACGGTAATGTGAGAATGTCAAAGAAGTCCCACTCAGGATGTGGTCCCCAACACAATAGACTCAGGGTCCAGACAGCATGACAAGTTCTCATCATTACCCTTTTGAAGTGCTTGGCAAGTTACTTCCCAAGGAGAGTCATGTTTGGATTGCAGAATCTTAGTGGACCTGGTTTTACAGCGAGCAAGGATGTTGCTCTTCCTCTGCCAGGTTCCTGCCCTGCTGGGATTGTGGCTTGGTGAAAGGTCCTTGCTTCTAGAAGACTCAGGTTGGTGGTCAGAAGAGTGGCTGTTTTGAGAATGCCCTGGAGAGTCAGTGTTTTCATCCCCTCTTCTTGGCCTGGTATATTCCCTCACCTAGTAGTAATGTTTGAGTCTTTCCCACCTCAGAGCACCTCAGTACCCAGAAAGTCCAATAGGTGGCAAAAACATGCCAAGCTGATCATGTCATCTTTGAACCCGCACCGCCCCAGTCTGCACCGTTCCTTCAAAGTGCTTGCATGTCTCCCTGCTGCTGTCATGCCCTAGATAATGTGAGGGAATCTGCTGTGGGGAGAGAGGGCAACTGTAGCCCTGGTCTTCGTTCTCTGAAGATACTGTTCTCTGGTTGATAAACTGGCTCCCACACCGCTCTCTTACCTTCTAAGCATGAATGTCAAGAACCTAATCCTCGGATATGCTGATTATCTTCTGTACTTGGTGGTTAGACGTAGATAGCCCAGCTCCAGTTAGATATGACAGGTCTTTACCCAGTCTGCCTTTTTCCTCATCTAAAATGTAGAAGTCATAACTTGTATCTGCCTTATGGAGTTATATTAAATCAGTCAATGCATGTAAAATGCTTACATGTTAAATGGTATCATTTTTAATCCTTTCTGGCATCCACATGTTCTCAGATTGCCAAACGTGCAGTTAGGTTGCAAAGCATGGAGACACAGCACAATGGGTCTGTTGACCAGCCACTCGTTTTTAAAGACCCGAAAATTAAAGTGCATGAGAGGCCTTTTCTCAAAGTCATCTGGCTGGTAGGGACAGAGAGAAACTATCCCATATAGGCAGCTTACCACCGGAGGCACCTTCTTAGAGGTCTGTGGTTGCTGGGCACTGAAGATATAGTTTTTACAAACTTCTCTTATTTATGCTTGCTTATGCTTTCTCAATGGATATAAATTGACAGACTTTAAGAATGTAACACCTGTCAGTCAAGGTGCCTCATATCTAAGATATGAGTACTTGAGAGGCCGAAACAAGAGGAGCGTTGAGAGTTCAAGACCAGCATTGGCTACACGGTGAGTGCTAGTCCAGCTTGAAATACATAGGAATTCTTGGCCAGCCTGGGCTACAGAATGAAATCCATCTTCAAAACAAAACCAAATAAGGGAAAAACAAAGACCTCCAAATATGCAAGGAGGCACAAGGATCATGAGTTCAAATCTAACATAGGCAATGGAGGGAGACTCTGTCTCAAAAACAACAGCAACACTGTGTTACCACCTAGTAAGTTCAAATACCAAAGTAAATGAGAGTTTCAAAGGATAAAATTTTAGATAATTAATGGTCAGCACCACCATGCTACACAGGTCAAGGGCCTTTGCTTTGACGGTGGCTGCTACCTAGATAGCGACCCAGGGAGGCTTCCTAAGAGGAGCAGGATGTGGTCACCATCTGAGATGAAACAATGGTAATAAAAAGTTCTGCAGTTGAGGATGTTGGTCTGTTTGTAGAGGCTTGATCCATCCTCAGCAGAAACTGGGCATGCTGGTGCATGCTTCTAATACCAACACTGGAGGGGGGGGGCGGGTGCACTTAGAAGGGTCAAATGTTCAAGGTCATCCTTGACTATCTAGCAAGTTCAAGGCCAGCCTGCCTGAACTAGATACTCTGTCATAAAAAGATAAATAAATAAAGACCAATATTTTGGAGGCTTGGAGAGGTGGGTTAGGAATTAAGAGTACCACTGCTCTTGCAGAGGACCCCAGTTTGCTGCACCCTCCTGACGGTTTTCAACCACATGTAGTACTAGATCTAAGGGATCTAACACCCTCTTCTGCCCTTCTGGCTTCTGAGGGGTACCCTCACACTCATATGCATACTCACACACAGTCACACACATATGGGCACACATAAATAAAAAATATTAAAACTAAGATGAAATATTGTAAAGAAAGAAAGAAGGGAGGAAGAAAGGCAGGGAGGGAGGAAGAAAGAAGAAAGGGAGGAAGGGAGGATGGGAAAGAGGGAGGGTGGGGAAGAGAAAAGTGAAAGCGCCATAGCAGGTGTGAGTACGCAGTAGGTCTTTATAACAACGATGCTGGCTTCACCAGCCAGGCAGCGAAGCACACACCTTTCCTTCCAGTTTTCGGTGGTGTCTCCGTATCATCTGCATAAAGTCCCCACTATTTGCCCTCAAGATCATGACCTTGTCAGCTAGACAGGGTTAAGCCTGTGGTCTCTCTTTGCTTCCTCCGTGCCCTCCCCTCCTTCTGAACTGCCCTTGAGCCCCTCAAATGTAAATCACAGAGATTGGCAAGGAGGGTCTCTGAATGAACATCTCTGTCAGGACAGGAGATGAAGGAATTCGAAATCACCCTTAGGATAAACCCATCCACAGGTTTAAGTGTAGGCAGAGAAGAGTTGGACCTTTTTCTCAATAACTGCTGACATTGCAGGCCAGAGACAGCTCCCCATGCCCATCCCCACCCCCAGGGCCAATGTATCTTTTTTTTTTTCTTTACTTTATTCCATCAAGGGTCTCTTCTGAGCTGGCAAGGTGGTTCAGTGGATAATGGTGCTTGCTTCCAACTCTGATGACCTGAGTCTGATCTTGAACCTACATGGTGGAAGGAGAAAATCAATGCCTGTGAATTGTCCTCTGACCTACAAGATTACCTACAAGCTACCTTTTCTACATCACTGAGCCTAGAGAGGCTGGGAAATAAATGGCCCTTTCCTTCAAATTAGGATGTGGCTTTAAGCAGTAATCACCTAAGAAAGCATACAGGCATGTGGGTAAGTTAAAGAATCCGGGGTTTTCCCCTGGTGTCTTAGACAGAGAGGAACCCACTGCCATAAAAAGTTGTGTGAAAGTACCACGGTGAAGAATGAAGGGCAAGTCTAATATCAAGACCGTTTTAGTGTTAGGTAAGTCCGTTGAGGGAATTCCCTTTCTTAAAAAAGAGAGTGAAACAGATTACTAGAAACCACTGTCCTTGCTGTTCTTTCCAGGTCTTTGTGAGGAGGGTGCTATTGGCGGTTGATCCAGGAGGCCACCACCCTTGTCTCAGCACTTGGTGCCTTTATAAAGGGAGAATCCAAAGGGCTGTCACTGATGTAGGCCAAGACACTTGAATGCAAGGTTACAGAATAAAGACTGGGGAAGAACACCACTATCTCAGTAACAAAAGGTAGCGTCCTAGATTTCTCAGCAAGGGGAGGGACCAGGTTTGAAAGTGTCTGCCACAGACATGATACAACCTAACTGCCCAGGCTATTCTGGGGCACGAACTGTGACTCTGGAGTAAGGGACAGAGCCAGGGTCTTCTCTTGTTCACCCGAATTCAATGTACCCATTTGATGAAAGGAATCAGCCAGGCTGCTGACCTGGGCTAGAACCTGATGGTTAGTAGCCCTGAAATCTTTGTTGACTCTAATTTCTTGAGGCCTGTTAAATGGAAAATTTAGCAACAAAAGCCTAAAGGAAAGTCCAAACTCCTCCTCAGTCTCTGGTAGGGGTAGCCGTTGGCCAAGAGTTACGTCTATACTTCAGCAGAGATGGTTACCATCAGATTGGTGCAAGTTACACAACGCCAGCCACATAAGGAAAGCTGGCCTACACTCCACTGTTGCCTGCTCCAGATCTGTGGCTTCTTTTATTGTCTTTGCTGTTAAACATAGTTTCCTCTTATTTTCCTCTTGCCATGGAAACCATAATAAATAAAGAGGAGCGTGGTTTGTCAAAAGTCCCTGGCTGCAGACGCGTGTGGCTTGTGAGATCAGTCAGTAAGCAAGTGTCTGCCCTGGTACCTGAGATAAAATATACCTCCCGGGGATAAAGAAGGGAAAGGGGGAGTACAATCGGAAGCACTGGTGGAGCGAAATGGGGGCTTTACGTCAATGACTTTAGGTTCCAGTTTCTAATATTTGGTGACGTTTGTTCACAAAGCTTTGTGGTGTGAGCACTCTGTAATTATTTTTTTTTTCTGGGAAACTGAATTAAATCCAATGAAAGTTTTTGTTGTTGTTTGATTGGTTGGATTTTTGGCTCTCCCTCATCTCGTTTCTTTAGGGAGATTGTTTATAATTATGTTGGCATGGTGTCATACAGACTCAGTTCAGTGGAATCCAGCTAGGTGGTCCTAATGCTCTTGTCCCAGCTGTGGACATGTGTTTTGATTTATACAGTGCTTGGCTGAACCATGGTATGCTTCATTCCTATGGAAGATGTAATTTTCAGCAGAAGGCTTGGACTAGCATCACGCCACCTACAAAGTTACTCCTTTTAAACACAAAACTTCCCACTTAATCCCCAAATACAAACCTTAAGAGCCCACTGCAAGTAGTTTATTCAGTGTGGTTCTCAAACCTAGACTTATAAACCTGCCTTGGTAAAACATTAGCCACCCTTCCCACCTCCATACTGCGAAACCCATCACTCCCAGAGATCTGGAGTGTCTTTGATGAATGAGGTCATGTGTGTGTGTGTGTGTGTGTGTGTGAGAGAGAGAGAGAGAGAGAGAGAGAGAGAGAGAGAGAGATGTAAAGTTTATTGTTGAGAGCTACTGAATTAAAAAAGTATGATCTTTCAAAATCAATTGCTTTAATGACAAATAATAGATAAGCCTAAGGCTAGGAAAGAGAAGGATACAGAAATAAAGCTTGTTAAAAAAAAAAAGTGTCTGTGTTACTGGAGGCTTTTCTTCATGATTATGGCCAGCCCTTTCCTATGTCATGGATTCATTAGACTTCGCAAAAACTTGAGCGCTTTAAAACTATACAGTTCTGGGGAGGAGAGATACCTCGGTTGCTAAGTGCCTGCCTTGTAAACACAAAAACTTGGTTTTGATTCCCAGAATCTACAGAAATAAGCTGGGCATGGTGGCATGTGCTTGTAATCTTAGCACTGGGGAGAGAGAGACAGGCATAGCTCCATCCAGCACAATGAGTGAGAGCCAGGCCAATAAGAGACTCTGTCCCCAAAATAAGGTGTGCAACTCCTCAGTAACAACAGTCAAGGTTGACCTCTGGCCTCTACTAGTGAATACACAATGAGTGAATATATGAACACACATATCATACACATACCACCCACCACAACCACACTATGAAATCCCATGCATTTTGGAAGTCAGTCATGGAGAAGAGTCACGTGCAAGTTTAAAGAAATAATAATTATAAATTAAATAACAGATTACCATTTCACTAGGGTAATATATCAGTGGATTTCCATGTAAAGGAACTGGTTCTTGGCCAGCGCAACTCCAGCTGGACTGGCTAGGACCTTATGAGGAACGTTCAACTCTTACCTGGGCAAACATGCTGATAATGACCACTCACCATGTCTTCCGCACTGGCTGAGGCTTTGCTCACCTCATCTTTTAGCATCTTTGTAAATGAGGAAGTTGGCATAGACACTTGTCTGCAGGGATCAGAGCTTGTGTTTGTGTTGCTCAAAGCCAGCCTGCAACTACAGAACGAACCCTTGGCATCGTGCCCTGCCCTATGGAGAGAGCCATACCGGAACAGTAAAGACCATTAGCTGGCTGATAAAGTAGCTACTTCAGGGAAATACCGAGAACACATGCAAGCATACGTTCAGAAGAGCAAATATTCTGGTAAATGTGCCAGAGGTGACGGAGAGCTTTATTAAAAATGTATCCAGCAACCATGAAAGAGGTCTAGCCTTTGTTAAATCTGGGTGGTTCTGTTTACCTCTTTATCAGATATTCAGTGGGTTTGAAATATTTCATCACTAATTATTCTTGGGACATAGAAGAAAGATGATAAGCTTCTTGGTGTGATGAATTATTCAGGTGGTTTTTTAAAATAAACTAAAGGGCAGATAATAGCTGATATGACCTCAACAGAGAGATAAGGTGGAGAAAGGGCTGTTGTCTAATTAACTACAAAGAAGAAGGGAATATGAAAATAATTAAATCACTGGCTCTGTGTTCTGTGCTATGTATTTCCTTCCATGTGTTCTCCGCAGTGTGACTCTTCCTGTTTAAAGACTAAGAGCGATTAGCCAGTAATACACTCAAGAAGGAAAAAAAAAAAAAGACATTAGTTCTATTTTTGATGCTGAGTGTTCGTGAACCACGGTCACTGCATTTTACAGTCTCAAAGCTGTGAGTTCAGATACCGCTAATATTGGCCTAACTATTTTTGTTGCTGTTGTTTAGTGTGTAGTGTATGTGTGTGTGCATGTTTGCACTTGAGTATAAAAGCCAGAATCAATGTTGGGTGCCTTCCTCTATTGCTCTCCACATTATTTTTGAGATGGGGTCCCCCACTGAACTGGAGTGCTGACACAGGGAGACTGGCTAGCCAGAAAGCCCCAGAAATCCCTCTACCTTCAGCACACTCGTGAGTGTGGCTTTTCACATGGGTGCTGGGGGTCTAGACTCAGTTCTCCAAGCTTGCACAGCAAGCACTTTACCGGCTGAGCCATCTCCCCAACTCCAGGTTGTTCCATTTTCTTAGAGAATATCACAGGCAGCCCATGGCTATAAGAAAAATCTTCTAGTGACCTTTGTTCGATGGGAGGTGAACCGTGTTGACTTTCCCCAAGTTCAGTGTGACCCAGAAGATTGTCCTCTGGTGTTCTTTCTTGGTTCATGAAGTGACTAGATGACACTTATTTCCCTAATCTTGCACTTGAGCGCAGCTGAGGCCTCTCAGGCAGCACTCCCTGTGTGTACTATAGAGGGAGGAGACACTTATCTCAATCATGATCTTGCTGTGGGGCAGGAACGTATATGTCCTGTTAGCAGGAGCCGCTGATTGCAGTGAACTTACCTCTATAAATAAGTCTTCCTAGAGGAGGCTCGGCCAAACTTTAATGAGACATTACTTCCCCTCTATTAAGTTCAAGCAAGTATGTTGACGTTTTAATCCCCAGGACAAGTGGCAATGGAAATAGCAGTTAACACAGTACTCATTTTTAAGACTTCAACACCTTTCACAAAAACCGAATCCCACTTTCTAGAGAAGTACATAACTAACTAAATGAGAGTGGGAGGGTATTCACAGCTGCTGACTTTCTCTTAAAGGTATCAGTTCATACTTTAACTCATCCCCGCTCCCTTTCCTGTATGTTCAGTTTCTCTCTATTGAGTCTATGTAGCTTGTTGAGTGGGTGAAAACGTAGCACATGTTTAAAGGTTAGAGGAAAAAAGAAGAAAAGAGAGTGTACATGCACGTGGTACACCAGGCCAGTTCTGGTGTACCACCAGACAGTACTGTCTTATATCTTGGTGATGTATGACATCACAAAGGCATGCAAAGAAATTTTAGCAGGCGTGTGGTTCAGAAGGCTTCCTGGCTCCCAGCAGGTTATCCCAGGAAAATGCTGATATTTCAGCATTTGCTGAAATCCCGGTCCCAAGTGGTCATCCCTAGACACACACATATGAACAATGCCAAATGGACTCAGCAGGTTGTATCTGTAGATACATATTTGCAATGGTTGTGTGGAATCTAGAAGATGACATCCTATAACTGTACACCCTGTCTTCTGGCTCTTACATGCTTCCTGTTCGTTGTTTAGAAATGTTCTCTGACCCTTAGAGGGGATGGTGTAAATGTCTTGTTGAGGGCTGAACTCAAAGCTCTCACCCATTCTCGTCATTTGGGGCACTCCTGAGTCTCTGCATTCACCCATTCACCGCTGTTCATTATAAAGAGGGGCATCTCTGATTAAGGTGGGGAGCAGCTTACACATAGATATTTGGAAGGCAGCGTGACACTGTGCCAGCTTGATTAAGCATCAGTAATGAGTTTCATCCATGCCAGACCTCAACTTGTTGACCACGCTTACAGTACCTGGCAGTCTTCCCTCCCAGCATGCAGCAGGCCTCAAAGTCAATCAGAGGGCAATTGGCAACACCAACAACAGTCAAGCTGCTGTCACAAAGGTGGGTTTGTAGGGTTCGGAGCTGGAGAAGACCAACAAAACCTATGTTAATTTTCTCCTCCAGCCAGCCGCTCAGCACCCTCCTGTGGTGTAAATGCTAGTCAGCAAGAAGGGGAAATCTATCTCAGTTCTAGCCTGCTTTCTCTGTGTCTTATGACCAAGGTGCCATTCACCACAGAATCTTATCCTATAGTACCAGGGGACAAGCAGGAGAACTGAGAAGAGCCTGTATTGCGGGCAGCTCCTACCACTTCCTGGGAAGGTATCTCCTGAGACTAGGCTCTGAAGTAAACCCCTGCTTCTAGGAGCAATGCCATCTAGTCATAAAGGGTAAGCCCTTTCGTGCCAGCAGACTTCTTAACCACCTTTGGTCCTGGTTACTCTGTTCCATCCTGCCATGGCTCAAATCCTCCCTAACTCTCTGTTTAAGCCTTTCCACCCACTGTTTTCTGCAACTGCATGTTTTTCTCCCACACCCAAGATCCTGAAGTAACGACTCTGAGACTATATTGTTTCTGAATAAATGCCAAGGCTATAAGCTTTACCTCGTTCCCTGATTAGCTAATAACTTAAATTACCCATTTATTCTATTCTATGTGTGCCACATGGCTGTCACCTCTCCTCAATTTCATTCATTCTTTCTCAAATTCTGTGGGCAAATTTTTTTACCTCTCTCCATCCCAGAGTTCATCGCTCTCTGTGCCAGAACTTGCACTTTTTATCTTCTGCCTCAGTTAATAGGCTAACACCTTTTTATTGCCAGGTGATGCTTCCATGCAGTACAAAAAAAATTCTACAGCATTCTCCCCTCCTTCATCTACATTCTACAACGCCCATTTTAGTTACTTCCTATGCCATGACCAAAGGCAACTCATGGAAAAGGAAGTTCATTTTGGCTCGTATTTATTAGTCTTTTTTAACTTTTGCCAAATAAAGATGCTGAAAAAAAAGTAAGACCCTTAAAGGTTGTGATATTCCAAGACAGAATATAAATTTATCTGATTAAAACTAGAAGTCTTATCCAAACGCTACCCCTTGATGTTGGGATATGACATGCTCAGTTTTCAATATCAAATCACATACCATGTGGAGATACAAGCATCCTGGCCTCTGACTGTGCCCATAGCATTTTCTCTTATGATGTTTGCAAGACCAGAAAGGGAGATCTATAAAAAAGCAGGTCTTTTGTGTGCTTGTTTGTTTTGTTTTGTTTCTGGTTTTTCAAGACAGGATTTCTCTGTGTAGCCATAGCTGTCCTGGAACTCTTTCTGTAGACCAGGCTGGCCTTGAATTCAGAGATCCACCTGCCTCTGCCTCTGCCTCTGCCTCCCAAGTGCTGGGATTAAAGGCATTTGCCATCACATCTTGGCTAAGCATATCTATTTTTTTTTTTTTGTAGCAGACAAATTCTTGGAAATTTTCATTAAAATAATAGTCACAGTTTAAATGCTATATTAGATTTTCCTGAAAAGTGAGTATCGCTGTCTCCATGATTCTCCTCTGTCACTGAACACTAGATAAAAACCAGATTTAAAGAATGAGCTAAGAGCCTGGTGTGGTGGTGCTCACTTTTAATCCCAGCACTCAGGGAGGAAGAGGCAGGTGGATTGCTGTGAGTTCGAGGCCAGGCACCAGGACAGCCAAGGCTACACAGAGAAATCCTGTCTCAAAAAGAACAAAAATAAATAAATTAATTAATTAAGTAAAAAATGAACTAAGGGCAGGGAGTGGTGGTACATGCTTTTAATCCCAACGCTCAGGAGGCAGAAACAGGCTTTCCAAGTTCAAGACCAGCCTGGTCTTCACAATGTGTTCCAGATCAGCCAAAGCTGTATAATGAGATCCTGTCTCAAAAACACAACAAACAAAAAAGAATTGACTTAGCTTTGAGATGTGCATATGAATTCAGAGGTAGCTCTGTGCAGCTTGGGTGCATGAGGTTTCTAACTCCCCAAACCTTGCTTTGTCATGGTTCTCTCCTTATGAGGAAAAGTCAAATTGCCTCTGTTTCTGGAGTGTAGCTCCTGAGTTTCCCACAATGAATAGAATTATTCGTTTGTTGGGCTTGCTACTGTATCCATCAAGAGAAAAGCTATAGCACTTCGGGGGTTTCCAGTGGTTTGCCTGAGACAAGGCATCTGCTGAGTTCCAGCAGTGTTAGCAGGGTGTTAGAAGGGTGTGTTCTGTGTCTGACAGAAAACCTGGAGTTAGGTATTGTTTTATGGGGCAATAGAAAGACCTGGAGGGGACTGGAGATGCACAAGGAGAGCAACAGAACCAAAAATTCTGAGCACAGGGGTCTTTTCTGAGACTGATACTCCAACCAAGGACCATGCATGGTGATAACCTAGAACCCCTACACAGATGTAGCTCATGGCAGCTCAGTCTCCAAATGGAACAGGGACTGTCTCTGACATGAACTCAGTGACTGGCTCTTTGATCACCTCCCCCTAAGGCAGGGGTCGGGGCAGCCTTAATAGGCCACAGAGGAAGACAATGCAGCCAGTCCTGATGAGATAGGCTAGGGTCAGATAGAAGGGGAGGAGGACCTTCCCTATCAGTGAACTGGCAGAGGGGCAGAAGAGGAAAAGAGGGAGGGCAGGATTGAGACGGAATGAGGGAGTGGGATACAGCTGAGATACAAAGTGAATAAATTGTAGTAAATTAAAAAATAAAAAAAAATATTTGTGTGTATGTGTCTGTGCCTCCCAGAAGTCAACTCAGGAGCAGCCCCACCCCCAGCTTTCTCCTCTGTCTCAGACAAGGTATTTTACTGGGATCTCCAGCTTAATAATTAAGCTAGTCTAGAAGGCCTCTGAGCCACAGGGATTCACCATCTCCATCTCCCCAGCTCTTAGATCACAAACATGTGCCACCCTGTTGGGATTGTTGGGATTTCCCTGTGTCCTAGAATTAGGTCCTCCTGCTTGTAAATCAAGCACATCACTGACAGAGCCATCATACCGGCTCCTACAAACAAGCAAATAAATAAAATAAAATCATAAATAAGGGAGAGAAGGTTTAGATAATTTGGCAGACTTGGGGTTGAGATTTGGAAGCCCACAGTCTTCCTGAATCCACCAGATTCAGGACGCTATAGAATAAAAGCAAAACATTAGGCCACATTTGGAAAAACATATAAAGGGACTAATGAGGTACATTTTCACCTTAAGAACAATGACAGAGAAAGTGTTTGTAGTGAAGGGAAAATTTTTCTTTTTCTGGTGAAAATCTTATCTTTTTGCTCAGACTTCTTGTGCCAGACAGAGATGTCTTTAGGCCGAGGGCAGATGGCCAGGGGCTCGGTGACTTCCTTCTCTAACAGATTCCTGTAGTCCTTGTAAAAGACTAGATCCCAACTCCCAGGATGAAGCTCAGCAGATGTCAGACCGGGGCTATCTGTATGTGACAAGTGAGTTCCTAAGCTAGCTCACTTGAGCTGACCCATTGGATTTCTCATTATAACTTGTCTTGGTTGTTCAATGGCTTCCAGGGACATATTGAGTCCTGGATTCTGTGGACCATCCGTGTTTAGCCAACTTGCATCTCTGCTATGGGAATATGAAGGAGGCTGACACTCTCTCTCAACAATTCAAGTAGTACCTCTAGGAGTTTTCACAGAGGCTTAGCAGCCTCTGAGCAAGTGGCCTTGGGTCCTGGCTACTGTGGCAGTTTACCTATCCTGCTTCTGGTTTTAGTCTTAGCAGTATAACTGCTATAAAACACTTTGACACTGTGAGGATGTTGTTGCCCTGGGGGCTGGGGAAGGGGAAGAAAGGTATCAGACTCATTGATTCGAACTCCTGGCTCTCCAATAACAGTGGGCAAAATGGAAAACTGAGGCAGAAAGGGACTGATAGATGTCTTATAACACGTGGGAACTGAAGATACCTCAGCAAGTACCTGTATGTATGATACTGCTAGAGGGAAATGTAGCTATGGACAGGGTTCCTCAAACAAGAGTGAGCTTGACCCAGAATGTTGGGACAGTTGGGGCCTGAGACGTCTTAAGTTAACTGGCATCCTTCACAGACCAACTATGGGTCAGAGAGGCCAAGTGACTTTCAAGCATTGTACTGTCGGTAACACCTCACTTATTCTCAGTCCCAACCTGCCTTTTTCATCTCACAATGGGTATCTGTTTCTGTTCTAAAATTAAAAGAACTTCTGTGTTGCAAATTCACTTGTATGAAATGGAGGTGGGCTTTTCTTTCTCCCATTTTAATAGGCACCTTCAGCATTATTAGGTATCCTGTATCTAACTGAGGTCTTCAGCACGTGAGCCCATACCCAAGGTTCTGCTGCCACACAGAAAACTATACTGATAGTTCACAGCTTAGGACTCTGCGATGGAATGCTACCAAGACCTCAAAATGCCACTTACTTCTCAATTTTCCTCAACTGTTCCTTGATACCGAATTACAGAACTGAACTCTTGATGGGAAAGGATGGATAATAGGAAACTGAGAAAAGGGAAATAAACAGGGGTTGGTGCTAAGTTCCATCCCGTATCAAACTTGTAACAGACCCATATTATCTTCCCAGTGTAGAGCTTCAAAATCAAAGTTGAACAAGTATCTAAAGTTGAGTAGAAACATGGTTCATGGAGGGCAGAGCAAGCAAAGGAAATGGAAGTTCAGGGCATGAACAGCAGAAAGACTCTACGGCCAACACTGATCAGCCAATAGCAGCTCCCAGAGCAGTAAACTCAGTGGGAAGGTTCTGTGATAGACCAGTAATTTAGGGAACACTAAATACATATGTGTTATATACTTGCAGCATATGGCCATATGATTAGGGCTGAGTGTGTAAGCTCAGTAGATGGTCCCTATCCTCTATGGATGGTGACTGTGTAAAAGTTACTTCCTCTTCAGTGTTTCATTTTATCCCATCTGTACTTCTGGTGCAATTTCTGATTTGGACCCTTACCAGAAATGCCTTCGGAGGATCTATGTTATATAAAGACGTGGGTAAGATTTAAAGGCCATAGAAGTCAACTTTGGGTTAGTTGGACAACTTCTCTTTTCCTGATAATAACATGTGAGGCATTCTGTGTTTACAGGATTTAAGACAAAACTTTACAGCTGTGTGTTTAAAGCAAGGTGCTGGAGGTTCCAGGATGTGTGCATTCCATAAAAAAACAGACTTCACCTAATCCTCACTGGCACGAGCTTGGGTTTCCATTTAAATCACTAGCACAACTTACTTAGTGTCCTCTGTGCTTATTTTGTCCACACACCTCTGAGAATCCTCCCTTCCCACTGGCAGTGAGGAGCAGGATGAGAAAAGGAGTGATGAAGGCTTGGAACAAGACCTTGAGTTGTGTAATGAGTTTGCTTGTACAGAGGAGGGTAGGGGAGCGGGTGAGTCTTCTCTAAACTCTGTTCTTCTCACTAACAGGGACTTGGTGGTTGGAGCCCAGCACCTCGTCCCTGACAGTGCTGAACTTGACAATTTATTTGCCCACACCCACGGACTTCAGGATCAGGTGGTGGGCGAAGCCTTCTCTTGTTCTCGGTTCTTGCCCTCCTTTCTCATTCTCTGCCTAAAGTCCCCTTCCAGTTGGTCAAATCTTAAGGACTTAAACCTCTATTGTCCCCTCTCGGCCAGACACCACTGTCATCCTCAGTGACAACCAGCCAAGTTCAATTCAAGCTTTTCAGTTCCTTGATCCTTCAACACTGTTTTTCCACCACTCCCCAATTCTCCTGTCCATATTGTGGCTACATCATCCTGAGACAGTACCTCTGAAATATAGGTGTAGCTAGGGGATACTCTGATCTCTTAATCTTTCTTCTCACTTCCCCTATCACTTTATGCTAACACAAGACAGATCCCTGATTCTCTGCCACTCTCCTTCCATATTAGCCCTGTATTCACAACTCACCTTAGAGTCCATGTTCCATTGTTGTAATTACTATTTTGCAAATACCTTTTGGTCTTGTCCTATTGATATGACAAAGCACCAGCCACTCAATATGTCCAATGAGAATTCTTTTTTCTGAACAGCAAGACATTGCAAGAGAAAACCAGAGCCCTATTACCCCAATCTGATCATTACACATTGTATATATGTATTTGAATGTCACAAGTGCCCCATATACACAAACAATTACTATGCAACAATTGAAAATTTAAAAATTGGGTTCGCCATATTCTCTTAAAACTCATGATTATAAGCCTCTAAGACATCTACAATGCTACCATTTATCAATAGCACCCTCAGTTTCCAAGGTGAATGTCTGTATTCAAACACATAATGTATTCTTCTACTTACCTCTGGTAGGACCTCACTCAGCACTTCACTATGAAAATGGTTATCGAGGAGTGGCCTGGTTGGAGGAAATGTGTCACTGGGAGTGGGTTCTGAGGTTTTCAGAAGCTCAAGCCAGGCCCAGTAGTTCTCTCTTCTCCTGCCTGTGGATCTGGATGGAAACCTCTCAGCTAATTCTCCAGCACTACGTCTGCTTGTGTGCCACTGTGATCCCCACCATGACAATGGACGAAGCCTCTGAAACTGTAAGCAAGTCTCAATTAAATGTTTTTGTTTGTTTGTTTATTTGTTTGTTTTTGTTTTTTTTGTCAGAGTTGCCTTGGTCATTCTATTTCTTCGCAGCAATAGAACACTGACTAAGACAGAAGTCGGTACCAGGGGTGTGGTTCCAGTTTTATTAATTCATTTGTTTGTTTGCATACTTCTGTGACATGGTTCTGGCTTTAAAATTACGAATAAAAGGAAGGGGTTATGTAATCTCCTTCCACTGTTAAGGACAGCCACTGAAGCCAGGTATATGCCAGGGATGTCCTGCATGGAGACCAAGAAAGTTCATTGTGTAAAGCTGTGAAAGTGAAGCCTGGATTTTATTGGAGACCCCAAGATGTTGGAGATGCCAGAGTTGTGATACCTGCTAAGAAGAGCTGCAGACCAGGTGTGGAACCAGCCCAAGTGAAAAAAATGTGCTGCAGTCAAGAAGGCTGAAAGAACTTGGAGATATTAAGGGTGTTTTGATACCAGACATGGAGATACAGAGTTTGGAGTTTGCCCTGCTGGATTTAGGTCTTAACTTTGGTCTAGTATATCCTCATTATGCTCCCTTTTCTGCCTTTGGGAATGGTAGTGTGTGTGTGTGTGTGTGTGTGTGTGTGTGTGTGTGTGTGTGTGTATAGTGCCATTGTATATTAGAAACATGGGATCTGTTTTTTTTTATTTTGATCTTACAGGGTATTACAGTTAAGAGATTGCTATGAGTATCAAGAGACTTTGAACTTTGAATTTTTAAACTATGTTGAGACTGTAACAGATTATAGGACTTTTAAAGTTGGACTGACTACAAGCCTAGGGGGATGAGGGAGTGGAATGTGGTGGTTTGAATAAGAATGGCCTCCATAGGGTCATATATTTGAATGTTTAGTCATCAGGGAGTGGTACTACTTGAGAAGGATTAGGAGGTGTGGCCTTGTGGCTCCCTCTTTTCCTGTTGCCTGCAGATCCACATGTAGAACTCAGCTACTTTTCCACCACCATGACAATGAGCTAAACTTTCGAAACTCTAAGCCATCTGTTTTGAACTCTTGTCTCAGGATAACTCTGAGAGGCTCCTGTCTGCAAGCATAGCAGTGTATGGTTAATAGTGTCAAGGGTTGGGTCTCTTCCACGGGGTGGGTTTTGGGTTGGGTTTTGGGTTGGGCCAGGCACTGGTTGGACAATCCCCCAGTCTCTGCTCTATCTGTTGTATCCTTGTCCCTGCAGGTTTTGTAGGTTTTGGAATGAAGTCTTTGTGGGTGGATTGATGTTCTCCTCCCTCCACTAGGAGGCACCACCCAGCAACGGCTCAAAACAGATGCTGAGACTCAGAGTCGAACATTGGACAAAGCATAGGGAGTCTGATGGAAAAAGTGGGAGGAAAAATAAAAGGACCTAGAGGTGACACGAGCTCCACAAGAAGACCAACAGAGCCAATTAACCACTGCCAAGAGGGGACTGTGGAGTATGAGCACCAACCAAAGGACCATGCATGGACTGGAACTAGGTCCTTGACATATATTAGCTGATGGGCAGTTCAGGCTTCATGTGAGTCCACCACTAAGGAAGCGGGGATTGACTCTGAAGTAGACTCTGTTGCCTGCTTTTTAATCACTTCCCCCTGATGGAAGTGATCTTCCCTCTTGCAAGGCTACAGGGCAAGAGGATGAACTCAGTCTCATGAGACTTGATGGGCTGGGTTGGATGCGTAGGAGGGCTCCTCTTTTCTGAGGAACTGGGGAAGAGGGATGGGAGAGGGAGAGTGGGACTGGGAGAAGAGGAGGGAAGGGACTATGACTGGGATGTAAAGTTAACTAAATAAATTATTTAATTTAAAAAGAAGAAACTATAAGCAAGCCCCAATTAAATATTTACTTTTATAAGAGTTGCCACGGTTATGGTGTCTCTCTACAGCAACAGATCACTAAGACACTAAGTGTCCAAGCCATCATCATCTCTTCGCTGATTTACATTCTAGTTCTCTACCCAGCCTTTTTTCTTCCACACTTATTCCAATTTTTAGTTTATTGTCCACAAAGCAAACAGAAAATAGAAATAAGATTATATTGATCATCTGTCTGAAATGCCTAATGCTTTCTTATTGAATATAGAAGGAAAATGTTCACAGGAAAACACCAGATTTCCACTAATCTTCATGTGGTCTTGGCTCTGTCAAACTTACCTCTCATTTCACTGGCCCACCCGCTTTGGCTTCACTCAGGGAGGACTTTGTTCAGCTCTTAGAATCTGTTGTACTTTCTACTAACTTGCCTTCCTTCATCTAGGAAATGGGCTGCTTCTTCTTCTCCACAAACAGGCATTCTGGATGCTACAACTGTCCTGCCTTCATCTTGTGAAACTGTCTGATGACTATGTTTCAGGTCTCAGCTTTAGTGCCAGAGCCACAGGCAAACCTCTTCAAATCACCACATAAAGATGTTTAGCCTTGTCCCTGCCTCTCTATTCACCATCAGCATTGCACCCTATTACTTTTTATACTGTCTCCATTAGAGTGGTACTTTCATTTATATGTTTTTAGTCTCCCACATTACACTGTGATGTTCTGTAGAGCTTGATCATGGTCAGTCTTGTTTTTAGCATGGATTATCCGACCCTTCCCACAGAGTCTACTGGGCGGATACTCAGACAGTCACTCCTTGAAGAATTTGAAGATTGTATGGCACTTAAAATTTAGAATGAGCAAAAATTTTCAGATATTTATGAAAAATCCACTTGTTGATGGAATGCAGTCTTGTGAGGAAGGATGTTAGCAGAAGGGAAGCTAGCCACAGCCAAGATTTCATCAGTCAGTATAGTTTATCCTGGGAAAATTGGAAGTCCTTGCTGGGCAACCCTATGAATCCACAAGCCAGAGTTGTGAACCTGCCTGCAATAGGTAGGCTTCTTGTTTCTGGCCACTGTTACCTTCTGCTGGAGGTCTTGGGTAGCGTGGTTTTCTCTTTTTTAGTTTGTGGTTGGAATCTGGCGGAAGTACTCCCATTATCAGTCTTGCTGGACTCCCCAGACAGGAGGTTAGGAAACAGGAATTAAGCATCAGCCCCTTGGAGTAGTTTCAACTGCTGTGGTTTCTGAGGGAAATGCTCCTTTCCAAGAGCCAGCTTCAGAAGAAGAGGGAGGCCCGCAGCCTTGCCAATGTAACTTTGCTCTTAGACCAGACGAAGCATCATCCTGATGTGTGTACATGCAGATATTCCTGTGTGCTAATGATCTGGGCATTTCCGAAGCTCAAAATCCTCTGGAGATATGTAGCCCCACCTTTTTCGTTTTTGGAAGGACACTGAGGCCCTGAGAAATTTGGCTTGTCCACTGTCAACACTGCTAGTTAATGGAAGAGTTGGAGTCACACAGAACTCAGCCTTCTGCCCCAACTGTATTGTTTTAAAGGCGTGTTTGAAAATAGAGCTTCTGCTTGTTTTGTTGGCAGACAAGGTTTCAGAGCTTTTATTTTGGCTGTTCTGGGTTCTACGAAATGTAGAAGGGCCATTCTTTCTCCCCTCCCAAAAGGCCACTGTCAGTAGCAGCAGTCATAGCTCCAACCCTGCTGATATCACCACCTCTGTGGTTTCTTCATTGCTCTTTTGGACTTACCAACAACCAGACTGGGTTCCTCCTTGTATTCTGCCCATTGTGATCCTGCCTCAGCCACCTGCCAACCTCCCCTTTGACTCCAGACCCCTTTCCTGACCTGGTCCTTGCTTTTTAGAGGTACACAGTAGCCATGCTTAGTACATGGATATCAGCTAACCCACTTGAGTGTCACTCCCAAATGGTCACTTGCTGGCAGAGGACTCCCTTGACCAGCCAAGACAATACAAGATCTCAGGCTGATTTATCTTGCTCATCTGCCTTCCCTGCCCTGGAAGTTCTTAGAGGCCTGGTCATCCAACAGAACAGGGAATCTTAAGATTTGTTTTCCGCTTGGGACATCTTTTGGCCCAAGCAATTTTTATGTAAGCTCAGGTGTATAGGTATAAAAAATCATTTACAATAAATTATAAAGACATTTTATTTTAAAAGCATTAATATCATTTACCATTTATTAAATTTGCCATTTATTAAAGGTGAAAGAAAAATGCATGCTAATAAGATGATGCGCTCCTTTATTTTTCCATAAAGAATTACATCTTGGCTGAATGTTTGATACTGCAGGACATAGAGCACCATCAATGTTTGTCAGAGTTGACTGATATTTTGATTTTATGATCACAGATGCTGAGAATAATGCTTCACGAACATGTGGTATATAAACTGGCGGAGACATTCCCAGAGTCATTTTAGAAATCATTGAAAATCCTATCCTGATACCAACTGAAATTAATGTGATGATTTCTTCTTTATGAGCTGAGCCCCAAGTCAGAGCTTCAAACAGAAACTCTTAAGAAGCCAAACATTCAAAGCCAATTATGATCAACTGATACTGTATGCTGAGGAATAACGGCAGGACAGTATGAGGTTTTTGTTTTTCCCGGTTTAATCATTACATTTCTGTCAGAGTGGAAAACATTGCCAGGAGAAGCCGGCAGTCCATCACATACAACAGTCTTGAATCTGGCAGGGCTTTTCATGCCATGCTCTTTGGTGTGGTGGGACACGATGGTCCACACACTGTAAAGCCATGTGTTCAGAACCAAGAGAAGTCATAGGATGCACTGTGGGTCGGCATTGTCAGAAACGCTGTGGGCTCACAGTGTGTTTGGTTTGAAATTAATTTTTGTTGGGACATGTTCAGAAACCTTGGGCTCCTGCCATAGTTTTCCACAACCTCCTACATTCGGTTACACGACCTCATAAAAGGTCACAACCCACAGTTTAAGAAGCATGACATAGAAAACAAGGGCATTTCAGATGGGCAAAAATTCCTTTTCATTCTGTTTTTAAAATATATTTTATTTTGTGAATCACTTTTTTCTCAGAATGAATATATACATTTCTATCTATTGGGAGCCAGATAGAAGTAAAGAGAAATCATAGATTTACTGTGACAGAATTGGTCAAAAAAGGCCAAATTATGTGAGGATAAGATGAGAACAACAAAACTCAAAACCATGTCCTTTGAGCTAAGGCTCTTTCTTATGTGCATTGCTTGAATGCTTGACTTTTAAAAAGAAGGTAGACAAGTCACATAGGGAATGAAGAGTGGAGTTGGCTTTGGGGGGCAAGATTGAATTTCTTATAGGTACTTTTCTTTTTCTGTTTTGGCTCTCCCTCCAAGCTCCTCTTTGGGGAGATTTTCTCAAATTACTGGGCTTTTTGTAGGTCTGAGCCAGTGATCTACCTCCTGTAGAAGCCACAAGAGGTAACTTCAGAGTTCTGACAACATGCGCTTGTGAGCTTGTCCAGCAAGACACGTCTGTTTGAGTTGTGCATGGGACGCGGGTTGGGGCTGCACACAGAGACAGGTCCGTCCTAGCAACTATATCGGTAATGATAGTGGTGACAGCAGCAGGAGGCGATGGCGGCAGCAACAGAGACACCTGCAGCAGGCCCTGGTCGAGGTCTTCCTTGGGAGATGATGTTGATACTGCATGTTGTCCCTGAGATCTCTGTGTGTGCTCTGCACATTCACACACCTGCCTCGCTTACCTGTTTTAGTATCAATTTTGTGAGTTTCCCTGAATCATTCCAATTCTTTTCAAAAGTTATTTTATATATATGTACATATATATATACTTATACATATATAAAGTATGTATGTATAAGTTATTTTTATATATGTAATATATGTATGTATGTATGTATGTATGTATGTATGTATGTATGTATGTATGTATAGACCATTCAGAAATCATGTGGAAAGCAAGCAGAAGGCAAGTTCTCTGAGACCTGGTCGGTATTTATGCAAATGAACTTCCTCCTAGTCATAGTCCCAGCAATGTCATTTCAGATAAACCCATTACATTTTATGCTCAAGGAACAGCTCCGTGTGCTCTTGTGCTGCTCATTTTATTTCAGTGCCCCTGAAATAGGTGTGAATTGGAATCCTTCACTAAATCCTATTGACAGTGTTTTCTGTAACAAACAAACCTTACCATGGATTGACTCCAGAAGAGTACAAGGTGTCCCCTCCTCTGAAAAGTGAGGCATTTCTTTTAGAAGGCCACTGTAGAACTGCTCACCACCTTCATGGAGTTATGAAGACAAAGCATGCTCCTTGCTGCATTGAAATTCAGCGGCGACATCCATAAGGCTTGGTAGATGTGAAAGCTGAGAGAGTGTCAGAGTTGTCGTTGGAAGCACAGAGAATGGCTGGGGTCTTGAATAGAGACACATGGGTGCAGGAGGGTATTCCAAGCCTATGTGAGTCACCAGGAGAGCAATTTACCAGCTCAGGAAGTCAGAAGACTCAACCAGAGCAAACACAGATAGGAATTTGGAAACAGTTAAAGGAAGAATCTGATCTTGCTGAGTAGCATCCTCCTCATTTACAAGGTTCCAGCATCAAAATAGAGATCCTTACTTTGTCAGATCTTAAAAGTCTAGACCTTGGATGAACTGAAATGAGAAAAGACATCCAACTATTTACATTTAACATGATATTTTGACTATCCTTATGTCCTCTTCAGACAAGATATGAATTTTCTCCCTCCCTTTATACTCCTCCCATTTAAATCTTTTTTGCACAGGGACTGAAGAAAGAAATCTCAGCTGCCTGAATTAGAGAAAGTCTCAGCTCACCTTTCAAATATATTTCCTTACCTACACAGTGAAAAGAAGGTGGGATTCATGGCACATTGTCTTTTTTTTTTTTTTTTAATACCATTTCTCTAAGGAACTTGAACTCTCAACTTAATAGCAAAAGCATATTTTCCTTTGCTGGCTAAAGTTTAGGGTGCAGAAAAGAACAGAAAGGTACCTTAAGTGCTGCTTCCTTCAGAGGATTGGCCAGTGAGAATTAAAAGAGGGCCAATCTGAAAACGTGGTCAAAAGCCTATGGCTAGGAAGCTCACGGGTCCTAGCTGTATATATACGCTTCTGATGTTTCATTAAATGGGCATATTGTCAAATTGTCTTCTAAATATGTAGCTTATACCCATACCCTGATGCTGCTTTTAGCCAGAGACAAAGAAGCTGCCACCACCTCCGGTGGACAGCAGTTAATTCAGAGATTCATAACTGGCCAGAATACTGAGAATCAGTAACTGTTGAGTGCTCCGCTCAAAATGGAGACATCTGTATCATCCTTTCTAGGTCCCAGGGAACACTGTAGAATTTGGCATCAGAAAACTGTAAGGGCTAGAGGATGGGGAAGAGTGCTATCAAGCGGCCTTCTGGGTGACACAGCCATTGTACATTATGAGCATCCAACAGCATGGCTACCTCCGTCCACGAGACCTGCACAAAGATGAGAAGGTAAGGAAGGGGCTAGTCGGAAAGACAGAGAGAGATCAGCTGGAGCAGGAAAGAGAGAAGAAAGAATAGTTTTGGGGTTAAATATGATCACAATGCATTGTATTTATAAATAAATAGATAGATAAATAAATAAATATTATATATATATATATATATATGAATATATATGAGAGTGTTTGGAAGACAAGGAGAGATTTCCCAGTAAGAGCTGTTTGCACATGTGGTGGCCCAGACTGCCTGAGATCTGCACAGAGACAAGGGTGCAGTAACACAGTGTTTTGGAAACTGTGGTAGGAAGGAGGCTGTGAGTCAGTACTTACTGCCACCAGAAAAAGATACTGCTTACAGGGAGGTTTGGGACAAAGTCTGTACATGAATGTGGGGTGGGGTTGGAAAGACAGATTGGCCTATGGGAACTTGGAAGAAGAAAGTCGGGGAGAGGGATGTGAGTGAAGGGAAAGGTGGGGAAACAGTTCTGAAAGTGGGTCTCTCCAGGCAGGACGAGCTGTAGAAACAGAAGGAAAACTCCTGTGTGCACCGAGAGGACAGGGACATTTGCGAGCTGTGTGGGAAGCTCATGGGTGCCCGTCTTGTGTTGTCAAGCTTCCAGTTTTTGTCCCTTTTTTCCATCCAACATGTGTGAAATGATTGTGGCTTGGAGCAATGCTCTTTTGGTAGCCTTAAGGCTATACTTACTGTCCGAGTTTAGGGCTGACCCAAACATAGCATACCTGGAAACTGTTCCTTATTTATCAGCAGTCGGAATAGAAGCTGAGTCACAGCACTGACACCAACACACCTGGTTTCTGTCTCAGACTTCCTTATTTCCCGGGTTAACAACCTTTCCTTTTGCTTGTTCTGAACTTGAAATACCCTGTCTCGATAACCACACTCATCCTGCTTGCGGGCGATGCTCTCAGACAGGTCCCTTCCCGGGCCTTCTCCCCGATAGCAGTGCTTTTGTTTCAAAGGCTGTCTTTCATCGTTAAACTGTACAGCAGTTCCACAACTAACTGCTCAGCAAGTCTCCTAGTTAGTTTCAGACACTGGCCAAGTAATCTCCCCTATGTGTAAACTGGATTTTATTTGTGTTTAAAGGGAAGCAGGGAAATAACTCATTGGGGAAAGGCCTTTGTCTTGTCTCTTCCCAGCGTAGTCATCAACTGTAACCTGTTCACTCTATCCCCACTTCAGAGGAAGAAACAGGTGAAGGTGGGGAATGCCACCATCTTAGAGGCTCTGAAGCTGGAAAAAATGTGGTGAGATGGATTTATAATGTACAAAATGGGAGATAATTCTTTCACAAACTAACATCCTTTCTAGTGCAAAAAAAATTAAATTATACTTCCTTTTTATCTTATCATTTTCTATCATCTATATTGTGTGCATGATATAATGTCCATTATATCTTAATATATTGGTAAATGTTCTCTCTCTCTTCTATCTGTCCCAGAGTAGCCCCTTTCCTAGAAGCATAAACTCTTGTAAGATTCTTAGTCGTATCCAATTGTGAACTAGGACTTGTATTTATCTATTTATCTGTCCTCACCAATGAGCCTTTACTTAGTGTAGCGTTATGTACTATCCTGACACAGATGACAAATGAGGAGGGCTGGGCCTGGCCTCTGTTTCCTTTCACTTGTTCCCTCCTTTGTAAACTACTGTGCTAGCTTTCCAGATGCATCTTGGAAGAGTAACTGGTTGAGTATTTCAAATCAGAAAATAAGATAAGGCCTGGTTCTCAGGTTAGATTTCTCAGGCACCCCTCACCAGCTGGACTCATCCCAGCCTCTCGTATGTGCCATGTGTTAACATATGCTCACCGCCTTGGCTAAGGGAAGGGGCTCCAGCAGCTCACGCATGACTTGGGATAGCCCCTGTACCTCCACCCTGTGTTCACCAGTCCCTTTCTTACCTTCTACTGCTTCCTTCTTCTCAGCACAATTTGCTCCCCAGTAGTGAGTCATCACCATCCAAGACTATAGAGTATAAGTTATATGTGGTAGCCAGACTCTTAGAGCAAGTGCCTCACTGATCTTATTTCAAATGTGCTCTTAGTTCTCTCTGCAGAAAGAGACTCTGCTTACACTAAATACGGTCCCACAGTCTGGGAGGACCTTGTCCGCTATTCAATGCAACTATGTTCCCTTCTGATTACCACCTTCTTTCTGAATCAGTGATAGCCTATTTCCCAAGGAAAGTTCACATTGTCATCTATAGAGCATAATGCTGTCTTTATAACCTTAATGGACCAAATTGCCTGATGGATTTAGAAGGAAATGTGGGGTGTGGTGAGTGGAAGGACTACTCAGGCCTTCCTCCTGTAACTGTCCACAGAGTTGTCAGGAAGCCTCCTTTGTCACCCTACTCAGGAAGGCCCCATCCAATGGCTGGGTAGGGCCACAGAACAAAGACTGTTTTCTTTTTTAAGATTTTTTTAAATTTTATTTTATTTTATTAATTATACTTTATTCCCAAATAAGATTTTTCCCTCCATAAGCCCCTCCGTCCTCCCCTCCCGATCCCACCCTCCCTCCCCCTTCTTCACACATGCCCCTCCCCAAGTAGGACCTCCCCTTCCTTCTGATCTTAGTCTATCAGATCACATCAGAAGTGGCTGCATTGTCATCTTCTGTGGCCTGGTAAGACTGCTCTCTCCTCAGGGGGAGGTGATCAAAAAGCAGGCCAATCAGATTGTGTCAGAGGCAGTCCCTCTTCCCATTACTATGTAACCCACTTAGACACTAAACTGCCATAGATTACATCTGCGCAGGGGTTCTAGGTTATCTCCATGCCTGGTACTTGGTTGGAGTATGGGTCTCTGGGAAGACCCCTGTGTTCAAATCTTCTGGTTCTGTTGCTCTTCTTGTAGGGTTCCTGTCCTCTCCATAACCTACTATTTCCCACTTCTTACATAAGATTCTATGCACTCTGCCCAACAGTTGGCCATAATGTCTCAGCATCTGCTTTGAAAGACTGTTTTCTTATTTGCCCAAGACTGTTTGCAGGGGTTACACTGCCACCAGTAGGCTGGGTCTGCCTACATCAGTCATTAATCAAGAAGATGCATCCTCCTATACACACAGGTCTGTCTACAGGCCAATCAAAGGATGGCATTTTCACAATTGTGCTGCTTCTCTCTCCCCAGATGATTCTAGCTTGTGCCAAGTTGACAATGAAACTAACCAGGACGTTAGGTTTATGCGTTATGATACGCTAGACCGTGCTGCCATGAGGACTATCACAAATGTTAGTGGGTTGACATGAACTTTTATTACTGTGTTAACTGAATTTTACTGTAGTTCTGGGTGATCTCTAGGATACTTGTCCTTCACTTGGTGCACCAGGGAGGGATCCAGGCTTTGATTGCATGGCATCTCTACTTCAATAAAGGACTACATCATTTTCAGAGCTCATGTGTGGAACTACAGAAGGGTCACTCACTAGTAGCTAATGCCAAGAAGATGTACAGGTCACTGTCACAGGTCACTGTCACAGGGTGTTCTGTTAGAGTTGAGGAGAGAGAGATAAAGGTGAGCACTGAACATCTCTATCTTTCCAGGCTCCCAGAGTGCCATAAAATCTTAGTGATTGTGCTAGGGAAAACTGAAAAGTTCTCTAACAATGATGATTTATTAAGTGATTATTGATCAATAGCATCTAAGTTCTGACTCAGCTCATTGATATCAGTCACTAAAACCATAAAAAGGAATAAATATGGGGGAAATATAAGATCCTGTGCTAGTGGTAGTTAGGTTCCTCTTGCTGTGATTAACACCACGACCAAAAGCAACTTGGGGAGTAAAGGGTTTATTTCAACTTACAGTTATAGTCCTTAGTGAAGGAAAGTCAAGACAGGAACTCAAATCAGGGACCTGAAGGTGGGAACTGAAGCAGAGGTCTTAAAGGCACATTGCTTGCTGGCCTGATCCTCTATGACTTGCTCAGCCTGCTTTCTTATACAATCCAGGACCATCTGTCCAGTGATGGCACCACCCACAGTGGGCTCGGCTTTTCCAAGTTAATCATTACTCAAGAAAATGCCCCACAGGCTTACCTACCACCCAACCTAATGGAGGCATTTTCACAACTGAGTTTCCTTCCTCCCAAATGACATGTTGACAAACAAACAAACAAAAAACTAAGCATAACAGATCCTTTTTAAATAAAAAGAAGATAGTCCAGTGACTTGGTCAGGCAGGACAGAGTTTTACATGGAACTCCTGGTAGGCCTAGCGATCGAGACTCGTAATAGCCAATGGCTGTGCCTCTGTAGCAGGGGAAAGTGCTGTAGAAGGTAAAGGCTGCCCTTGACCATGGTTTTTGAAATTACCACTCGTTCTTATGTTCTTCATGAGCAAAGCTCTGTTCAGAGGCTTGTGGTGTCATTCAAATGATGCCAAGTTTTATCAAACCTCTAATCTTCTGTTTGTCTGCCTCTCCCCAGCTGTCTCATACTACTTTAAAAATAAGTTGCAAGCCTCAGCTTTTAGGTTTCCTGTCATATTTCTCATATCTTCAGTGTTAGGGGGACTGTGATGGCAAGACGAACATGGTAGAAGGAAGTCAGGCCTGATTTATCAACTGATTTATTAGCTCCTTGACATTCCATAGGCTGCTACTTCTGCTGGCTCCATGCACCCAAGAGAGGTCACCCTTCCAGCCGGGTTTCTGTTAGTCTTTCAGGGCAGGGTGTTTATTCATGTCCTTAAGCCATCTAGACCTGGGGACTGGACTTGGCCACCCTCTTCCTTGGAGTTCTTCCTTCTTTCCCTTCCACAATGGAATGGTCATCAAGAAACCACTTTCACTACTTAGCTGTTTACTCTCTAATGAAAAAAATGAGGTAGAAGTAGGAAGTCAAATGAGAACCAGAACAGGACCTAAGAGTCTTGTCAATTTATTCTAACGTTTTTCTTCAAAATAGAGATAGAGCTTACTGGTCCAGAACAAGACTTTGGAGTCAGACTTCTTAGATTCACATCCTGGCTCTACCATTTACCATTTATGTGCTAAAGCTCCTTAATCACTTTGATACTCAAGTTTTTTTTTTCTTTTGAACATTGAAATATGCACAGTTGCGTCTGCTCTGGTAACTTTGAAGCTTTTAAGGGAAGCTACAAAAAGCGTTATTATTGTTGCAATATGATGGGATTCTGGGAACAAGACACTTGATAAATTCACACCCGTGATTATCGTTATTACTGTAGGTGGCCATGCCACGAGACTTAAGATATTCCAACTAACATGCATGACTGTTCCCATACCCACAGGTGCCTAATGTTGTCAGGCCTTCCTGTATTTCTAGATTTTGGCATATATCACAATGAGTAAGATATTTCTTGAAAAATAAATAATATTAGACACTACCCCCTCTCTCAGTACATTTGGGATATTACAATAGAACATCACAGACTGGGCAACTTAGGAACAACAGAAGCTTAGTATTCTCAGTCAGAAGGGTTGAGAAGTCCAAGATCAAGGCATCAGCTGGTTTAATGACTGGTGACAGCTTACTTTTTCACAGATGTACCTTCTTACTATATCCTCACATGGTAGAAGCAACAAGGCAACAACCCTCTGGGGCCTCTTTTAAGAGGTTGTTGTTGTAGTTTCATTTCTGTTGTTGTGACAAACTCCCCGACCAAAACCAGTGCAGAAAAGAAGAATGTTTATTTAGCTTACAATTCCAGGCTACAGTTCATTGTCCTGCCTACTTTTTTTGTCACCTTGACACAAGTTGATAAAAGAACAGAACTTCAATTAAGAAGATGTCCCCTATAAGATCGGGCTGTAGACAAGTCTTTAGGGCATTTTTTAAAATTAGCGATAGATTGGGGAGGGCCCAGCCTATTGTTGGTGGTGCCATCCCTGGGCAGGTTGTTCTGGGTTCTGCAAGAAAGTAAGCTGAGCAAGCTACAAGGAGAAAGCAGCATTCCACCATGGCCCCTGCTTCAGCTCCTGTTTCCAAGTTCCTGCCTTTCTGTGTTCCTGCCCTTGCTGCTTTTGATAATGAACTATTACATGGAACTGTGAGTGAAATAAATGCTTTCCTTTCCAAGTTTGGTCATGGTGTACCAATGTATCATAGCAATAGTAACCCTAGCTAAGACATCGGAAATTGAGGGAAAATCAACACAAGAACTCAAGCAGTTGGCCACATTACAGTTGTAGCCCAAAGCAGAAAGAAACAAGATCACTCATGCCAACTATTTGCTTGTTTGATTATTCTTAGGTAGCTTTTTTCATATAGTCTGCCTTCCTGCGGAATGGTGCCAACCTCAGTGGGTTGGAGGTTGAACCCTCCCGAATCAGTCAACAATCTAGACAACCCCTCATAGACATGCCCACAGGCCAACTTGATCTAGCAGTTTCTCAGCTGAGATGTTCTCCCCAGGTTGTTCCAGTCTGTGTCAAGTTGACAATTAAAACCAACCAGTACGTTCACTAAGACAAGCCCCTATGGGTTATTAACCTTCCCAAAGTCAACACTTTCTAATGTCATTACCTTGGTTGGGTTACACAATATGAGTCTGGTAAGGGGTCAAACATAACATTTTATGAAATATCAGCAGCAGCAGCAGTGGGGACAGTAGTGTCACCATTAATCCTCTTAGCATTTAAGTTTCTGCTGTTTCTGTGTGGCTGTTACGGGGGCCATGTTGTGTGGTATACTGCTAGCTCTTATAGTACTGCCTTTGACAAAACCTAGTCCCATTAGTAATGCTGCTTTTCACATGGAATACCTCATGAAGTCTGGGGCTCTTCTGTTAGGGGCTGTGAGTCTCTGAGGGGCCATTGAGAGAGCCTAGTTCAGAACTGGGAAACCTTGGGATGAGAAGATCCTGGAGCCACGGGGCCTTGAAGCTGTAGAGCACTGTCTGTGGAGCATCATTTGTTCCTTCTTCTGGTGCGCCTCTGAGGCTGGTGCTGTTTGAATACTTCTAGTCGGTAAATAGTTCTTATTCATGGAAAAGAGAAGGAAAAAAAAATCACCAATGATTTCATTCAACACACTATGACACAGTTCCTGTTTCAGAAGAAAAACTTATTTCCCCTTAGTTCAAAATGTCTGAGGAAGAGGAGAGCTTGTCCATTTAGAGCAGGAATCTACAGAATTACACAGTGAAGTATACTGACTCATTTCAGGTGGTGTCTGAGTTTCTATTTATTTATATTGATGTGAAAAGATACCGTGACCAAGGCAATTCTTACAAAAGAATGCATTTTTAATTTAGGGATTGCTTATAGTTTTAGAAGATTAGTCCATGATCGCAATGGCAGGAAGCAGGTCAGCATGGTGCTTGAGCAGTAACTGAGAACTTTACACCCTGATTCACAGGGAGCAGGCACAGAGAGACAGAGACAGGGAAACACAGGGAGACAGAGATACATACAGAGATGGAGGGAGAGACACACAAAGAGAGAGGGAGAGGGAAACAGAGAGGGAGAGGTAGAGAGATAGACAGAGAGAGAGAGACTGAGCCTGGCATGGGTTTTTGAAACCTTATGGCCCACTGCCAATGACGCACTTCCTCCAATAAGGCCACACCACCTAATCCTTCCCAAACGGTTCCACTAACTGGTAACCAAGCACTTAAACACATGTCTATGGGGCATTCTCATTCAAACCACCACACACGAGTTCTTTGATTCTAAGTAAAGCTTTGGTGAATTTTTGTAAATAAATAAAAAACTATACACACTATACATTTACATACATAAATGTTGAAAAAAAAAACCCTACAGGATAGCTCGTGTAATCAAATAAAAGGCTAAAGACCTGGTTTTACATAGGCTATGAATTAGGAAGCCTTGGTAGGTGACACCTATCAGCCAGAAACTCCATGGGTCAAGTCAGGATTTCATCCCCGGGACCTGTTCGTTGGTGCGACTCCAGTGATCCGAGCAGCAGAAGGCAACATGTTTTCTTGGTCAGCCATGCAAGCAGAAGAGCAGCTGCTAATGGACTATGTTGGGTCTGCCAGCTGAAGCAGAGCAGACTGCTGAACAGGCCCTGGTAGCAGATGTCTACCCCAGTTGCGGTGTACATCATCAGCCTCGTGGTTACGGTTTGTTCCATGGGGCTGCTCGGGCCCACACAGATCCAAATGGACTCAGCCTGCCTCTGTCTGTACAGCGTGTGAGACAACATGAAGCTGTGTGAGAGGGGCGCTGGAGTCTTCTCACCCAGCATCAGTGCTCTGTGTCTACTGTTTGGGAGGAAAACTGCCAATCATCCCCAAAGCCTTCTCTCTAGTCTCACCTCTCCTTCGAAAGGTCCACGCTTAGAGTCAAGGGTGTTGGGCTCCTGAAGTCTCTGAATACCCAGTCTGCCACTTTGCTTAGACTGAAAACTAAAAATACTTGTCCGCAGGACTGTTCCTGTTGGCAGAGACAGTTGAACCATCACCTCACCACAAAGACACTTGTCATTTGGGGGTTTAGAAAAGGGAAACACTTAAGTGATAGTTTATCAGACTAAAAAGAGTTCCAGCAACAACCCCAAACACAGTACCCAGCCCACCCACAGCCTTCTGGTCAGAGGTCAGAGTCTCAGCTTACAGGGGAAATTTGAGCCTGTGACCCACGCGAGGCACAGAGGCCTTTCTTTACTTACACTATTGAAAGGAAAGGTGAGGAGATGTGAACCCACAGCAGCTGCCTTTTAAAAGTTCCCAGGGGAACTTTAGAAGAAAACAACAGCGTTACTTAAGAGGCACTAGAAACATCTCCAAAATATAGATCAGAGAGAGCGAGCCTGAAGCTCTGTGCATTATTAATATTTTGGGGTGTTTCTCATCCTGACTTCTTTGATCAGTAGGAAGACCTTAGGGTTCAGTGGCATTGTGCTGTAGATCAGAGCTTCTCATATTCTTCAATTGGGAACGATGCTGGCCCGAAGCGTGGGTTTAATGAGTACTAGTGTGAGGGACATTTTAATGTGTCATTCATAAGCTTCCTTGACCCCAGCCCCTTGATTTTTATAGCATCAGGCTTTCCCATGTTTTAACATTTCTTAGCTAGTTTTGTTTTAATGACTTTATGATATTCCATAAAATTACTGGCTTTTGTATAGTATAGTGAATCAGGACCCAGGCACTAGACAAGTATTTCTGTGATGGATATCTGTGGGAACTAGTTTTCAAAAGAAAGTACAGCCTTGAACCCTGTTGGACTTGGGGCCTGGAGGTTGATACATCTCTATGAAAAGGCAAGTTTAATGGGATCAAGTCTAATGATCCAGTTCATGGGTCAGTTATTCAGTGACCAAGTTTTTGTTCTTTTTCTTCTCAAGTTTGGAAACTATTCCTCAGTGGGTTAGCAAGGAGACTTAAAATTTTAAATGAACACCAACTGAAGTACAGAAAAAAAAAAAAAAAAACCCTTAGGGGGTCAAGAAACCAGACAGACATATTTTCTGCTTTTAACCATACATGTTAAGATTTTTTTAGCATGTAAAAAAATTAATTCTGTGCTGCTCTTTTACCATTTATTTCCCCTTGACACTTAGCCTGTTTGTGTGACAATCATAGTACTAACTAATGAGGTAGAAAAGAGAGTTTGTAAACCCACATTACTTTTCCTCTGAAAATATCTAACTTTTCTTTCTGGAAGTTTCTTGGGATCTGGACACGGATGTGATGCCTCTTTCCTGTTCTACTTGCTTAGTTGGAAAGCATCATTTTTAGAGTAGTGACGAGAACAACAATGAAGACGATCTCAAGGGCGAACATTGAGACGCTGTGTGTTTAACGTGTACTAGGTAGTCATCTAAGACTCTGAAGGGATGGACTGCGATACATGATTTTTAACAGAGAGGGATGTCCGTTTAAGAGGCGGTCACTGGAGGAGGTTGACAAATGCAGGAAGAATCAGGGAGATGACTGAGTATGGGGAAGGGCATGACCTGTTCTTCCACTCCTTGGAATTAACGACAGAGTTGGAACATGGAATCAGTTCCAGCAAGAAGACTCTTTGTCGACACAGAAGCGATACAGAAATCATGTCTTAATATGGCATATGCCTTCCAATTGGAGGTGGATGGTGATATGAGATAGAACGAATATAACAGGGTGCTGTCAGTGTAGCCAGAACAATAGATGGCCCTTGCCTGGACTTAGGAACTTCAGATGGAGAGGGACAGAAGTAAACGGCTCATGATGCATTTCAAAGATAGAATCTGCAAGACTTGAAAAACTGAAAAAAAAAAGAGAGAGAGAGATGGGATAATAAAGGTTAAATCCTAGGTCATTAATCTGGGCAATTAGGCAAAATGTGGGTCTACACAGCTGAAGATGAGCAAGTCTGGGGCAAGAGCTGACTCACAGGTGAGGGAATAGAAGGTTCTTTTCTTGCTTTGCCCATTTACAGAACTGATGCTCTGGCCAAGGATAGAGAAGACAAAGTTAGAAGTGTTGACCCCTCTTTATCTAATGTAGTTAGGCAGGAAGAGACTAAATGTTGGATTAAGACTGATGTGGGGTGTGACTGTTTTCAAGTCATGTGACTTAAAAAGTTATTTAGTCATCTTCCACTGACACTTTATTTTCCTAAACTCTACAGGAGAGTTCATCTTGCCAGTTCTGGACTATTGTTTACAAGATCTACATCCAACCCTTCCCACAACATCAGGCACAGAGAAAGTGCACTAACTCTTGCTTGTTGGGTCCTGTGCAGTCTTTATCTTGGTGACAGAGTCTGATGTAGATAAAGAACTTCTAGAAAGTAGTGATACTGCAACTATATATGCCACCTGTTGCCTACATTACTGCAGGGGAGTGTTCTGTTCCTTCACCCGAAGGCATTGTTTCTTACTAAAATACACAGCACCCTGTAGATCATAAACATTTAAGGCATGCTTGTCAGAGACAGAAAGTTAAAATGCGATGATTGGGAGCACTGATTCTACAGGCAACTTCCTGGGCTGGACTCTCATGTCTATCCTTTATGAGCTGTGTAACCTAAGGGAGGTGACATGACTGAGCTGTGATCCCTACAGCTGTGAGACTGAGGACCTTAGGAATGCCTGAATCATAGGATTTTCTGTGAGTTTTAATGGGACATACACACAAACACACACACACACACACACACACACACACACACACACACACACACATACACACAAACCCCTGAGAACTAGTAACCACTCTATACGCATATGTTCAATAAAATAAAAATACCTAAAGTGTTAGAAAACAGATGACTTTGTGAAGGTTAGCAAAGGGCTGCATGGGAGGAAAGTTTGGGCACAGGACACTGAACCTCTGGGTGGAGCAGAAGCAGACACACATGGTGGGTAGTCGTGAAAGGAGCTGAGAACAGCCTTTCTGCTTCTGTCCTGTTCAGCCCCCAAGGAATGAGGATTCTGGGGACAAACATTAAAGCCAAGCTGGTTTTGTCTCTGAGAAGCAGCTTTTAGCCCAACCTAGGGTCAGGAAACATACCACGTCCTATCCAACTGCAGAATAATCCCTCCAGCTGAGGATCATGAAGACTCAGTGAAAACACTCCTACCTACCTGCTGTGGCCTGAGCATTGGGGGTTCCCCACAGAAGATCAACATATCCAAAACAAGAAATGAAAGGAAGCAGTGAGAGTGTCAGAGGAGGGGTGACTTTTGACAGAGAAGTCAGGGAAAACATTTCTTAGTGGACAGCTAAATGATGAACAGGGCCACAGTTATGGAAAGACCATTTTTGCACTTCTCCTGTTGCATGAAGAATGTATCAAAGGCAGCCAAGATTCAGAGCAAGGGAACCAGTTCCCAGGCTGTCACAGTGGCTTCCTTGGCAACAATGGTGCCAGTTCCTTAGATGAGACAGTCTTTGGGGGGGGGGGGGGGAGGATCAGGTTGGTTGGGAGAAAGGAGTAGAGAGTGCTGATTGCCATGCTCATTTTTCACAAGTCAGAGATAAAGAGGCTGGCCCCTTCCACAAACTCCAGCCAGCCTCTTTTTCTCTGTCTTGCTAGGCCTCTGTAAGTCAGCTCCAGGTTACTCCTTCCATTTTCAGATTTCAATGAAACATTGCTACAAGGTGGCTTCCTGAGAGGCAGCACAGGGTTGATTGTGCAGATAGGAATTATAAAGTTAGCTCCCAACAAGAGAAAACAAGGGCTGAAAAAGAGCCAGGCAAATAAGTTCTTCATTTCTCGCTTTCCCATGGACTGCTCTCAGGTTTAATGTCTCAAAAAACAAAGACCCCTGTGAACTTGTGGGTGATATCTTGGGTCTCTTAGCAGCCCCTGTGTAGGGTCAGGAAGATGGCAATGTAGTTTAATCCCTCTCACTCACTTTTCTTCCACTCATACCATCAGTACCTCCATAAATGGCCTAGGCTCTGTTTTGTAGAGAAATCGAAAAGAAAACATTTAAAAGGAGTCAAGCAGAACTTAGAGTCTATATATAGCTGAAAGGAGAACTCAGGTTCAGAACTATTAACTTAGAAAACATGATTTTCAAGTCCACGTGACTGTGCCATCACTTAAAGAGTGTGTGTGGGTTGAAGGAAATACAGGTCAAGGAGCAAACCTTAGGTTTTGCAACACCTCCTGTTCATATAGAGGGGGTGAAGCCAGAAGACAGGAGTTGAGACAGAGTAGTCAAAGATGCAGAAAAAAAAATTCCACAGAGTGTAAGAACAGATCCAAAGAAGGAGTGACCTAAAAAGATGAGAACCCCTCAGAGGTAGGGTGGGAACTAACTGAGATCCCAGATAAGAGAAAAAGAAAACTACAGGTATGCTATACTTTGTATTAGTCAACACCTTGGTGCTGTGCCAAAAAAACCCTGAGATTATCGAGTTATATATTTGATTCATAGTTTGAGGGCACAGTTACTTTCGACATTGTCACTTTAGACAGTCCTTGGTGGCAATAAGTATATATTCATAGTAGAAGGGACTACTCATCTCAGGGTGGTTTAAAAGCACTAAAGTGGGGCAGGAGTCACAACAATTTTTTTCAAGACCATATGCCCATGACCTAATTTTTTTCTATTAGACCCCTACCTCCTAAGGATGCCAGCACCTTCCAATGTTGCCAAAGGCTGGCTACCAACTCTTTAGCGTATGAGTCTTTAGGAGTGAAGCTATAAGAAATGGCAAGATGTATGTGGTGGGCAGCTGGGGTGAGAATTCGTTCAGTGAGGGAGTAAGACTATATGGACCAGGGAGGGAAGGAGAAGAGGAAGTGGAAGCAGCTAGCATCATAGATCTGTGAAGAAACTTAAATGGAAATAGGAAGGAAACAAATTAAGCAACAGGAGGCCTTGCATTTGCTAGCTGCTAGAACCATAGACTTCAAGAGACGTGTGCGCTTATCTTTTCTCTGCTATCACCAGCTGATGAGGGAAAAATCGCTTCCCCCTCTGGGCATTTCCTCCTGTTGAGCATCTTTTAAGTCTAATTAGAAAGTTGTTGGTTACCAACACAGTATGTGTGCCACTTTTGCACCCTTAGGATTATCCTGCCATGCTGGTTGTTGTTGTAGTTCATAAGCATCATAGCTGGCTAAGATTAGTGGTTGCTTCCTCTTTTGGAAGCTTGCACATCACCTTTGGTACCATAAAAACTAGTCTTCAAGAAGGATGCCTTCAGGTCAGACCCAGTTTGTATCCTCAAGGTCCTATGTCTGAAGTGCATAACGTAACAGTCTCTAAGTGTAATATAAGGCGCCTACTTTTACTATACTGTCTGTATTAAGTAAGGTGGTACATGCAAAGAACTTAACACAGTACCTAAAGCAATCATAAAATATATACACTTTATCCATTGAAATAACAAAACTTATTAATGGGAAAAACTTGTAGCACATTGTAGCCTGATATACACAGAAAGTAGCATCTGATGATAAAGAAGAAAAGATTAGAAGAAATGTAGGTGGACCCAGATACAGGCAGTGCAATGATACCAGTTTGGCTATGAGGACCACACTTCAGGAATCTTAGAGAAGATGGAGGAAAGATGTCATAATGTCAGCCAGAGCTGGGTGGTATAAAAACATACCCAAACAGGAAGATAGTTGGTTTTCAAAATTTCTTCTATGTGGACGTGTGTATCATAGTGTGCATGTGGAGGTCAGGGGACAGTTTGTGGGAATCAGTATTCTCTTTCCACCGTATGGATCAAACTTAGGTCAACAGGCTTGGCAGCAAAGTGCCATTACCTGCTGAGCCATCTTGCTGGCCCAACATTTGAGTTTTAAATACATTTTCTATTCCAGGTGGAAGTAAGGTCATAATACAAAAAGCCAAAGATATCCAAGCTCACCTCAAAGCAGAACAAAGTTAAAAGATATCAATATGTACCATAAAACCACAACAATTAAGACAGTATGGCATTAGTATAACATAGAAACCAATGGAGAACAATAGAATCCAGAAACAGACTTGTGCATTATAAGTGATTTATTTATGACAAATGCAGCAGTTCAGAGAGGTTCAGAAAAGATGATCTTATCAGTAGATGGTGCTAGGCTATCTGCAAGAGCAAAACTCAACCTCTGACCCACACAAGAACAAAAGCAAAATGTCTGTGTGGTTTGTAGATTTAAATACAAAATCCTTTTAAATATAACCACTTGAATGTACCAGATCTAAGCAAGCAGCATCAAACCTACATGTCAATGGATGCTTGGATAAGAGATCTCCTGGAACACCAGGTGCTATAGCCTTTTAAAAGGAGAAGTAAATGAAAGGAAAGAGAAGAGAGTAAGGGAAACGAGGCAACAAAATGTGTGTGTCTAGGGGTTGAGAATATAAGCAAAGAAAGGTTGTTATTATTATTATTATTATTGTTATTATTATTATGTATATAAACACTATAAATTGGACACAAAAGTTACTAAAATAAAGAAGTTCAATTTCATCAAAGTTAAATTTTGAGTTCATCAAAAGATTAAGAGCAAATACAGAGGGCAGTTACAGAGTGTTGTGGTTGATCTTCATTGTCACCCTGACAGAGTTTAGATTCACCCTGGGAAGACACCTCTGGAGTGTGTCAGTGGGGTCATTTCCTAAAAGCTTTAACAGAGGTAGGAAGGTCTATCCTAAATGTGGGCAGTGCCAGTTCACACACTGGAATCCCTGGATGAATGGAAAGATGAATGCTGGTTACCAGTCCATCCTCTGCTTCCTAACTGTCGATACAATGTAACCAGACATTTCACATTCCTATGGCCACGCCTTCCTTTGCCTTGATGGTTTGTACTTCCTAACTGTGAGCCAAGACAAATACTTCTTTCCTGAAGTTACTATTGTGAGACATTTTGTCACAGCTATGAGAAAAGCAAATAAAACACAAAGTAGGAGAGTAGATTCATAGCTCATGTAACTCTAAGGTTACATCTCCAAATCTGGGGTTATAAAGAATTACACAAGTAAAAACAGGCAGCCCAATTAAAAACACACAAGCAAAGTCCTGAACAGGTAGGTTCCTTGTGATGGTAGAGGGGTGTCTTACTTTGTTTCTATTATATAGTTTCTATTCTATTACTTTGTTATTTCTATTCTATAATTTACTAATCTATTGCTGTGATAAACCACTACCAAAAACAAGTTGGGGAAGGAAAGGGTTTATTTCAGCCTACATCTGACATTCCATCACAAAACAGGCTCCAGGGCAGGAACCTAAGGCAGAAACCTACAGGCAGGAACTGAAGTAAAATATTACTGGTTTGCTTATGTTTTTATCACTATGGTTTAACTGTTCCCACAGACTTGCTTACAAGCCAGTCTGATGGGTGTATCTTTTCAATTAAGGTTCCTTCCTCCCTTGAAAAAAAAACTAACCAGCACAAGTGATCAGTGAGCATTTTAAAAATGTGTTCACTTTCATCAGTCATCAAGGTAACAAATCGAGATCAGAATGGGATTCAACTAAGTTCTCTCAGTAACAAAAACTGATGATATCAGGTAGTACCAAGCGTTGGTGAGCACATGAAAGCTAGACCTCTTCCACAGACAATGCTGATGGTAATTAAAATGAGGCAACAATGGAGGAGGAGGGATGGCTGCCCCATCTACTAAACCTAAACGAAGTGTGCACAAAGTCCATTCCTGGCAGAAATGAGGATATGAGTTAATTAAAGACATACAAAATGCATTCATTACAGTATTCTTCATTTTTGACAGTTCAGTGGGTCTCCAAGAGTGGAGCAGAGTTAGAAATGGCTGTTTGCTCATAGAATGGAATGCTTTACTCCATGGAAACAAACGAACCACTTATTATACTGGACATTGGTGACTCTCTCAAATATTATGTAAATTGAATGAAGCCAATTACCAAAAAGTACATGTTGATCTGATTCTATGCATATAAAGTTCAAAGCCCAGCAAAATTGATCTATGGTGTTCCATTTCGAAGTATAGGAAGCAGATGCATGGAAGAGAGAGGAGGGAGAGAAAAGGGGAGTGAAAGTGAGAGGGACAGGGAGAGAGGGACAGGGAGAGAGGATCAGGAAGGGAGGGAGAGAAGAACAGGGAGAGAGGGAAAGGGAGAGAGAGAGGAAGAGAGGGACAGGGAGGGAAGGAAAGGGAAAGAGGGATGGGAAGAGAGGCACAAGGAGAGGAAGAGAAGGACAGGGAGAGAGGGAGAAGGACAGGGAGAGAGGGACAAGGAAAGAGGGATAAAGAGAGAGGAACAGGGAGAGAAGAGGAAGGGACAGGGAGAGGGAGAAAGGGGGAGAGGGACAGGGAGAGGGAGAGGGAGATAGGGAGATAGAGAGAGGGAGTTGGAGAGAGGGAGAGAAACAGGGAGAGGGAGAGAGTGAGAAGGAGAGGAGAGAGGGGGAGAGGGAGAGGGAGGAGAAAGAACACTCTGGTTTCTGGCCATATTCTACTTCTTGACCTGCTAATACACACATAGCTGTATTAACTTAGTAACACTTAATCAATAGTTTAAAGATTCTGCACATTTCTATCTGTCTTCTCTGCTCAAGAAGAGATTTCAAAAGGTTTAAGAAATTTCATGAGTGCTGGAGGAAGTGTGAACTTCTACAGACATTGTGGAAATCAGTATGGCAGTTCCCCAGGAAGATGGGAATAGATCTACCTCAAGATCTGCATCATTGTTGGTCATATACCCAAAATATACTTCATCCTACTACTATTGTTCAAACATGTTCATTGCTGCTCTATTCACAATAGCCATAAATTGGAAACAATCAGATGTCCATCAATAGATAAAGAGATAAAGAAAATGTGGCATATTTATATATAACATTTATATATATAAATATATAAATTTATATATAAATATATATAAATATATATATTTATATATATAAATATAAATATATAAATATTTATATTTATAACAACCACTGAAAAATAAAATCATGAAATTCACAAGTGAGTGATTGGAACTAGAAAATATTTTCCTGAATGAGGTAACTCAGACTCAGAAAGACAAATATGATATGTATCCACTTATATGTGGTTGCTAGCTGTTAAGTCATTGATAAGCAAGCTACAATCTACATAACCACGGAAAGTAGGTCGGGGATAAGGGACTAGGGGGAGGGAGGGATCTCCCTAGAAAGGTGAAATAGAATAAATTGCTGTGCATGGATGAGGAGGGGGACCGGAATGGAAGGATCAAGCAGGTAAGGGGTGGGAGAGTTGAGGGAGGAAGTGCAGGGAGAGACAGCTAAAATTAAGGGGCGTTTGAGGGGTCATATGGAAACCTAATACAGTAGAAGCTTCCTATAATATACACATATATAAAGGTAAGCTAAATGAAATCGCCAAATAATGGGGACGGAGCTCCAGATGGACATCTCTTATCACTAAACGAATCTTCCACTGACAGGAATGGGTTACATCTAATTGAGTTCTAAGCCAAAGGAGTCTCGTAGGGAATCCTCAAAAAACCCAAGCCATTGTCAAAGCTGTTGCTGGCTCTCCATAGTCTGTTGGCAACACCTATTGCTCAAGACGACACCTATACAACTTATTGAGCACAGTGAAATCTGGCTGGTGCCTACCTGAGGGTTTCACCATTATAGACTAATATTCATGGTACCAGAAGGTATTCTTTACACACAACCGAAGGAGAAACATTAACATAGCTACAAACCCTTCAATCTACGAGAGTGACCTTTCTGCAAGATATGCTGGTGCAATCGTGGCAACAAAGCTTGTGGGAATAACAAACCAATATCTGATCTGAGTTAAAGCCTACTCCATCAGATGAAACTCATACCTGACACTACTTGGTTGACCAAGAACTTGAAACTCGATAGCTCCGGGATCTAGAGGTAAACCAAATACTACTCGTCTGGTAAAGCATAGCAATAAAATGACCCCTAAAGATATTGTGCTATACAAATAGATCTGTGCTTTGCTTAGCCATCATCAGAGAAGCTTCCTCTCGCAACAGATGGGAACAAAAATAGAGACCCACAGCCAGATAACATTGCAGAGAGTGAGAAACCGGAGATCCACAGCCAGATAATACATAGAGAGTAAGAAACCTTAGAACACTCAGTCTTAAAAGGAATGTCTCAATCAAATGCGTCTCCTCAGACCTCAGTGAAATCTGCTGGAAGAGGATGGAGAAAGGAGGGAGTCTGAGAGCCAGAGGAAATAGAGGACACTAAGGGACCAAGAGGCCTTCTACATACAACATGCACATATGAACTCACAGAGACTGTGGCAACATGCTCTGGGCCTACATGGGTCTGCACTAAATAGGGTTCTAGAGCTGAAAGGAGAAGTGGACGCACATAACCATCCCTAACCCAGAAGTTATCTCCTTCTGAGAGTCATTTGAAAAAAAAAAAGTTTTCTCCAAGAGAGTCTCACTGGGGAAGCAAAACCAGCAATAAGGAAGGTAGGCCTCAAGCCCAACACTACATGGCTAACACAAAACAAATCCAAGGGTGTCCTTGGAGGTCCTTTGTCTCATGATGTTAAGTCAGGGTGGTTGTCTGTTTTCTACCTTACAGGTCCTTTCAGTATATAGTGTGCCTTCTGGTTGGTTGGTTTGTTTTTTATGGGATTCCTGAGTGTACAAACGTGTGTGTCTTCATCTATGTGCATTTCTCGTGCTTTTTTTTTTTTTGGCTTTTTCTTGTTTAGCTGTTCTCTAATATTCTGATTTGATTTGTGTGTTTGTTTTATTTATCTTCTTATTTTATTTTACTATCCCTTAGATGCCTGTTTCTTTTCTAAGGAGAGACAGGAAGGATGTGAATCTGGATGGGAGGGAAGGTGGGGAGGAACTAAGAAGAGTAGGAGAAGGGAAAACTGTAATCAGAATATATTGTATGAAAAAAATCTCTTTGCACTTAAACAAAACCCAAAAGAAATTGATGGGTGATTTCTGTTTAAATAAGTGATAAGATGTTTCATCCTCCTTGCTCTGACGTCATTCCTCCACTCAAATTCCCTATCATATATGAACTTGTTCTCACTAAGAGTCAGTCAAGTTGGGGGAGGGTTAATGGATTACAACAAACTTTTCTTTTTTTTATTTTTACTTTAAAATATTCCTAGCAACAGTGTTAAAAAACACAATAACAACAACAAAGGCAAACAAACAAAAACCCCAAACTCCAGCCAGATGGGGTGGCCCATACTTTTGATCGAAGCTCTCAGGAGGCTGAGGCGGGCAGATCTTTGTAAGTTTGAGGCCAGCCTAGTCTTCATAGCAAGATCTAGGGCAGCCAGAGCCATATACAGTGAGACACTCTCTCAGGAAATTTAATAAAAAGGAAAACTACAGCAACAACAACTTTCTCTTCTCTGACAAAATCAGCAGACCTCACTCTCCTCTTTATTGCTGAGGAAAGAGAAATAGTGGGTCCAGCAAGAATCCTGGCATCAGAGGGTGGAGAGATTAAAAATTCATTCTATTACTCACCTGTCAAATGCTTATTCAACACCCATTGTATCCCTAGTTCCATTCTATGCATTACATACAGAGCAATGAAAAGAGAGTTAATGTCTTCATGTAGAAAACACAGGGCCTGAAAACATCATGATGTTTTGACATTTTAAAAAGCCTCTCTGGCCTGGAAAGTAACAGAAGGTCTTGCCTAGAACAGGCCTTTGATGTGCAAATCACTAACTTAGAGCCACATCCCCTCCCTCCTTTTGCCCTCAGCACCCCAAAAGACTGTATGTGTAATCATCCCAGGGTCAGAGACCAGGCCAACTAGGAACAATTCAATAACTTAGCGCTTGGTGAACTTTGCAAACTAGTTAATCTTGAACTCTTTGCCCTGCCAGTCTGTCCATCCTCATAGAAAGACCCAGAAAGTATGATCCCTAAGGCTTTTCCTGGCTTCTGTCTTCTGCCCCATGACCACCCTGTGTTTTCCCACAGGTAATATGCTGAGTCTGTGAGTCTAGGAAATCTATTTTTTCCTGAACTTGATGTGTGTCTGAATATGTCTGACCATCACAGAGAAGATGGAATGTCTCAATGTACAACAAGGATACACTGAAAGAATCTTCACCCTGGGGGTGCTGGGTAGTGAGGTCTAGGAGTAATACTTTGCTCCGAATAGATGGCAGTGGAGAATGTGTCACCCAAAGGTGAAGCCTGAAGGAAAAGATGAGTGTACTGAAGAATATCTGGGAGGACAGCCAGGAAGCAGGTGTGGCAGGAGGGTTAGCCAAGAAGGCATTGGTGGGAAGTGAAGTCAGAGGGAATAGCCCAGGCAGGTCACCAGAGGGGGTGAGGCTTGGTTTTTTCTCAGAACACTGTAGAGGGCCGGGGGGGGGGGGGGGGGGGGGGGGGGGGTGGTAATGGAAAGAATGATGTGCTCTGACTTCAGTTTAAGTCATATAGGCTGCATGGGGAGAATTCACAGAAGGTAGATGAAGATGGAAGAGGCCCAGATAAAAAGTCAAAATGATGAGAGAATCTGTAGTGGAGATAGTGAAAACTGGATGTATCTTATGTCAGTGACAAGAACAGGATTTACTGTTTGGAAGTGGCTGGGCGTCAAAGTGAGGTGGCAAGGTTTGGCCTGAGCAGCTGAAAGAATGGAGTCCTTGTCAATGGAGACTTGGGAGAGCAGGTGTTGTGGGAGTTTCTGAGCTGCTGTTTGCACTGGCTAGAGGGGATGTCTCATAGATATCCAAAATGGGAGTGATAAGGAGGCAGGTGAAGATAACGAAGATGGAGTTTGAAAGTCAAGCTAAGGTGTTGGAGTATCTTGAGACTGGATAAGGTCACCTTGGGAGAAGATAGATGGGGATAAGAGAACCTCTCTAATGAAGGGTCCTCTGGGATTGGCTCTGCCTCCACAGCAGGAAGGGAATGTCCTGGTGGTGAAAGAGCTGCCCCCAGGCTAGCTCTGCTCCAGATGGCTGCTTTGTTAAAGGTGTCAAGATAACTGAGGAAGTATAGTTGGCCCTCAATTGAGACTAACCTTTTGCCATAGCAAACCTCCTTAGTCACTCTCATCTTATCTCTGTCCTTAGCTCAGCTGGGATTTGAACAAGGGGCCACCCTAGGACTTTCTCTGACACTGCTGAAGTTTCCTTCCATGGTTTTTCTTTAACTTTGAGTCCAGTGCAGGGCATTCCACCCTCATGGTAGAGCACCCAGTCTCGGGGCAAGCAAGCCATCCTTCCCACAGTGAGCTGCGGCTGAGAGTTGGAATCTGGAAGAACACTGTCTCACACATTTTACTCATTAGCTGAAAATCTCCCAACGGTTTCCATTCTCCTCACAGTGAGTCATCAAATGAATAGAGTCCCTGCTCAGAAGTTAATCAGAACCACACAGGATTGTAAGGTTTGAACAAAGAGAAGTGTAAGGACAGGCTCCAAGGTTGAGCTTTATCTCTACAGCTATATGACAAGGCAGAATGAAGATCTTTAAAGGCTTGTCAAATTTTCCTCTTCCTCAGCTTCTCTGTCAAGCCAACAAAAGCACACAAAGCAAATTCAGAAAAATGAATTTAGCAGAGATGGGGTTAATTATCCCAGACTTATCCCAGTTCCTCAGCACACTTTTCCCGGACTCCATCATTTTCCCACCAAAGTGGTCATTGTTCTCATTTTTTTTTCTTTTTGCTTATTGTCTTTATTTTTTGTTTTTAAAAATTTATTCATTTTACATCCTGACTGTAGCCCCCTCCCTTATCTCCTCCCAGTCCCACCTCCTCTCCCTCCCTCATCCCCTCTATCCCCTTTCCCCCAGTCCACTGAAAAGGGGAGTTCTTTCTTGCCATCTGACCCTAGCTTATCAAGTCTCATCAGGACTGCCTGGATCCTCTTTCTCTGTGGCCTAGTAAAGCCACATAGCCAGGGGTAAGTGATCAAAGAGCAGACAACTGAGTTCATGACAGAGGCAGCCCCTGCTCCCCTTACTTGGGAATCCACATGGAGACTGAGCTGCCCATTGGCTACATCTACATCTGAGCAGGAGGTTTAGGTCCTCTTCACGCATGGTCCTTGTTCTCATTCTTTCATGTGTATTTTTCATACACGCTTCTTTCCTTTTGTGGAATGGAAACTGTGACCAGACACAAGCCTCTCATGACCAGTCCTGAAGACCTTCTACCCCCTGACCCCTAGCCCAGTTCTTAGGGATCTACTCTGTTGTTCCTACTAGGTATGAAAGTGGTCCAAGGATATCACTCTGAAAGGCAGTGTCTATTTCCTTTGGGAAATGACTCCTTCCAAATTACCAGTAGGAAATGGTAGGGAATGGCACAAGCATGTAGACCTGATCCCCAGCACCCACATAAAAGCCAGCCATGGTGGCACTTGCATGGTGGGCCTATAACTCTAGTTCTAGGTGAGAATCAGACTCAGGCAGATCTCTGGCACTTGCTGGCCAGCCAGGCTAGACAACTGAGTTTACTGAGAGAGCCTACCTCAACAAATAAAATGAGGAGAAATTGAAGAAGACATTGGTACAGTTATTATTATTATTATTATTATTATTATTATTGTACACACACACACAGTGGAGAGTTTAAGATCTCTGGAGATACGGGACAAAGAAAATTCTCCTTTCAACCAAGATCCTAGAGCGTTCAGAAATAAATTACAATCCAGTCTCTGCTTCTTGTGGCTGAGGAGACAGCTACTGTGCTGCCGATATCCCATCAAACAGTGATACGGATGAACAGAAATAGAGCCTCTCTTGCCCTCCCTGTGATGATGTCATCAAGGAACTTTGATAGGACTTTTCAAAGGGGAATTATTACAAGCAGCTTTTTCTCTTGACAAACATTTAGTGGGGACATTGCCAGCATGGGTGTCTTTTCTATGCCAGATATTTGCCTCATCTATACGAGATAGGAAGCCTATTTATCCAAGATTTTAACTAATTAATTACCTTCATTAATTATTTTTTTTTTCTCATTGCTGAGACAAAATACCTGACAAAACCAACTTGGGATCCCAGTTTAACCTTCTGGTTTACCATGTCAGGGAAGGCTTGGCAGCAGGAGCTTAGGCGGCTCACCGCAACGCATCCAGGGCCAGAGTACAGAGAGAGATAATTACTCGGCTTGCTCTCTCCAGCCTTCTCTAGTCAAGGACCCCAGCCCACAGACAGGTGCAGATCAGGCAGGATGGGCCTTCTCTATTCAACTACCCTAATCTTTTTTGTTAATATTTTATTTTTTTAATATTAATCACAGGTTATTTACTTTGTATCCCAGCCATAGCCCCCTCCCTCATTCCCTTCCAATCCCACCCTCTCTCCCTTATCTCCTTCTTGTCCCTTTCCAAGTCCACTGCTAGGGGAGGTCCTCCTCCCCTTCCATCTGACCCTAGCCTATCAGGTATCTTCAGTACTGGCTTCAATGTCCTCCTCTGTGGCCTAGCAAGGCCGTTCCTCCCTCAGGGGCAGGGGGAGGTAAAGGAGCCAGTCCTTGAATTCATGTCAGAAATATCAACTACCCTAATCTTAATGCCACCTGGCAAGCATGACTAGAAGCTTGTTGCCATGGTGATATTATATCCTGTCAAGTTTCCAAACATTATTAATTATCAGAAAACCTTTTAAACTGTGAGACTCCTAGATGCCTGGTCTGGTACTTCGTGTCTCAGATAAAATGGTGAGCAAGGCACTTGAGTCTTACAGTAGCAGCAGTGGGAAGGGCAAGCAACGAAGCAGATCCATCAGATCATGGGAAACTTATTAAGTGCTATGAGGTACTGTCGGGCTGCCAGCCCAGAGGGTGAGTCTTCATCAACTGCAGGCTAAACATAGAAATAAAAGCAAGTTGCATTTTTTTATGACTTACTTTTATTTATGATTTAGGAAATGGTTTTGGAGAGTCACAGCAGGATTTTTAGAAATGAAATTGCTTGCCCCTGAGTTAGGGCATTAGCAACATCCATGACCTCATGAAGGCAGCTCACATCTCCTAGAATGCTTTTCAAATGAGGTAGCTTTGCCTCTCTGAAAAAAAATATAAATCAAAGGAACAGCCCAAGTGCCCCAGAACTACTGTCTACTAAACAGCTGTTTCCACTTGTGCTGGCCCCTTTTCAGCAACTTGTAATGTCTAGGGATGTCTTTGTGACATCAACTATGAGAAAATAGTTGAGTACTCGCTATGGGGCTCTTGTTTGTGGGAAAAGTAGATCACACCTTCTCCTCGAGAGGAATGATGTATGGAGGTCTACAGACAACTTGGGCTGACACTAGTCCTTCTGAGGCTGACAGAATGCAGCCCATGCCAGAATCCTATGATCTGACAGCTTGTCTATTTTGATCATCCGTAACAAATCTTTCATGGCAACTCAGACATGTGGTCATTTTCCTGGTTTCTGGTAATTTTCTACTGATACTCCCAGAGCAGTTACCCATGTATTTACCCAGCTTTCCAACCTGACATTACATGGTCAGTCAGAGTCTTAAGTGTGACAAAACCTCCTCATCATTGTCACTGTACCAGTTAGACCTGGGCATCCCATGTTCATTTATTCTGTGCATTTTGAACAGTTGTGGCTCTTTGTCATTGCTTCCATATGACACACACACACACACACACACACACACACACACACACAGGACTTCTTTGATAAGGACTGAGAGCCACACTTATCAGTGTGTACATAAAAGTCATGTTAAATGGACTCAGTGGGTTGGGTTATAGATGTACATTTATATATATATAGTAATAATTATAAAAGAGATTACAAACTTAATAGGGAGTGGGAGGAGCACAGGAAGAATTGGAAGAGAGAGGGTAGAGTAGATAAGGGCTCAGGTAAGACATTCTCAAAAAAAAAAAAAGACAATTTAAATCAGAAAAAATTCATCAAAGGTTTCATCTGAACTTAACCTCTCTTAGATTGACAGCAAGTCTGTACATATCTTCTATGGAACTGTTAAGCTGATTTTATGGTAAACCAGGGTAAGAAAGACAAGAAACCCAAACTGAACTTTCCTTCGCTGGAGTAGGAGGCCAGTCTCTAAGCAACACCTCCCTACCCCCATGCCACTTCGCCCCAGCACACACGAGCACATAATTTTTTTTCTTTTACAACTTATTCATTTTATATCATGATTATAGTCCCCCTCCCTCATCTCCTCTCTCCCCTACTTTCCCTTCTGCATTCTCCTCATCCCCTTCTCCTAGTCCACTGAAAGGAGGAATTCTCCTCCCCTGCCATCTGACTCTAGCTTATCAAGTCTCATCAGGACTGCCTGGATCCTTTTCCTCTGGCCTGGCAAGGCTGCATTGCAAAGAGCAGGTAACTAAGTTCATGACAAAGGCAGCCTCTGTTCCCCTTACTCGGAAACCCACATGGAGACTGAGCTACCTACGGGCTACGTCTGAGCAGGGGGTCTAGGTCCTCCCCGTACATGGTCCTTGGTTGGTGCATTCATCTCTGCAGACTGCCATGGGCTCCGATTTTTGGCTTTGTTGATCTCCTTGTGGAGCTCCTGTCCCCTCTGGGTCCTTCTATTCCCCACTTCTTCCATAGGACTCCCTGCACTCTGCCCAAAGTTTGGCTGTGAGTCTTAGCATCTGCTTCGATCTACTGTTGGGTGGAGCCTTTCAGAGAACCCTCTATGGTATGTTTCAGTCCTGTTCCCTCTCTTCCACTAATTCTGGTGTCTATCCTGTTTGCCATTCTGAATGAGATTTAAGCATCCCCGTTAAGGTCCTCCTTGTTGTTTAGCTTCTTTAGCTCTGTAGATTTTAGTATGGTCATCCTGTTCCTGGTCCTTAAAACTGAGTCACATCTCTTCCTCATCTCCACAGATGAATTTCAGCTCGCTTCCATTTGAATTGCACATCTGTGTGGTTCTACATCCACAGGTTGCAAATGCCTTTGTTTCTCCCAGATCTGCTGTTCTACTCTGACTCATGCTCCCCTACTTTGGCTTCTCACTTTCTCTCTCAGTGAAAGCTTGACACCCCATCTTGACCCTGCCTGACTCAGATCCCATCAACCTGGGACTTGCTGAACTGCTCTAACTTTTCTCTTCCTCTATGTCACCTCTGGCAAACATAAATTCACATGGTGGTACTTCCCCATACAAATGCATACAAAGTATTATGGGGTACCAAGGTGGCTGTGTGATGTTTGAAAGCTAAGCCCTGCTGAGGTATTTTATGTTGTTATCTTAGTGTGTTTCCTGTGGACACCTGACAAGGGGAGCCTCAAAAAGAAAAGATATTTACTTATTAAGGTTCCAGAGATTTAAACACGTAATACTGTAATACTGAGTACCCATATCTGTTGAGAGCTTTCTTACTATTGGAGACCCTCTACTGGTTTTCAAAATGATACAGGGTATTATACAGCAAGACAGAGCAATCAATAAATCAATGAGAGAGAGAGAGAGAGAGAGAGAGAGAGAGAGAGAGCGCTCATTTGGATGACAGACAGAGCCTTTGCAGCAACAATCCATTAATCTGCTAACCCACTAATCTCCATGGCAGGGTCCTCATGATTCATTTACCTCCCAAACACAATTAGCAAGGGAGATTGGAAACTGACTTTCAGCAAACCCATCTTCGGTTCCCAGAACCCACGTTGAGTAGCTCAAAACAAGCTGTAACTCCAGTTTCAGGGGATCCAATATTCTCCCTGGCCTCTGGGCACCTGTAAGCATGTGGTGCACATGAACTCATGCGGGCCCCTACACATATCAATAAATTAAGAAGAAAATTTAAAAAGAACTCTTTTTGACAAAGACATATGACTTCAAAATATATAGAAGCTTTTCTACCCAGGGGTAAGAAAAGTGATAAGAATAATAAAAATGATAAGAAAACTGAGAACTATCCGAACAGATGCACCATGTAATTAATTTAAACCTGACACAAAAACATTATTTCCCGGGAGTCAGAATAATTCAAGAGAATCAAATGAATAATTACACTTCCAAAAAGCCGTAACAGATGTACTTTTCTCCATTTATCCTACTACCTACACCTGAAGACCCTGGACATCACCTATGGAACAGAAAGCAGGCGATTCCAAAGGGAGCAGATAGAGAGGGCACTTTGGGACCCATGGAACGAAACAACAGTGCAACTAACTAGATTTCATTTTGCCTCAAGAATTCTAAACTTGGAAATGAAGATGCCGAAAACCTGTGAGCACAGACTGAAACAGCCGCAACAAAAGCTTCTTTCTCTAGCCAAGAAATCAGGACATGAGTAGCCTAGCAAGACAGGGAACTTTTAGACTATAATTTCTTGACTCTGTCAAAAGACCGCAGAAAGAAGTTGTGGTCCCATCCCCAACCAGTGCAAGGGAAGGCCTAATGGGAAGTGCCAGAGGTAGAGACACAGAGCAGTTTTAAATAGTTGAAAAAGCAGTCTGTACAACATAACGATCCAGTGAAGAAACGTTATGTCTGTGCGTGGACAAGACTGAGATGATATAAAAAAAAGCATTTGGGAGAAAGTAACATCTACTCATGGTTCACCACTCTCAGAGAAAGGACCATTTAGCAGGAAATGTATCCAACTTGGTAAATGAACATCTACGGGAAGAACCTGTGGCTCTCTGGAGCTGTACTTACCGTGATGGTGAGCGGCCATAGAGGTCACAGGAACCCAACCCAGGGCCTTTACAAGAGCCTCCAGGTGTCCTGTAATGTTTCCAAAGTTTTCCTAAGCAAGTACAGAGTTTCAGTTTAGAGCTATAATGGTTACTGGATATTACATTATAACGCATGGGTTTAATGTTTCAGTTGCTGGCAAAAGACAAAAAAAAAAAAAAAATGTGTTGCTTTTTAATTTGGGAACCAGGAATGGTTCCTTCTTTTAGTCAACACCGTCCTTATTTCACATAAACACTACAAGTTTTATCTGGTGCACAGAAGCAAGATAAGAAAACACTGGCAAAGCTATTTGAGAGGGAGACATTGTGTCTTCTTTATTTCTTATGACATGAAGGTCTGTATAAAATGTTAAGAAATCTACATGAGTTTCTTAGAACAGATGAATCTAAGCAACTCATAGAATATAGCATCAATATAGAAAATTAATGTCTGCTTATTAAAATTAAAATACAATATTATTTATACTAAAAATGAAATATTTAGGTATGAACCTAGTAAACTGTGTTTATAATTTGCTTATTCAAAAACTAGAAAATACCAATAAAAGACACCAAAAAAAGACACCAAGTGATGGCTAAACTGTGGATTGGAATGTAAAAAAGTATGTCAGTTCTCTGCAAATTAACATACAGGTTTGACAGAAAGCCAGTCAAGATTTTTGTAAGATATGTCATAACTATAGAAAGAATTGTTTGAAGATTATATGGACACCTAAAGAAATTAAAAAGATACTTAGAAAGAATAAAAAGTGGCTGAAATTACTGTGCTCCATTTGAAGATGTGATATACTCCAGAAGCCGAGGCTGATACTCGCTGAGTACTGACACGGATCAAAGTTGCAGAGCACAGAACCCATGTGAAGGACTACACAGGTGTAACCGGCTGATGGTTTTAATATTCATTTACTTTTTATTTCATGTATTTGAGTGTTTTTGCCTGTACATATGTATATGCATTACATGCATGCAGGGTGCCCACAGAGGTCAGAAGAAGGGACCCCATACACTGGAGTTGTAGTTGCCATGGTTGTGAGCTGCCATAGAGGACATAGGGATCCAACCCAGGTCCTCTGCAAGAGCCTCCAAGAATCCTGTAATGTTTCAGATGGTTTTTGCTGTTGTTATTTTGTTTGTTTGTTTTTGAGACAGGGTTTCTCTGTGTAGCTTTGGCTGTCCTGGCCTTGCTTTGTTAACCAGGCTCACCTCAAACTCACAGAGATCCATCTGACTCTGCCTCCCTGAGTGCTGGGATTACAGGCATGCAGTAATGAGTTCCCTTCCCCCCTTTTCCCTTCTTCTCTCTCTTTTTTTTAATTTTTAATTTTAAAAAATAATTTTACATTCTGATTGTAGCCCCTCCCTCATCTCCTCCTGTTCCCACTCTCTCTCTTTTCCCTCTATCCCCCTCCCCTAGTCCTCAGAAATGGAGGGTCCTCATCCCCTAAATCTGGCCCCAGCCTATCAAGTCTCATCAGGACTGTCTTCATCCTCTTCCTCTGTGGACTGGCAAGGCTGTCCCACCAGGGAGAAGTGATCAAAGAGCTGGCAACAGGGTCCATGTCAGAGACAATCCCTGCCCCCCTTACCATGGCACCCACATGGAGACTGAGCTGCCATGGGCGACATCTGAGCAGAGGGTTTAGGTCCTTGGTTGATGCATCAGTTTCTGCAGACCTCAGATGTTTTCTTAAGCAAGTACAGAGTTTCAATTAGTGCTATAATGGCTACTGGAAATTAAATTATAATGCAGAAAAATAAATATAAAACAAACTTCTAAAAGTGATAAAAGGGTCTATAATTAGAGAACAAACTTTATTTAAAGTAATATTTAGCTTCTAAAACCTTGAGTTACACTTAACTCTTGAGAAAATTATTTATCTCATTAAATAAAAAAAAAAAAAAGAATGTAGTATGAGGTGGTCAAAGTGACCCAGAGTAAAAGCCCGTGTCAATCAACATTTTTAAAGGCTTAATTGTACAGTTTCTAAAATTGCTTTCTTTTTCAAATTTAAATTTTTATTTTGGAAATCTACTTATTAAGTTCCCAACTAAGCCTTGTCCTTGTGAATAAATGGATATGTTCATGTGTCCTTGTGGGTTGTGTATGCATGTGTATGTTTATGTGAGAAATCTGCTTTGCATTTTCACACCATAATGAAGTCTTTCATATAATTATTGTTAAAAATGAGTCTTCTCAAGTCCTGTTAATTTTCCTGCTGCTAAAACACTTCAGTTGTAGCCCTGAAGCCATGTCCTGGCTGCCTTTTTCTTGGTTATACACATTATATTAGTCATCCGAGATGGATTTTCTTTTAGTTCACAAACCATCCCTCACATGGTAGTGTGGTCTGATTAACTGTTTTTGCAAAGAGAACCACATCAGCTGTAACAAGCAAATAAGGGTCTCATGCATAGACATCCAAAGCATGGACAACTTCCAATCTAAGTATTGGCCACTAAGTCTGGGCCCAAGGTAATGTTTGTGGAAAGAAAGGTGATAGGTTCCCATGACAATGATGGAAGCAAAGACATATAGTACTCGGGTGTGATCTGCCTTAAGTAACTTATAATCCTTCTACCTCAGAGGTTGGAACTGCCAACCACAAGACCAAAGCTCAAGACCAAACTGTCAAGACAGCCAAACAGAATTGGCCTCTGATGGGAGCATGAAGAAACTGTCAACTTGTATCCAGTAAAGAATATGTGGCTCCTGTTCCCTGAGAAGCCCTCATTTATGTCTAGTGGAATTGTTTGGAAGTAAGGGTAAAGTTACAGGATCATTTAAAACATGAGGTGGTGAATAATGGCCTATTTTAGTAAAAGCAGCTTTATGAGTACAAATGGCTTGTATTAGCTCCTATTCTATTGCTGTGATAGAATACCATGACCAAGGTAACTTATAGAAGGAAGGTTTTATTTGGGTCTTATGGTTCCAGAGTGAAAAAGGTCCATCGCCATCATGGTGGGGAGCATGGCAGGAGGCAGGAAGGCATGGCATTGGAGCAGTAGCTGAGAGCACACACCTTGATCCACAAAAAAGCACAGAGAGCTCACTGGGAATGGCATAAGTCTAGTGCATGTCTCTGAAACCTCAAAGCCCACTTTCAGTGACACACCTCCTTCAACAAGGCCACGCCTCCTAATTCTTCCCAAATAGTTCTACAAACAGGGGGCTGGGTATCAACGGGGGGGGGGGGGCATTCTCATTCAAGCCACTACATGTCTCTTCATATCCAACAAGCCAGAACTGAGTGCTTGTGACAGGGATTGCATGGCTTTCAAAGCCCAAAATATAGCCCATCTGCTCTTTTACAGATAACGTTTGGAGATCCCATCCAAGAGAAAGGTGAGTTTGGGGTCATCGCTGCAGTTTCAGGTGTGTGTTCATGTTGGAGACACACCCAGGGCATGAACTCAGAGGAACTTTGAGGCAGAGAGAAGTAGAAAGACCCAGGCAGGGTGCCTCTACCACAGCAGAAGAGCATAGAGTACAGAGTCCCAGGTGCAGTCAGAGACCAGAATAAAAGAGTGGTTGTATTGAAAGGGAAAAAAAAATCTCATGGATTAAAGTAAGTAGAAGGCTCCATAGGTTTGTGGGAGTCACACTCATCTTGTCATTGAACGGACTAAAGCCAGGGCACCAAGTCCAATTTCAATGGTTTTCTGGTGAGTTTGAGGCAGAGGTCAGTTTCAAGAGCTCAGTGATGTGCGGCTTCTCTACCACGAGAGTGAGTTGCTATGTTCAACAACTTGCTTCTTTCTGTAAAGTCAGAGGCAGCTGGGGATATACACTCTAATTCTAATGTGGTGCAGCCGCTTACCATCAACCATAGATGAAGAGATTAAAATATTTCCCAGGAAGGGAGAAGTCACATACCTGAAATGTCTCAGTGGATTTTATCATGCTAAAAATTATTTGTTCCGTGAAATTCAAACCTCAGTGGAAGCCTTTTTGTGCCTTTTGTCTCTCAGTGGTATTCCCAGGAAATCATGATTAAATCAACCTTAGGTTTTAACTTGTGGGGAAGCAAGAACTGTCTAGACCTCTATGTCTTTTTGTTCTCCTCTCCCCCTGCGTTCCGCATTCCTCACCCATTGCCTGTGCAAGTGTACCTGCAAGTACGTATTTGTGCAGGTGCGAGAATGAGTGTCGGTGCGCATGCACATATGTAACCATGCTTCTGGAGGCCAGAGGTCAACCTTGGGTGTTGTTTCTCAGTAGCCTTCTACTTGTTTCTTGAGGCAGGATCTCTCATTGGCTTGGAGTCCACCAGGTAGGTTAGGATGGCTGGCCTGCAAGCCTCACCTCAGGGACCTGCCTGTCTTCACCTTCGCAGGGTTGGGATTACAGTGTGCCCCCATGGCTAGCTGTTTTATGTGTTGATTTGGGAGCTCTAATTCAAGTCCTCCTGTTTGTTGGGACAAGCAGTTTGCCAACTGAGCTCTTATCTCCTCACCCTTATCTACTGTCTCATACTTCCATCCCACCACGACCCAGTCTCAACTATTAATCTTCTCAGAATTATAATGTGGCATAAACTGCCACCGAGTGAAGCAAAATAAGGCTGAAAGAAGAAGTTATGTTTCTTCAACTGACTCATAGGAAGGAAACCTGGTGAGCAGGCAGTTGGGTGATTGGCCTCTGACTCACTGGAGATTTGCAGCTGCCTGTCACCGTTAGTGATACTGACATTAGTGTGCTATCAACAAACCACCAAGCTTCTTTGGCAGCACAAACATTTAAAACCTCAGTTTAGACTTAACTGCTTGTTGGTTCCAAACAATGAGTTAAACCAGCATTCTGGGGCTTTAGAAAGCTTCTTGGACAAATTGTGTAAGACCTTGCCTATGGTTTTGAAGCATTGTGCCAGCACTCAATTCTGTGACCTTGTTCTTGGGAAATACTCAAGTCAAATCTATGTCATTTGTTCTATGCTGTGGTTGCAGAGGATACATCTCACCTGAATTCACAGGATGTGGGCTAAGATTATGTTCAGTGATGACTTTAGGAATAGAGGGAACATTTAAACCAACTAGAAAACATGAAATCAATGCGCTTCTCATGATTCCCTCAATCCATCAATCTTCAGCAGCCTCTATGGCAGCATTAGAGGTGCCAGGTTGATCTCCCCACGAAAGCAACTTGTGGCTATATGGGCTTTGACCAGCTTACAGCCTCCAGCCTTGACATCAGAGCATCTCCCTGGTTTCAAAGCTGAGGGGATCCTCAGTCTCCCAGGCATCCATTAGACAATGGCTGAACACACTGGATCATGGCTTTTCTTTAAAAGACCAGCTTCTCAAATCTTTGTTCTGGAACTTTCCACTGGGCTAGCCAAAGGTCACTGGGATCTGAGGCTCAAACTGGCCAATCTCATTTCCTTCCCTCTATATCTCCATAAGTTATCATTTCCTTTCCTCTATATATTCATAAGTTATGACCCAATACGGTGACAGGATGCCTGCTGCCACTGGGTTCTTGGGTTGAAATTTACCTCTCAGGGTTAATAGTATTAGGAAGTAGGTCTTTGGGAAGTTCTGAGCCAAGGGTAAAGTCTGAGATCAGAGACCCCAAAGAGCCCCTTTTCTCTTTCTGTCATGAAGGGTACAGTGACCAGCTAGAGTCTGCAAGCCGAAGAGCAACCCCGCTAGATGCCCATTTGCAACTTCTAGCCTCCCAAACTAGGGCAAACAAACTTGTTAGTTAAGCCTCTTTGCCTATGGTAGTTCATATAAAAGCCCAGACAAAGGAAGGTATCCACAAACCTCTTGAATTCTTAATTCTACTTCAGTACCTGTATGTTCGAGGACATATTTGGCATGGTAATATGTCCCCCCAAGGAACTGACCAACTCAGGTTATATTCTGTTAAGGGAAAAGATATCTGGAGGAGAAAAGTAATGGGAAGTGCTAAGGACAAATCTATTCCCCCTTTTCCTTGAATGAGTAGGAATAAACGCAGAGGTAGAGAAAGAGTCAGACTGTCAAATGTTGGGCCTTGCCTTCTTCACTCCTCAGAGCCTCTCTGGAGAAGGACCTATAGAAGTACAGAAAGATATTGGGAAATTGAGAACACAGCCTAGAGGTGACTGAAAGCACCCAGAAGAAGCCTCACATGTATTCTGGGGTGTTCATGGGTAATAGAATGCAGCATGTCCAGAAAGAGCTTCATAGACAGCAGAATGATGTATCTCTATGTGACCATGGATTCTGGTTAAGGCCAGAGAAGTTCAAGGTGATCCGTGGAAATGCATGGGCCTGAGGTTTAGAAGTGGCAGCCATTGAATTGATTTCTGGTGGCAAGACATCATCAGTGTTCCATTGATACGAACACTACTGCTTGCTAAGGGACAGTCTGGACCAGAAGAAACTTGGGAGACATTAGCAAAGAACCCAACTCAACCCCATAGAGGTGCCTACAAGGACTGTAGGTCACCATGTTGATTTTCATACCCATAGCCACATGACAAGGGCACTCTTGCCAGAAACAGATGCAGGTACTAATGTCCAGAGAGCAGAGGGTTTTGGCGGATACCAATATATAATGATTGATCATGTAAGTCTATTCTTCCCTTCAAAACTCCCTAAGTCTGAGGGAGCACAAGGAGAACTCGGCCGACTGTAGGAAACAAAAGTTGCATATTTTTGCATGTCTGAAAGGCACATGAATTGATTGATTGTCATAGGGCATTTGTATAAAATATTTTGTTTTGAACTTTATTGCAAGCTATAGACCAAGAGTAAGCAGTATCAGTCCCTTAACTCATAGCTGAATCACAACTGCCTGCAAAAAGCCGCCAATGGCTGAATAAGCAGAGTTTCTCTGAGAGGTGAAAGTTTGGTTTCTCAATAGAACACATATTCCAATGGGTGGGAGAGGAGCCACTGGTAAAAGCCAAGGTATTTCAGCTAGTGTGGGGGCCATTTGTTAGCACTGAATCATCATCCCTTTCACAGCCTTGATTACATCAGAACACTTTGGTGGAATCTTAATACTTTGTAATTCCCCTCTGGACAGTGAAAGATTCAAGATACAGCATCAGTACCACACCTATCTTTTCACAGCAGCCCAAATGGTCCTCAAGAGAAGTCAAGTCACTTAAGACATCCTAATGCCTTCTGTTTCCCTCTGAAGACAAGCCCAGGTCCCTCAGGGGACCCTTGCATTGATGTGTTGCACTCTGGCCTCATCTCCATTATTCTCCTCTCATTTCCTTCTTCAGCCATGTGGCCACTATGGAATGTTCTTTCCTGAATTCCAGCACAGCAATCCTGCCATCTGTCAGATGTGAACCCTGATCGCACCCTGACAGTGAGACCCTGGCTGTCCTCTCTAAAATTACAAATTCCCACTCCTTTCCTGACTCCATTGCTCTCTGTATGTGTGAGGTACAACATAGTTTATTTGTTTGTAAACCTGTTGTACTATTAAAAAACAAATATGCAATTTTTACTGGTTATATCTCTCCTTAGAATGTAGGCTCTTCCCGTGAGCTCGGACTCTTCTGCCTATTTTGTTCACTGTGGAGCCCAACACTGAAAACGGGACCAAATGGGCAGTGGATACTCATGAAGCTCTAGCTTCCTCTCAGCGTCTCCAAGTTGTTACTGATGTGGCTTCCTTTCCTCTGGCTCCCTTTAACTCTTTTTCTTTATATTAAAGCAAACACAAAACAAAACAGTTGCTAGATGCAATGATGCCCCCTTTTCTCAACTTATGGAAATTCAGACATAAACATGTTTATTTTCTCCTTCTATGTGGGCAGTGGGGGCTGTGGAGTGTTGACAGAATAGGATCTGGGCTGGGAATTTTAGACCTGGCTTTTCTAACCCCCTTCACCTCCTGAAGTTACCAGACTCATATTCCTGCCTAGTGAGTCCCCGTTGTCTCCTCAGCAAAGTGACTGAGCTTGGGCTGGGCTGGAGACAGCCTAAAGGCCCTCTACTGTTTCCTGCAAACCCCTGCTCACTGACTGCATTGCTCCAGAAGCACATGCACTGGGCTACTGGGCCAGGCTCCAGACACTATTATTTCATGGAGTAAATCACAAGCACAAATCTAGAACTCTGGAATGGAAAGCGGTATGCAGGGGCCCAGCCCAGAGCACTGGAAGAATTCTCAGTACGGTTTCCTCCTGTCTCCAGGGAAGGAACATTCTGAAGAGATCTCTGCAGAGCATGGGTGGAGGCCACCGGCTGGAGGCCAACACCCTAATCCTTGGCACTGCCCTTCCTCCCACACCTCAAAAGAAGCCACAAGAAGAGTTGGAATGAAGGGGTGCTGCCTTTGAAATGCAGTCTTCCTTGCCAACACCTACTCTGAGGTCCTCTGTGCCTCTTTCAGGAGGTTGTTGATGCTAGACCCACTGACTTCCCAGCCTTGAGGATTCGTGTTTGTGTCATACAGAAAATACCTGGCTCAGGGTTTGTGTTGTTGTTTGGGTTTTTGTGTTTTGTTTTGTTTTTTTTCCTTCAGGTCAGTAAAGACTGATGGGTGAGTGATTCGGATCTATCTGAATGTAAGGCTGTGTGAGCTGAAACTTCTGATTGCCTCAGGCCATGGCAAATGAGGAGAGGAACCAAGAACAAAGCCCTGAGGCCTGGATCCCTCCTGTAAGCTCACGTGCCTTCGGTGAAACAAAAGCCCAGCACACAGAGAGCATGCAGAATGAAGTTTAAGAAGCAGCTACCGTTGCCTCCTAAAACTGCTAACTCCAAAAATCAACTCCCAGTTTCCACGTGTCAGTGCCCAAATGAGACCACGGCTTGACAAAGCCTTTGGGAGTATTCAGTAATTCCTCAATATTCCTCAACATGCCCTGGGCTTTCATCTTTACAGAGCCTGTCAAGTCTTGTCCCACTCTCCTCCCCACACATGTGTCTTTCGTATACACCCACAGAAAGAAAGCTTGTTTTCCCCTGTTTTCCAGATGAGAGGATGGAGCCTGGGGGAAATGGAGTAACAAAAAAAGTACCCAAAAAGTAGCCAAAAGGCATTTCAAATCTAGGTCTGTGTCTGTAATGTAGGGTGTTTCTCAATTTGTGGTGGACAAGTTCCTTAAATACGAGCTGTGCACGAGTCTGGGGCATGAAACCGCAGAGCCTACAGATGAAGTTGCAAACTGTAGCTCAAAGTCATCAGGGGAAGAGCCAAAGGGAAGAGGAACCATAGTGCAGGAGGACCTTGCTGTGTCTCACGCACGCTGAGTATTTACATGTGTTCCCCATTCAGTCTCCATAGCAACTGGCAGAGATACAAAAATGCCTCCTCACTATGTGTAAGAGGATGAGCAGAGGGCCCTCCAAGATCCTCTTTCTCCCAGTGGGCAGGGATATTTCTATCTGCAGGCTCCATGACTTCTCCCAGCAGCTATTTTGGCATGAAAGTTTCAAACAGTGAATGCATTTGATAGGTATTTGAACTGCATATAATGGAAAGGCCTCATATCCTGCTGCTGTTTCCAAATAATTATTCATAGAGTCAGGAAAGGATTTTCTTATTAGGCAGTAAGGGACAGAGAGAGGCTGTGGTTTCTAGCTTTTAACTACAATGTCAAAGGCGTGTCTCCATTTTTCTTAGCATTTCCAAGCATATGTATTACCTAATTCTCCCCAAAGAATCAAAATTGCTCTATGATGCATATGTATTAGTGATAGAGTTCTGAAGTTCTGAGCCAGTGACCATCTTTCTCAGAAACCTCCCACTTCAATTCTTGCTCCTACATCGCCCTTGAAGTGATCCATGTCACCAGAGACCCTCAAATGCTGCATGGAAATTTTGCTTTGGTAAGAAAGTTTGTGGCTGCCACACAATCCAAGCTGTGTCATACATGCAAGCAAGCGTTTTCAGTCTCGACCTCTTTAGTTTGTGTCTTACAATGGGATAGATGATGTGTGCGGTAGGTGCTAATGCATTTGTGAATTGAAAGTATTCAAACGCTTTGAGGGAAGCAAGAGTAAAAGCATTGCTGCCTCTCTCTCTCAACACTGACCTTTTACAAGCTACAAACAAACCTTTCCTATAGTCAACCAAACTTCACAGTCTACAAATTATCAACACAGATTCCAAGGCCCATAGGAAAAACTCCTGTGCAGGTGTCTCACTGAGATTGGATTTTGGACAGACTAGTGAGTCTGATGTGGATACAGAGAAGGTAGCTCATAAACATACTAAATAGAATCAGAATTTTCAATGATAACTATCAAATGTCACCCACCCAAGCTCTTACATGCATTTTTTAAAATGGAAAATCATGCACAAAATAAAATTTGCATTCTAGTTGTGCTCAATGGGGGAAATTTTATATAGAGACTGGATTGATTGAAGCTTTGTTCTCAAAATTCCAGCTGGCATTTTATGTGGTGAAACATGCAAATTAGATGGTAATTTCTTTTCAACATTCATGCCAACTTTGGAAAAAAAGAATCACAAACAACATATATGATCTCCCCCCACCCAAACACTGGTTTATTTTTAAGTAAGTTAACACCCTATAAAAATCTCTGTCCTATCTTGCTGGGCAATTACATAGGAGGTTGGCTGAAGCTATCACACATTTGCTGGGCATCTGCTTTGAATATGGAAATTGTAGAAATAAAGTAGACAGCCCTTGCCTTAAGACACATATAAGCCTCTCACCTGGGAAGGATATACATTTATAGTTTTTAGGAGATGGCCCTAGCTCATGGGTAGCTGTCAGAGTACACTCCCCTGAGGACCTCACTGTCAGCAGAAAGCTGACTGGCCTGGCTGACTGTGGGCCAGGCTGATAACTTCGGTCCACTGGGAGTTGCTGTCCACAGTCTGACACATAGAGGCTTGCTTTCTGTTCATTCTCTAGAAGTTGCTTTAGGAAAAAAAACACTTAAAAAACAATATAAATATTATCCTTTAAAAAAACAATATAAATATAGGCCTTAGAAATGTTATTATAATAAACATTATGAGATATTTGTGATATATAAGGGACCATGTTAGATTTCAGTGATAAAGCTCTTCCTCTCAAGACATCATGGTAAGTTTAAAAGAAGATAGATCCGTAAGAAAATGACTCAAATGTATGTAGAAATAGGATATGGGAAGGGTACCATCAGAATCCAGTTGAGTCTTGGCTCTTTGACCTTAGCTGGCTCATTGGTGTTGATCAAGTCCCATGACTTCTCTGACCTTTGCTCTCTTTAATTGGGACATAGGTTTGTGACCAAGGAAAGAGAAGTTGTTTACATTCTCTCCAAGTTGCATTTCTGTTTAAAAATCCCCTGGCTTTTTGAACCTTTTAGAATTAATCTTTACTCTGTAGACAAGATTCTCTTTGACCTATGTATGCATTTCCTATAGCTGCCAGAGGGAAGTACCACAGTCCTGAACAGTATAAATCTCTTGTTAAGCAGTTCTGGAAGTTAGAAAGTTGCAGATCTAAGTGTCAGGGATGGAGGATCAATTCATGCATGTCCTCTTCCTTCCAGATTTTTTGATGTCTCTGACAGTCCTTTCTTGAAGAACTCTGACTTCGTGTTCACATGTTTTCCTCTCTGTCTGAATCCAAATTTCCTCTTTTAATAAGATACCAATTCGGTGTGGGGCTCTTCCCTCTTTTTACAACTTCATTCTATCCATATCATTGTAGCTGACTCCATTTACAAAGACTTATTTCCCATAAATCAGTTTCACATTCTGAGGTTTGTTTGTTTGTCTGTGTGTTTCAAAGATTGAGAGAAGTCCAATTCAACAGTAACAACCTTTACTCTCTCCTGGGTTCATTCTGACCCAAGATAGTGAGTAGTGTTTGCTCATTTCGGTTGTCAGTTCTAACCAATTGGCGTGATTAGGTGGGATAGCATAAACAGAGGGTCATCAGATGACATCTGGAGTTACAAGGATGATAGATATTTTCTGTTTTCTTTTGTCTTGTTTACAGGGTACAGAGAACAGGGGCTTGTCAGCCCACCTGAGCAGCAGAAGCCATAAAAATCCTGTCCTTCATCATGGAAATAGGGAATCTCACCAAAAATTGAGAAATGTGAGAAACATAAAATAACCACTTTCTTTTCAGATCTCTTCAATTGAGATGATCCCCAAAGGTGGTTGCCAGCTTGCCCTCTACTTCTGCTGCCACAACTCTTACAGAGCTGTTAGTTCCATCCAACCGCATCAAATCTCAGAGGACTCAGCAGGTTCAAGGTAAGAGGGACTGATGATTTGGAGAGAGTTGTACCCTTAGGTAGGAACAGGCCCATGACCTCTCTGTGTATTACCTCTGCAGAAGTAGTGAGGGATAACTTACTTCCGCTGGAGTGTCACAGCTGGCTAAGAGTCACAGCTGGCTGAGTCACAGTTGGATAAAGATAGAAAATGGAGAGATTCTGGAAGCACAAAGAATGAATTCTCATTCCGCTCTGGGCATGTACCAGTGTAAAACTACCAGGAGGTAGCAGCTGCTGTGGAAGCAAAGGCAAGTGGAGGGGTGTCTGGCTTCAGCTAGAAAAGAGACTACAGACGGTAGGAAAGCAGCCATCCGTGCCAATGGCTATGAAGGAAATACTTTCATGTTACTGAGTAGGGAGTGCCTGAAAATATCAGAGGTAGCTTGGGCTATTCAGAAATGTGTGTGTGTGTGTGTGTGTGTGTGTGTCCTGTGTTGGGGCTCTTGTGGGCAGCCTGACTAAGGATTGCTCCGTAGAGAGGTGATTCTGCTAAGGCTTCTCACCTCACAGCATTTATGAGGGGTAAATGTTCCTGACTTGGCACTTTCCTTATCAGAAGAGTGGGCTTGGGTGGGCCCAGGCTCTCTTTCACAGTTTTTCCACTGTGGAAGCGACATTATTTCATTAGGTAGTTGATCGACACATAATGATGCTAGCTTTTCATTGTTCCCCTCACCTACCCCTTTGGTAGCACCTTTCTATACTGATTCTTCTGTTATCTATGCAACTTTCTTAGACCCCAGAAAAGGCTTCAAAACCCCTTTTTCTTCTTGACCTTTGCCTTCCCTGTGAGACCATGCCCCGTCTTGCTAAAGATAAACCAGTGATATATGGAAAGAGTGCAGTCATCAAGACCCAGCCATCCTACACCAGTTACCGAAGTCAACTAACAAACTAACCACAAGTACATGAGTAAGTCTAGCTGACATCAGCCAAGCCCCACCCAGATTAGCAGAACCACCCGGTGACCAGTAGAATCATAAGGAATAATTATGAGGAAAAAAAGAATGGTTTTTGCTTACATCGCTTAATTTGGGGGTGGTTTGTTATACAACATTAATTACACAGCTGTCTCCATCATGCAAGGGTAAAGAGGCGGAGGACCCGAGATTGAACTGTTGTGTTTACTGTTAGAACTCAGTTATGATTAAGAAACTTTGAGGAATGGAGGACATGGGTCTGTTAGAAGGCTGTTTATGGTCAGGGATAGAATTTGTCCCAAGGGAAGAATAAGTCAAATAAAGAAGGCTGGAAGTAGCAGACCAAAATAGCCCAGCATAGTACCTACCACTCTGATGGTTCTCCCAAAGACCCAGTAGATTCCCATTTGACTTCCTCAATTGCAGGTACAAGAAAGAAAGAGGCAGAAAGGCTTACTTCAATGACAGCTTGTGGGACACTGTGACCCAGGCACTTCAGGGAGCCAAGGAAATGGTGCAGTGAGTAAAAGCCCTTGTCTTGTAAGCCTCATGACCTGAATTCACCCCCCAGGATGCCTTTTAGAAAGCCAGATGCTGTGGCACTTATCCGTAATCTAGTCTGTGAGATGGAAGACAGAGACAGGAGAATTATCCAGAAGCTTGAAAACCAGCTGACCTGGAGGTCTCAGTTCAAAAGCAGAAACAACAAAAAAGACTTTTCTCAACAGGGTAAAAGAAAAGATGCCCTCTGATCTTAAAAATGCCTCGGTATGGGTGCATGAACACACTTATAAATAAATGAAATAATTATAAGAGAGAATTACTATAAAGTGTTGTAAAGCTAAGTCAGTGTGAGAGGATCTCTGTGAAAACACAAGCTTAGCATACAAAGTATTTTTGTGTCTTCGTCAAATTGCTTGGAAAAAGAAATTGACACCAAAAGAGAAAGACACAGTCTCATCTGGGTAAAAAGTCACAATAACTCATTATTTGTTTATTCACTCAACAAACACTGAGGCCTCTTCTTATGTGAGAATATGTAGAGGGAAGACAGATGCATTCGAAAGTAGGATGCCAGCACATACGGAACCTGTCACAGACTGGTTCAGTGCACAGTAGGAAATATGGGTATCTTATGTCTTCTGGACAAGGCATTGCCACTGCATTCATGAATTCACAGCAGCAGTGGTCGGTCCCCTACACAAGACCTGTGCAAAATCAAGTCAATCAACATTTCAGCACTCAGTGGAGAGGGAGGGGCTCCTGTGTTCCCTCCCACCCCTATCTGAGGAGTTGTAGACAATTGATTGTAGTGAGACTTTTCGTTTCTTTCAAACCCAGTTCTGTTATGTGACTGTGTTTTTTTTTTTTTTGTTTTGTTTTGTTTTGTTTTTAATTTCTAATCCCACAGGTGGGATAGGAGGCTGCCTCACAGCAGGTGATTATGATTTGCCTCGTGCACTAACAGGGCCATGATCCTTGTCAGCTGCAGCTAGTTTAATTCCGGGGACTTTGGAGAAGGTATAAATGGGAGAGTTCTAAGCGCGCCTGTGGTTGTGGTTGCTCTGCTTCCTGCTGCCTCTACTGCTGCTGGTTTGTCCTGCTACTGTGTTTGCTCTTGCAATTGCTATTGCTAGATTGCTGGCTTGCTGTTTGGTAGACTGCCGGGTACTCTGATGATGAAGATTGGACTTGCCCCAAGGAACCCAATGCCCCTAATCAGCAGAAAGTAGCCTACTGAGGTCTATTCCCCTCTCTCCTCTAACCTAGTGTTGGGGGTTGGTAGGGATTAGGGTGAAATAAGGGTTGCAAGTGAGGTAGAGGTGTAAGAACCCAATAAAACAGAGAAAAATATGCTAAAAAGTGGTGCCCAACGTGGCTAGGCATAGTGGGAAACTTGATTTCTAATGCCGTAGTGGAGTCAGCAGGCTATGAAAGAATGAACATACTGTTTCAGGATGTCAGCAAAAGGCTTATCGTAGCGCTGCCACTGGGTTCTCTGCTGCTTTGCTCCCAGAAAAGATTTTCTATTTTCTTTTCTTCCTCCTCCTCTTCCTTCCTGTATTCCATTTCAAAAAAGGTTGGGAGAATGGCTGAATAATTGGAAAAGTTGCGAGTGGCTATGGAAAGGTCTGAGAAACAACAAAAAAATGGATGAAATGGAAAAACCCGAAGAGTCATTCTATTCTCTCCTTTTTGAAAGCATTGCAGAACTGGCTGTACAACTAGAGAGGTTCAGGTAGAGACTGAAACACTGGGAAAGCAAAGAGCCCCAGAGAGAGGAGAACAAAGGGGTTCAGACCTGGTGACTGAGAGGGAGAGCTTTCCACAAATGCCAACCCTGCCCTGTGCCACACACTTTCACTTTCATGCCTCCCCCCCCCCCCCCGCCCCCAGCAGGGAAAGTAAGTGAGAGGAGTTGGCCATGCAGGGTGACAGGGTTAAAGAGAAACAGTCCATTTAGAGAGAAAGGGTTAATCTTGAGCCAACTGCACCACCAGAGAAGTGGCCTGGGATTACCAAATTGCCATTGATTTTTTTTTTTTCCCAGTAATTGTGCAACACTTACCTGGTAATGGTGCTGATCATGATTATTGGGAGATAACATGGCATCCAATAGAAATGATAGATCTGAGGAATTTAAAAGAGGCTATTGTTTCCTGTGGAATGCATTCCCCTTTTGTTAGACAAATATTAAGTACCTGGGCTACCCAAAATAGAATTACTCCTCAAGATTGGAAGGGATTGGTAACAGCTGTGCTAGAGGCCAGTCAGCAGTTACAATGGTTAATGTTGTGTAGGGAGGAAGCTACGAATATAGAACTGTAAAATAGAGCAAGGGGAATAAATATTGTTAAAGATCAATTGCTTGGTGAAGAGCAAGAAAAACAAATCTGACTTACAAGAAAAAAAAAATCAAAGTGATGATGCTATTATAGAAGAATGCTCCTTGGTGGCTTTAAGAGACTGAGAAAAGGTTGAGGAGCCCAGGAAAAGATTCATCTCATTTACTAAAATAATATAAGGCTCTGGAGAAGCCATCCCTGAGTTCTTGCTCAGAGTGGTTTCAGCTGTAAACAAAGATGTAGCAGACCCTGATCAGACAGGTGTTGTTGGAGACCTTGGCATTTGAGAATTCAATACTGAATGGAAGGGAGTTACTAGACTGTTAAAAGCATGAGCAGAACCAATGGACAAATGAATAAAAGGCACAGCTGATATTGGCTCTCACAAGCATCATGCCAATATCGCAGGACAAATGATAGCTAGAAGTCTCAGATATCAAAATATCCAGTGCTTTAATTGCAGTGAATTCAGCCACTTGCAAAGAAATAGTAAAGCTAAAAGCCCGAGAGCTCAAAATGGCAGGTACTTTCAGTCATAGAAGCAAATCAGCTGTTTCTGGTGGCAGTGGGTTCTCCTCAGAATAAAAGCTGAGGCTTTCTGGGGTTTGTATATGCTGTGCTGAGGGTTGTCACTGGATTAATGAGTGCAAGTTCAGGAGGGACATAGAAGGTAACCTCTTGCCATCAGGAAACAAACTGAGGGGCCTGCCAACTGGAGACCCCATGGCAAAGAATACAAGCCATTTTCCTTTGGTCAGCCAGGAGGTAACATGCAAACAGAGAAACTGCAACAAAGCATTTTTTTTTTTAATCTCATGCATGCTACTGAAGGCAGTACAGCTTTAGAACTGGCCACAGATAAACCTCTTGTCCTGTTCCCCAAAGCTCATTGTTACAAAATAACCACTGGTGTTTATCCCTCCTTTGTCTTCAGGACGTTAGGGATGATCTTGTGAAGGAGTGGATTAATTTCCCAAGGATTTATTGTGCATCAAGGTTTTATAGATGGAGATTGCAATGAACAATTAAATTGTGGCATATGTAAAAAAAGGATGCAAATTAATGCAGGTATTAGAATTGTTGTGACTATGTCCCTACAGTAAGGACAAAGCCACTCCAGTAGAAAAAACAGAGGGATTTTGGAAGACTGGAAAACATGTCTTCTTGCAAACAGCGTTTAATGATTAGAGAGCCAAATTAAAATTACAAGGGAATTGTATTGAGATAGAAAGTTCTGTGGGTGCAGGATCTGATGTGACTATCATTTCTCCAAAATCCTGGAATCCAGAATGGCCACTTCAGGAGGTTTATACACACTTAATTGGTAAATTATCTTAGACAAAGTGTATGATGTGTTAAATGTGTAGGACAAGAAGGGCAAACAGGGAAGTTGAGACTCTATGTGGCTGTCATACCCATACATTTATGGGGAAGGGATCTTTTACAACAATGAGATACTAAAATTAATATTCCTGCAGTCCCAGAAACAACTCATGATGAAATGGGGGGGGGGTAGACACTCCTGGGGAACGTATTGGTATGTGTCATCAAATACAATCACAGACTGTTCCCATTGTCCAAACACAGAAGATCACGGGGTTTGAGTATCCAAATTTTAAGGGGGAGCCTCTGCTGAAATATCAACATCTCTACCCCTAAGACGGTTTAATGACAAGGCTGGGTGGGGAGATTAGTGGCCCATAACTAATGAAAAATTGCAGGCATTTCAGCAGCTGGAGGCTTAACATATAAAAGAGTCTACCAGCCCATGAAACTCCCGTGTTTGTTATAAAAAAAAAAAAAAATCGGAAAATGGAGGCTGGTAACAGCTTTAAGAGAGGTGAATAGAGTCACTCAATCAATGGGTCCTTTACAGCCTAGAATTCCTTTACCTTCTTTGTTACTTTACCTTCTTTGTTATCATGGCCTATGATAGTATTTGATTTTTTTTTAAGGTTAGTTTTTCACAATCCCTTCACCTGAGCAAGATAGGGAAAGGTCTGTTTTCTTAGTACCTATTATAATAATAGTTGTCCATAAAGAGATGTCATTGGAAAGTGCTTCCACAAGGACTGTTAAACAGTCCAACTTCATGTTAATATTTTGGGCAACAACTGCTATAAATAATTCGTAGGCAGTTTCCTCAATCTATTATTCATCATTACATGGATGATATTCTGTTTGCTGATTCTCATGCAGGTACCTTAGAGAAAATGGTTAAGGAAACACAAAGAATTCTGCTGGAAGTTATAAATTGCTCCTGAAAAAAAAAATACAGAAAGGATATTCTATTAACTATTTTGGTTATAAACAAGTCAACTCATATTCGACCACATACAGGTTTATCAAGTCTATTGGCCAAGGAAATGAGGAAATTGACTAGTTACTAATAGGAAGTGTGTTAGAAGCCTCAAAATTTCATGAAAAAAAAAAACACCATATTTACAGTAAAGGTTTAAAGAATTTTTTTTCCTATCAATTGGCAACAAGCCAAGGAAATTATAAGAACATGTCCTACTTGTTCTCTGTATAACCAAACTCCATTACCTGCCAGAAGTAACCTGAGGTACCAAAAAATTGACAGATAATTGTGTTTCATATTGCAGAATTTGGAAAACTAAAGTATGTATACTATACCATTGGGTATATATATATTTGGGGTTTCAATGTTTAACTTCTTGAGTTCTGAGAAAGCTGATTCTGTAATATACATCTATTGGAAATGATGGCAATTATGAGGGTACCTGCACAAATTAAAACTGATAATGTCCCTGCATATGTATACAGTAAGATAAAGCAATTCTTTGCATGTTATAATATAAAACATATTATGATTATACCACACAACCATACAGGATAAGCAGTTGTAGAAAGTTTTAATTACACTTCAAAAAGAAATTCTTATTCAACAAAAAGAAAGAGTAATGACCACCAGGGACAGACTAAATAGTACTTTGATAACTTTAAATTTTCTTAATGTTAATGAAAAGGGAACAACAGCAGATGGGAGACACTGGGGTAAAAAAACAAAACAAAACAAAACAAAACAAAAAACAACAATAACTATGGAGTTAGATCAAACTATACACTTTAAGGATGTGTTGACATCAGAATGGAAACCTGCAGTAGTTTTGTGATGGGGGCACAGTTTTGTTTAATGTTTCTATTGGGAATGAAAAAAATATGGTTACCATAAAACCTTATAAAGATTAGATTTGACGAGGGAAGCCCTCCTGCTAGTTGAGATATGACCATCTCTGTATAACCAATAAATCTTTTTAGCTACCTGCCTCTCATGACTTATTATTACATTCCATTCTTTCATATAGCATGGATGGAGATTTATAATACAGTTTGGATATACAGTCCAAATGGACTTATAAAGTTGCTATATGCCTTTCACCTGCTCAAACATAGAGCAGAAAATCATCTTTAGCTGATTTGTGCACACCACACAGTCCATCTATATGTCAGTGGGAAAATGTACCTGTAATATTATGTTTAAAAGTTTGTGTATTTTCAGAGCAAAAAGACCAGACACCAATGAAGACAAAGCAAGTAACCCAGATGATCCAGCCTCACACACTGCCTCAGTTACTGTTTCCTAAAAAATTTGCATCAATGTCAACTTCAAAATGGCTAGCTCAGATGGTCCAGCTTCACAAAGTGTTTCAGCCAGGACTTCAGTTAAGCCCTACCCTTTCCTATCCCACAGAGACTGGATACAACTAGCTCTCCCAGGACTTGGGTAATATCTCAATTTTCTTAGGGTCTCCAAAAGATGTCTTTGTCAAAGACAGCAGGAAACAATTTTAAGAACATGATTCCCCCATTCCCAAGAGGTGGGGTGTGTGGTTTTGGTTGTTTGGTGGGTTAAGAATGTTTGTTGCCACGTAGGGGGGTTGGTTACAAGTTGTTATTGGTCATAGTCAGGGAGGACACAAAGAATGTTAGAATCAGGAATCTCTTTCTATGTCTTTCTCCCCCCCTTTTTTTTAACATCAATGTTAATGAGAATATTTTATTTTAAATGGAACAATTAAAAGAGAGAATTAAAATAGAGCCTTAAGGTTTCACTTTTGCATTTTGAATATCAAGACAGCAATTATTCCAAAAAATCATAGAATCATATTGAAAAAAGTAAACAGCAAACAAAGTATTTAAGACATTGCATTTTATCATTATTAGTAAAAACAGGTGTCCTTATAACGCCATTCTACAGAGAGCACACTCCATAATATTATTGATTTAAAACACTACAACTGTTTACAAAGAACATTTTGATTTCACAATTGCTTATAGAATATCTTACAATATTAAAAACGTGATGCTTTATATGAAAATCAATAAACACAACATAATCTTTCTCAGCAAACAAATGCAGTATGACAAATTTAATAAATAAATTTATATATGAATCCAAAAAGGAATCCATTTAAAAGTTACATGGCCACGTAAGTCCTTACTTTGTAAAGTAAGTAAAAGTGATGTACTGTTTGAAAACATGTATCCCCAGGACAAAAGGTAACTGTTTACTTTTTTGTTTATTAGCCACTTTTGGTGTGTTTTTTGGTTTTGTTTCCCAGAGCATGTTTTTGACAAATCTCAAAGTGGCACCTCTGTCCAGTTTGGCAGCTTTTCTTGTCTATTATTTCTTTGGCTGTGTTCATATACACTCTGATTCTTTCCAAGTCTTGCTTCACTGGATGCTCCTTAGGATCAACTCCTTGAGTTGCCAAATAAACCCAAAACATTGAATGTAATGAGTAGGCAGAGGCTAAATCCCCCTGTGCTCATTCAAGTGGGTCCAACTTCTGCAACAGCTTGTTTCTGAAAACAGACAACATGGTCTTTAGCATGCCATCCACAGTAGCCAGGGAGCATTCCAGGGCTGATAAGGACTCTGAGTTTCTACAGGATAGTCTTCATTTCTTCACTTGCCTTTGCGACCAACCCAATGCCACGGACGCTGGTCTGTGGGAAAGAGATTGCCCTCTCTCTCCCTTCTATCCTTATTTTTTCTCTTATCTAGTGTTAGGGGAAAGGGGAGAGAAAGGGGATGATAAAAGTATGAAAAGGGGAAAGATGTATGATGATAGTGTAAAAGGTAGATGATTGAATCTACTAGTCTCAAATGTTTTACATTGGTGTGAATTATTGTATATTGATAGAAATTTAAGGTTATTTTGTTCAACTTTTGCTTAAGTTATTGTACATATGCAACTTACTTAAAATGTAATGTAAAGTTCTAGTCTTATGAAATACGTGTAAACTATTTAGAATCATTAGAAAGGCAAGCTAGTAGTTAGTTACCTATAATAATCTTACTTGTTAGGAATTAGTTTAATTACAGAAACCAGCTTTATTTAGCCTCCTGCAGATGTTTCAAAGTTAAGCAGAAAGTAAATAGCTAGAAACTATTTTGTTTCAATGTTTGTCCATTTAGTTATACTGAGATAGAAAGGTGATATTCAAAAACTTCAAAGATCTATAAAATATGGGAAATAAGCCTAGCAAAGATGGGCAGGTAAGAAAACTATGCTACGCATGTACAGCAGAGTATTGTTCAGACAGAAAGAGTGAACATCTCTTATTTACAGCACAATGAATAAAACTGGAGACTATTAAGTAATATGGACAAAGACAAAAACCACATATTTACTTTTATATGTAAAATGGTTAGGAGGGAGAATGACAGTAGACACAGAGGAAGGTTGGATGCCAGGTACAAAACCCAATTGGCAGGAATACATTCTGATGTTGTATACCCAATGATGTGATTACAGTGCATAAAAAACATGATATAGCTTATGAAGATAAGAACTGGAATAATCTGAACAGGAAGAAATTTCAAGAAGGAAATGCTAATTATCTTGATTAATTAATGCATGGTATATGTGTGTGCTGAAATATCACATAAAATTTCATTAACATGTATAATTAATATGTTAATTGAAAATACAAGGTAAATAAAAGACTTCACATTTACTATATTATCGTATTCTAGAAGTTCTGTTTGTTTTGTGAGATAGCTAGAATTCAAAAGGCGAAGTGTCTGCTAAACCTGGATTTTGTAGTTTGCAAAGCACATCCCCAAGTCTCTGTGTGATTCTGGCCAAAGAATCCTTTCCCAGGCCAGGTGTTTCAGGCCAGTACTTCAATGGCTCAGAGTGACTGAAGCAGGAAGATCACTGAAGGCACACCAGTGTAACAGAGCAAGTTTGAGGCCGTTCTGTGAAACTTAGTGAGGTCCTGTCTCAAAATTAAAAATAGTGAGAAAGGGGCTGTGAATCTAGCTCAGTGGTAAGGGATATGTCCAGCATACACCAGACCCCAAACTCAATTTCTAGCACTTCTAAAACAAAATAGCACCTTTGCCCTTAATACTGTTTTTTTTTTTTTTTTTTTTTTAATGGGCACAATATCTGTCTCAAGGTTCTTATGAAACTTAGAGCATGTAGATTGCCTCAAAAGACAGCTTGGAACACAGATCTGTCTCCCTGACAGCAATAAAGAGCACCTTCATCTCCACCCTTTCCATTTCCTCCTGCAAGCAACACTGGTGCCATTGACTGAATGTCTGTGTCCTGCATCTCTAACGTGATGGAGATTTTTTTTTTTTTTTGGAAGTCATGAGAGTACAGTACCAGTATTTGGCTGTAAATGGCAGAGTTCATTCTGGTTAATCAGACAGAAGTACGGATTCTGTGGAAAATGGAGTAGGCTGAGCCCTCTGCATATCAGGAACATGATAAAGACATCTATTCTGGGCCTAACCCCATAGAACAGCAGTGGGATTGGCCTTCGTTTCAGCACTCCAGCTCAGTCGAGATACAACTGCTTGCTTTGAATCCACTAGCGACGTGATAGAAAGATGTGTCACTGCTCCGTATGGAAATGGCTCACTCTGCCAGGTGCTGCCTTCCCCCATATTGCCTGGGCTAGTTGAAGTGGTCAGTGGTTGGGTGTGCAGGCTCAGCCATAATGTTACCACAAGGAAAGACTAAAGAGTACATTCCAGCTTCTATATGTGGAGGCAGGACTTTCAAAACATACCAAGTGGTTGGCAATGGGCCTAAGCTATCTTCTATCTGTCTGAACATTGATATTTATCCACCAATTTGTAAGGGAAGTGAATGTTTCATAAATAGACTCCCTGTTTTCTCTAGCTTTATCTTCTTTTGGTAGTCCATGTATTCCCAGGAGTGGAACTGTTTTCTCCCTAGGCTCTCATCATTGTCATAGCCTAGATCTGTTGCTAATGAAGTGTCTCATCCTCATAAAGCGAGCAATTCCCATCTTCTAGGATATGAATGGTGTCAGGTACATAATTCATGTTTAGTTCTTTGACTACAAGAACCACAAGTGTCCCTCTGTGAAGACCACATGCCAGTGTCTCCTGTGGTTGGTTTTCACGTCTTTCCTTCTCTGCTCTATGGGCTTAGATTTTTATCTGGTGAAAGTGATTTGAATTCATGTGAAACTTTGAGCTTTGTTCAGAGTGAAGGCTTGGCCATTCTTTGTCATGGTTAACAGTCATGTCGGAGGCTGGGGCAATGGCTCACCCAGTAAAATTCTTGCCCTGAGAGCCCTGAGCTTTGAGTCTCCTAAACCCACGGAAAACACCATGCATGGTGGTGCATGCTTGTAGTCTTAATACTGGGGAAACAGAGACAGACAGATCCCTGGGGCACACACAGGAATGACACCTGAAATCTACATCTGACCTTAGCATGCAAATGCATAAATGTAAACACATAGACACACATACACACGCATAAAAATGTCACAATTTCTGTCAGAAGTGGAACTCACTTCAGGAGACAGTCATGAAGGCCTGCACTCTTGGGAACTTTGAATTACTTTATTTTTAGATGACCTGAAGTTTCATCCTTTCTATGAGCAGATTCTGCCCCAAGGCTATAATTGAATATTCTAGAGAAACAACACATGACTCAAATTTCCCTGTGGCTGAAGGTGGTGGGATCATTAACCATTGAGGTTAATGCCTCTCTGCAAAATGCAGGGTGACATTCATGCAGAAACATGGCTCTGTCATTATTTGGAATGAGTCTCCTGCAAATTCTCTCCAGGGAGTGGATTTGCAAACCACTGGCTAGGTTTCAAATATGTACCTGGAGAATGAGAGATCTGTTTTCCAGTTGGTCACTAGAAATGGAACCCATGAAGGGGCCTTGAAATTGGTAAACTGCATATCATTGTATTGTTTTCTTCTATAATTACAATCACAGCTCTGCTACTGAAGAGGTAAGAATCAGGGTCCTGTCCAAGACCAACAACCACAGATGTTGAGGTCAATTTCCCTCAAAGAGAGGCCCCATCTTTTGACATCTTACTTCACATTCTTGATCAAAGCCCTCCTGCTGTCAAGCCCAGCTATATTCCGTACAAAGAATGTGACTCTCCGTCTCTCTCCATCTTGCTCAGACCAGTGTGCTAGGTTGCCCAAGCTTGCTTTTGACAGTCTTGGAGTCACTAAAGTTATTTGTATTTCTCAGAGATTAACTGATGTCTTGGTTGAGTCAGTAAATAGACACTCAAGGAGGTGTCACATATTCATGCTTAATGCACAGGGACAGGGGTCCATACACTCACATATGAATTTCAAGCATGGCTTGCTTATCCCTACAACACATGGGGCAGAGTTACAAAGACGAGGTACAGCCAACTGTAATAACCCTCTGGTCCTACCTGCTGTCATATACATCAGCTCTTCTCGGTGTCCCTTTGGTATTTTTAAGTGTTCTTTGGAATATGCCAAATATTCTCAAGCAAGCTTTTGTCATTTTTACTTTGTACCTGATGACTTCTTCTCAGTCTCTATCAAAAGTAGCTTGCTAATCCCATGGTTCTTCAGCCAGTGGAAGAATGCTCATGCCCAAGACTCCTACATATTCAAGGTCCCTGCTGAGTTTCATAGTCTGGAAATCTTTGCTGCTCCAGTTTTTCTCACAGTCTGTCTTCCTCTAGAACACTCACAGAAAGAACATATGGAGCTGGTCTCAATACGGATGCAGCAATGACATTAACTGTACTGGATACACAACCATCCTGTCTTTCTTGTGTAACAGATGCCTTATCAGGTCTAGCCTCTTTGCTGAGATTCTTTTTCTCAGAGGGGTTCCGGTCCCATTCCACTGCCATCTTGCTCAGTGATCTTGGGCAAAGTATTTAACCTCTCTTGATTTTGATGTACTCATGTGTAAACTGTGTGCTAGAGAGCAGCCATGTTCCCTCCTGTTCTAGGACTCAACCATTAGAAGCACAGTGCTTTGCCATCCGGTCCACAAAAATGGTATTCACTACTGCTGTACAAAACACTGCTCAGAAGAAAATAACAATTAATAAATAAGAAATTGTTATTTTCTTCCTCTTTCTAAAAAGCAATGGGCCTCTCTGACCATCACTTTTTTTAGAACTCCCCAGCAACATCCCATAATACTTTGTAGAAACATCAAGACACAGTGGCATTCTACTCTTGTGACATTATCTCACACTTAGTTAATATGCTCCAGATGCACCATTCTCCTTTCTGTCTCTGGAATGGGCTGAGCCCTCATCAACTCAAGGCTTTCTGCAAGAACTTATTGTCTTGTGAAGAGTGTTCATTCCCAAGGCAAACTACGATTGTCCCTTTCTCATCATGTCCTCAGGGTACCTTGTGTGCTATTTTCCCCACTTTCATCTACCATGTTCTTCTATGGATCATGGGTGAAACCTATTGTCTATAGATTTTTTTGTGTGTGTACTGAAAAAGCAGGCCGAATATTATGTATGAGGCATAGGAAAAGAGACTACACAGTCTACAAACTGAAAGTATTCATCACCTGGCTTATGCAGGAAAAGATTTTTAATCCTTGTATCCCATAGTGTCATTTATTCCCATCGCATACCAGTATTTTAACTGTTAAACAAAACTCCTTCCCACTTTGTTTGCTTTTAACATTTTTTTTTCTGACTAGAATGTAAATGCCTCCAAGTTGAGCTATTCATCTGTCTTGATCTGGGTGGTTTTATTAGCCTGACATAAAGCCAATGAATAATCTGGTAGACCAGATGGACCAGGTCTATTTCCTTTTGCTCAACAGAAGCAACAAAAAGTTTAGTATTCATCCTAAAATAAATCCCTCCACCTCCTGGCTTTACAACAACCTCATGATCCACTGCCAAGCTCTTCTCTGCCCCTGCCTCTAACTCTCATTATATTATTGTTTGCTTATTTGTTTATTTACTTACTTACTTACTCACTTCCTTACTTACTTATTGCTTTGTGCTGACACTCCTGTCTGCCAGCACCTTGTCTTTCACTCTGCCAACTCCCTGGCCCAGCTTTTGGCTCTCAGTGAAACTTAACAGCCCTCCAGGGAGAAGCTGATTGCTGGTATGCCAATCAAGGGCAATGCTGCCTTCTTTTTAGATATTTATGGAGGGCTTTAAATCATGAACTCATACAATTTTTTGAGGGAGCTTTATAATTAAATCTCTCTTTGGGGTGAGGGTTTATTTTAAAAATCAAATCTAGGCTGTCAGGGAATAGAACTCAAGGTTTGAATCTACAAAGTCCAGAAATCAGTCATGGAGGAGTGCTTGCAGCTTCCTAGTGTTCCTCAAACTTCTCCTCCGCAGCTCAACTAATGGCAGATCTGAATGTCACATATTTTTCCACATGAAAATGGAATCAATATTTATAATATATCTCCATAATTTTTTTAACTTCAAAAATTCATTAGAATATTGTACTGGTTGGCTTTTGTTAACTCCACACAAAGCTAGAGAGCTGGGTAGGAAAAATCTAAACTGGAGGATTGCATATGTCAGATTGACTCATAGGAAGCCCATGGGTGCAGGAGGGCCCAGCTCACTGTGGGTGGTACAACCCAGGTGGTCCTGGTTTATATATAAAAGTAGGCTGCACAAACCATGGGGAGCGCTCTGGCAAGCAACATTTCTCCATGGACTCTGCTTCAGTTTCTGTCCTTCAAGATGGATTATAAACTGTAAGCTGAAATATACCCTTTCCTTCCAAATTACTTTTGGTCATGGTCTTTACAACAGTAGAAAGCAAACAGAACAAACATCGTATTCTATTTCATATTCTGTTTTTAAGAAATATTTTTTTATTAAGAGGTGCATCTATTACCACCACGGCTTTATAATGTTCGAGTTAAAGTTGTGGTCTCTATCTATATTTTGTACACTTCTACCTCTGCTGACATTCCTAATAAAGACAGACAAGAAGCCCAGAATTCAAGCTGGTTTCTCCCTGAACAGGTGAAGAGATTGACCCTCTAATAAAAGAAGCTATAGAAATGAAACCTTCCACCCTTTAGATCCACTTTACTTGTACATTTTAAGGAAGATGGACTTTTCTCTAGTGGGATGAGAAATGCACTGAATGGTCTTTATTTGTCCCTCCAGCTTTATCTTTTATCTTTCTCCACTTATGCCATGACTCTCAAAGCTGCCTCTCATACCTTCTAACTTCTAGTTGGTTTTGGCTGACGGAAGACAAGCAAGAATTGGAGAAGATCATGAGAGTAAGGTCAGAGTGTTCATTCATATCCCCAGCTTCCTCCTTGCCAGGCCTAGGGTTGGCAGTCTTTCTTCTCCTTGACAAAGGCAGGTTGTGTTCTCCAGCTAGTGGTGTAGTGGGTTCTTGGAGCATCTCCATTCTCTTAGCCTTTAGGCTCAGAGAGGTTGCGACTTATTCATTTACCAACTCTGGAGTGTTTTACTATTCCAGTTACATCTTTGTATATGTGACTCATTAGGCTCTCTTCAATACCTCATGTTAAAGTATTATTTGTCTTCATTTCATAACCCTAATAGCAAATGGTATCAGAAACAGTCTGAGAAAGCAGCCCCTAAAAGTGGGATTTGGGGCTTGGCCTCTTCACATGTTTATTTAGTTTACATGGGTAGTATTGTGTGAGCAGTGCTGGTTATTAGAGTTTGTAATGGTCTCATGATTATGTATTTCACTAGTTTTGGCATGGGATGGAATGGAATACATGCAAAGAATACAGATTTTGTAATCAGTGGCCTTAAGTCTTCAGTCACTCTCTTAACAACGATGGTAAAAAAGTGACAAAGACTGTGGTATGACCTGGCTACCTACTGTAACGGGAATACACACAAAGAGCAAATGAAGTGTTGCATGTCCAACCAAGATCACAAATAGAGAATCAGAAATCCTCTGAGGTCTGCAAGACAGAGCCTCTGTGAGAAAGTGGCTCAAGGTCCCAGGTCACTTATTCTTTTTCCTTGAAGGCTTCCTGGGGAGTTTATGATGATTAGTTAAAAAAAGAATGACATTAGAGGTCAGTTTACAGATGGGCCTACAGAATATTCTGAAATCAACCAAGAATGCTGACCTTTACCTGTAGATCTGCTCAGCAGTAGCCCTAAACAGATAGTGGGGATGGCCAGTCCTCCAAGTGGGTGTAGATTTTGGAAGTGAAGGGCTTCAAATGAGAAACACTGGAAAACTGGTGACAAGGAAGTCTGAGGAAAAACACAGGGATGTAGTTCTGGACATGGACACTGAGTTTGAAGATATGTGTGTGAAGCTATATCCGGCTGTTGAAACAATAGTTCTCCCACATATGGGGATTTACCCCAGAATTCTCATGCTTAGAGAAGGGAAGTCTCCAGAACGAGATTTTACACAGTTTTAAAATGTATCAGACTATCTTATATGATGAGACCGAAGCCCAGAAATGATCCTTAAGCATGTATACCTTTGGCCCTCTTTGATCTTACTTTAGGACTCTAAAGATACAAGTGGGGGTATCCTTTTCCCCAGGTGGCCACATTGAATCAATCTCTTTTGTCTGCTTTCCACTTTGAATTTGTTCCTTGTAACTGGCTTACGGAATATGGGTGGCCACACTTTACTTAGGACACAGACTATGACCCCCAAGTTTGATAATAAGGGCACTTGCTACAGATAAAGTACCAACCAGATGGGCAAGGTGATCTGTCTGAGTGATATTGGTCTCTCTTTTGGTACATATGCCCCTGAAATGAGAACACTGTACAGGTCTTTTTCAGTTAACCTTCTACTTGACCTATGCATCGCTACAGAAACGAGAACAAAGTGTGTGCGTGTGTTCAAGAAAAAGGCACCCTCCTTGCCAAGGCTGAACTGGCTATCACCATTACCAAGACCAGCCCGGAAAAAAAAAATCAATATAAACCTGTAATGGAGGATCATTTTTTAAAAGACCTTCAACTATCTGATTGTAAGCAGGATGCTCACAACGGGCCTTTCTTGTTATGGAAAAGAAACGTGTGTCTTCACAGAAAAAGATGCCTGTTTTGTTCGTTGAAATTTCTTTCCTTACAATGCTCCAATTGATACTATCATTTGTAGCTATATAGACAATATTATCCAGTCTCACACTATCCTATACACCAATGGCTGTACTTTGTCATTTTATAACAACAGCACACTCACAGAATGGGGCTTAAGGCTAAAGAATTTCCTAGTGTGTCCTCTCATCCAAAAGGAGTTGTCTGGAAGCATTTCCGTGTAAGCAACACCCCCAACTTAGAATCTTAACACAATAAACATTATCTGCAGGTTTCTGTGGGCCAGGGGCCTGAACACGACTCAGCTGAGAACTTCACTTAAGATCTTCCAGAGGGCCTCAAGCTAGGCACTTGCCAGGGCTATAAACATTTCAAGACTTGTCTCCCAGGAATAATTACTCCCACTCATATGGCTATTGGCAGAAGATGACAGCTTTTTGCCATGCAGATCTCCCCAGAGAGCAACTCACAACAAAACAGCTAGATTCCATGAGAACAATCAAACAAAAGAGTGACAGAAAACAAACAAGACACAACTTTTCTTTAGCCCCGGTCTCAGACAGTGACATCACTTCATTGTGCTATTTCTATTCTTTAGAAACAAGCCACTAGGTCTAGCCCACAGTCAAGGAAAATATGAACTGGTGAATGCACAGGACCAAGAATGCGTGGAAGCAGGCTCATTGGGAGCCATTGTAGAGGCTCTAACTCTAGAAACAACAGTAAGATGACCTACTGAAGAATCAGGTTGTTTATGCCTTTATCTGGAAGGCTGCAGACTGTGAGGGCAGAGTGCTATTCTATGGAATGCAGATTATGGCTAGAAGCTACCAAGAGGTACCATGCTATCATGTCCACCATGAGAATGAACAGTTCTGGAAAAAGAAGTAGAGGTAGAAGCACCCACATACACACACCTCACTAGTCAAGAAAAAACCTGATTTGGAGATGTTTGCCTCTCTTCCTTTATTCTCAGGCTCAGTGGGTTTAGAGGTTCTAAAGCATAGAATATTTCCTCTAGGTATCACAGCTATGAGGAGAAACATAAAAGAGAAAAAGGAAAAGGTCATTGATTTCTTTTTTATTTTAATTTTTTATATTAATTACAGGTTATTCTCTTTGTATCCTGGATGTAGCTCCCTTCTTCATTCCCTCCCAAAGCCACCCTACCTCCCTCATATCCTCCCTTCCCCTCTGTAAGTCCACTGATAGGAGAGCTCCTCCTCCCCTTCCATCTGATCCTAGTCTATCAGGTCTCATCAGGACTGGCTGCATTGTCTTACTCTGTGGCTTGGCAAAGCTGCTCCCTCCTTAGGGGGAGGTGATCAAAGAGCCAACCATTGAGTTCATGTCAAGGAGACAGTTCCTGTTCCTCTTACTAGGGTACCAACTTGGAGACTGAGCTGCCATGGGCTACATCTGTGCAGGGTCTCCATGCATGGTCCTTGGTTGGAGTGTCAGTTTCAAAAAAGACCCCTGTGCCCAAATTTCTTAGTTCTGTTGCTCTCCTTGTGGAGCTCCTGCCCCCTCCAGGTCTTTCTATCTCCTCCTTCTTTCATAAGATTCCCTGCACTCTGCCCAAAGTTTGGCTGTGAGTCTCAGCATCTGCTTTCATACCCTATTGGGTAGAGCCTTTCAGAGGCCCTCTGTGGTAGGCTCCTGTCCTGTTCACTCTTTCTGTCCTCTTCCGATGTCCATCTCATTTGCCTTTCTGAGTGAGGATTGATCATCTCCTTCCCAGGGATGCCCACCATACAATGGAGACAAGAAAAAGACTATGCTTGACACTTGGGGGATTTCACGTGTGGATGATCAGAAGTGTGGTGGTTCATGCTAATTGTCAACTTGACTGGATTTTTGAATGATATCAGAGATTGGTGAGGCATCCTTATGGGGTGTGTCCATGAGGCTGTTTTCAGTGAGGATTGACTAGAAAGAGGAGCCTCGCCCTGATACTGTAGCATCATCCCATGATGTGGAAGTCTAGTTGGAATAAAAAGGGGAAGGAGAAAGCTGGAGATGAGCCAACATTGCCCTCCCCTCCCCTGGGCTCATGAACTTCTCTGTTAGGCCTCATCCTCCCTACCCAGATGGACTGACACCTCTGAAACTGAACAAAAGGAACCTTTCCTCTCTTAAGTTGTTTTTGACAAGTATTTTGTCATAGTGATGCAGCAGTAACTAGTATGAGACCATGAACTAATAATACTCTTTGCATTGGTGTCCTGATCGTGTGGTCTCCAAATGAAGAGGACTCAGATGTTTATGGATTACAACGGGGAAAGGATGTCATCCGGTGAAGGTGTTAGCAAAGACGAGCATGGAACTGGGCAACAGAAGAAAGTAACGATAGTTCTCACTCTAGGCCAAAGGGCTAGATAGAGAAATGGAGTCTCCAGAGACTGTAATTTAGAGTAATTGTACCATTGGTTCTGTGTTCTCCCACTGCCTTCTAAGAAGAGCACATGTTGTGACTAAGTGTTATTTCTAGTGAGAGTATAAGGCACCTCCCTGATATAACACAGTAGGGGAGAGACTTCTCCAAGGCAGAGGTGAAAGGGGTGGGCAGGAACAAGAGGCTGCCACTTGCTCATGCCCGTCACCCCCCTGTCCTTCACCACCTTTGTGCTCCAGGAGGCTGATGTTTACAGGTCCCACGAAATGGACAGCTAAGAGAAATTGGCAAGACTCTAGATGGTAGAAATAGAGTTGTTTATTTTCCCTGTTCCTTCCATGTCAGCGGATATTAGGAGTTACTGTTTTTCTTTCAAAGGTTGGCATCTGTGACTAAGTATGGGTCCTCTCGAAGGCAGCCTCTAAGAAAAGAATATGAGTCCTGGTAGCTCATTTGAAAGCTGACTCCATGAAGCAGAAGGAAGGGAGAAAACAAAAGAGAACAAAACAAAACAAAACAAAAAACAATAGAAGGTTATCACATTAGGCCAAAGGGCTAGATAATAATCTAGTTGTTTTCATGGGCATGGGGGGCGAGGGCTTCCTGAGGAAAGTTGAGTTGTACCTTAGAACAGTTTCCTAGAGCCTAAGAAATGTGGTACATTTATCCAGGAACTTCTTATTCACAATCCACTGAATTGATTTCCGGGGTCAACAACTCAGTTCATTTTTCTGCTATAACTCTTAAGCCTCTTTCTACAGCTTTAGAGAAAGCCTGAAGCAACAAAGTTGAAAGGTATCTTGCATAGTCTCCCTGTGTTCTTGATGCAAGACACAGGCAAAGAACAAGGACCAGGCAGGCTGTGGATCCATAAGGATGCATCAGGATAACCAGGCGGGTCTCAGCAGCATCTCTTCACTCTTATAGACACAGGAGTCTGAGGTCTGCTTCTTCTGTTTGACCCATAACATAAGCTACCTGCTCTTATTGGCCACATAATACCTTGTTATTCCCTGTTTGTTTTCATTAAGGAGATGGACAACCTTGTAAAATGCTTCTTCCTCAACTCTTTGATCATTCTAATCAGTTTTGTGCCTAAACTCAAAGAGATAATGAGCATTTCTCTAGAAAGAAGCATGCAGGAGCTCAAGCCTAGATTATGGTTACTATGAATGGGATAGGAGGCTTTCATGATAATTGGCTCCTTGAAATCAAGGCTTTTTATTTTCTGTGTTTCCCACCTGATAACATTTGTTATTTGTGCATGCTAGGCAAGTGCTTTACACTGACCCATCTCTCCAGCTCCTACCTATGACTCCAAATGGGAGAAAAAGAGCACTTCCCAGACTCCCTTGCAGCAAGCTCACTAACATGTGAGCTGGGCTCCACCAATCAGATATCCTATCCCAGAGACTGACCAAGAGAGGAGTAGGGAGGCAAACTCAGGAACTCTGATAAGCAAAACAGTGGCAGCTGGAAAAGCTTCAACTAATCCCTTACAGCCACCTTATTACAAAAACATCAGTAATGCCCCATGCCCAGGAAAATACTTATATTGGCATTGGTGATATCAAGGCATGGTTTTCAGTGTCATCCTTGGCTGTGCGGATTCTAACCTGAGTTCAGCTGCCTTTGCAGTTGGTAAGTGAATCAGTGTCTTTCAAGATTGCCCTCATTCTCATGTTTTCTGCTACAATAGCCAGAATCTGTCTCAGTGTTTTTACCAAGAGTCTAATAAACAGGGTACAGAGCTTTCTGAGTGTGCAGTGTCAAATTAATTGGTAGATGTAGAAGTGGAATCAATGACTAAAAAAAAATTACATAAACAATGCTAAGTGCAAAGTACTAAATTTGAACAGATTAATTGCCAAGTAAATAATTTATATGTCTGTCTGTCCATCCATCCATCCATCCATCCGTCTGTCTGTCTCTCTCTCTCTCTCTCTCTATATATATATATATATATATATATATATATATATA
>NW_026585504.1:31696587-31758153 GCF_907164565.1 Psammomys obesus
TATATATATATATATATATATATATATATATATATAATCTATCTATCTATCTATCTATCCATCTATCTATCTATCTATCTATGAGAGAGTGTTCTGGGTTACAGAGCCTGTCTGTGTGTGGGAAGTTATAAACTATGGAAAGTGACATTTCTTAACATGCCAGGTTTTGTTCAGAGCTCTGACTGGAGCTGTGTTCTACTTGGGAAATAATGTTGATCAGAGGGCCACAAAATGGCTCCATTATTAGATGCCCTGACCCTCCAGCCAACATGATTCTGTGTCTTTTTGAGGTACCAAATCTAGCTCTAGTTTCCTAAAAATACGCTTGTGGTGTGTGTGTGGTGTGAATGTGTCTATATGTGTGTTAGCTTATTTATTATTTTTTTCTAAAACTTTCCACTTGCCTCTATTTCACTAAGTCTTATTGGTCAGAGTATTGGGCATCTGCTGTTCTCTCTGTCTTCTGGAACTTTCCCTTAGCTCGAACTAAAAACAGAGACTGACTATATTGTGTTATGTCCATACAAAGTGCTCAGTAAATATTTAATTCCACATGTCAGCTCAAAGTATTACATTTGTTTTTTCTTGCCTATTGTCCCTTCTTCCTGTTCTAGAATGTCATGGCTAGATGGCCCAGCTAAGTAAACTCAAACTGAATCTGTGCCTTCTTAAGTATATGTTTTTGTAATGCCTCTATTTTAACTCAACTATCCACTGAGTTATTAAGTGACTAACACTATTTTTTTGTCATTGTAAAGGATACAAAGATCTAGAATTTGTTTTCAAATTTTGGCTACTGAACCAACAGCATAGTCCTCACATAGGAATGAAGAGATTTTCAAAGATGTACAGAGCATGTAGGGACAAGATCAAAAGGCTGTCACATTAAACCCTTCAAGTGTTCTCATGTACACTCAATTTGATGATCCCTGCCATAGACAAGTGGCTCTAAACCTTGAATGGCCTCTAAAATATAAGCTATGGAGTCCATTTTTAAAAATATGTTTTATTATTATTTTTTTATTTTATGTGTAAGGGAGTTGTGTCTAAAAGTATGTCCTTGTATCACATGTATGCCTTGTGCCCATAAAAACCAGAAGAGGGCGTCAGAAACCATGGGGCTTGAGTTACAGTCAATTACGTACTGCCAGGTGGTTCTGGGAACTGAGCCCAAGTTCTCCGAAAAAGCATCTGGTACTCTTAAGTTTCAACCCATCTCTCCAACCTCTCGGGTTCCTTTTAATTAGCCAAAATGTGGTTTCATCATCAACAAATTGAACCGGATGCTCCAAGAACAAAGTCCAAGGATTTCAAGTTTCTCATGGCTCCCAGATGCTTTCTACTGTGCAGCTGCAGTTGACGCTCACCAAAGTAAACATACCCAATAGTCATGAACTTAAGTAGCTGTAATGAAAAGCAAATCGTTGCAGCATTTTAGAACAGAAACAACACAACATTGCTATTGATAAATAGAGTGATTTTTTTTTTTAAGTAAAGATATGTGCTATCACAGACTTCCAAACCACTGGGAAATTAAAACCATAAAGTTAATTCTGGCTCCTGTAACAGCTCAGTATGACCATGGGACTACTACTTCATGAAGTCACTCAAGAGAACCAAGCTCCTTCCATCTGTGGCTCCGTCTTTCTCTGTATGCTTGGCACTCTCTTGTGCATCTGGTAGTTGAAAAGACAGCAAGGATCTGACCCCATTGGGTTTCACCTAACTCCAGGTAGCCCTACCAAACCACCTGTGATTTTTTTCCAAATGATTGCCAACAGTGACCTTGACAGATGAACTCTGAGTTTGTGCTACACGGCGTCTGCATTCTCATTAGTAATGTGTTGAGTATCCATGATTTTCAAAATGGCGGTAAATGAAGTTACACTGTCTTCTTCCCAGTAAGATATGCTAAAAACTACACATTTTCAGGAGAATGTCCGCCTAAAAAAAAAAAAAAGAAAAGAAAGCAAAAAGAGGAGGAGGTTGTTAGAGCCATCCAGAAGCCATTGAGTAAGTAATTTATAAGTATGAATAAGATTTAAAAAGGGTTCAACAAATATGGATATGAATGTTACATTCATGTACTTTTGCATGATCAACTGAACTCTCCCTGTGTGCAATATGCTGTACCTCAGTGCACCTGGCCTCAGAATCTGCCAAGTGCTTGCCTGCGTCTTGCCTGTGGCAAGTTGGAAGGAGCAATTGATCGTATCATTCTGTGTGAAGTCAGCAGAATTACCCACAAATCTCGTGTACCCTGAGTTCATGTATTTTAGGTGAATCTGTTTAGATGTTGATCTTTTCACATATTAATAGTGATCCCGAAAATGGCCAAACGATGGTCCCTAGAAGAAGAGTTCAGAGTCTTTTATTCATGGTTTCGAGAAAAGCAGTGAGAGCAACCAGAAAGAGTAAGTGCCTTTGAGGATGAAACAGGAATCACACAGGATGTGTAGTTGCTGTAGACTGTCCTTCCATGTGGTTGGGAATAGGTTCAAGTGTTTGGCTTTTACAGGATGGACAGTTCCTTGGACAGGGTCCAAGATGATGAGGATGAAACCTTTAGAGGGAAGAGGCTGTTATTTATAGTTGTGCTCATCTATATATAACAGATTCTTCCCTAATCCTCACCCACATCAACATAAACCATACCTGTAACAAGCAGGAATTTTAACTTTCAAACAGAAACTAGTCCATGGCTATATGGTGTGGTTTGAGCATGGCAAGAAGGGCCTTTGCACATTCACAGCATATGTCGTTCATCCTCATGGTCACAAAATGGCTCTAAACTTTCCATCAACCAATTCTTTATTTGTGTCAGGAATAAGAGGAAGAACAAATGACAAAACTATAGTGGAACCTGTCAGGTTTTTCAGGTTTTCTCGGTCCAAAGTTGTCTTATTTTTGGAGCCACAATAGTGTCCTAGTTGATACTCTGAAAGTAGGGATGATGAGAAATGCAGTATTAACTGCTAACTTTTGCCAAAGAAGGGGAGATGGTTCCCAGGAGATAATGATAAATCTCTTTCAGAGGGGAGAGCAGAGAAAGTAAGCTACAGGCTCCTTTGCACCCTATTGTTGCTCAGAGGGTTCGTTCTACACTAAGCTTTTGTTGTTGTAAGTGACCATAGGCTGGAGCAGATCATGGGTCCACTAGAGCCTAGAAATCATGCCCTTTTGTCAGCAGCTCCACACTGTCTCTAGTGTCAACACAAGACATTCCCTTAATCTTGGAGGAACTTCCTCAGGTGAAGCCAGATCCTTGACTTCATGAAGAAATGAATTTCAAGACGAGCCAGGATGAAGCCGAGTTGGAGTTTACTGAAGACACAAGCTTAGGGAGAGAGTGATGACACCTGAGAACATGGATGTGCACTTCCCAAAGAGGAGCCACGCGGTAGTGTCTCCTCAGTGAGACTACGTCGTTTTGGTCCCGCCCCCGTCTTTTTCTATGAATGAGATGATAGGGTTCGTCTAGAAGTGCCTTGTTGGATGGTATGCTGATGAGATAAGACCATGGAGTCACGAGCAATGCTCAGGTGCTTAGGGCATGTCTCTCGCTGCCAATGCGGTGTCTGATGAGGTTCCTAGAAAATTGCAGGCTTGAAACAAGGAAGGGAAAGAAAGAAAAAATGAAAAACAAAACAAAACAAACAACAACAAAAAAAACAACCTCTGTGCTTAGGCCATAAGCATAGCTTAAGTTTCTACTAAAACATTCTTATTTGGAATGTCTTTCTATAAAAAAATTCTTGTGTTGTTGTCTCTATAGTAGATGTTGTTCGTTCTGTAAGAATTATTATTTTTTAAATTTTATTTTATGTGTGTGGGTGGTTTGTCTGAATGTACGGATGTAAACCACATGCATTCCTGGGGTAAGCAGAGGACAGAAGAAGGCATCCTATCTCTTGCAAGTGGAGCCGCCAGGTGGGTGATGGTACTCTAACTGGGGTCAGGTGCTCTTAACTGCCAAGTTGTCTCTCCAGCCCTGTGTTAGAATTCTTGACTCTCATCTGCTGGCTTCAAGCAAACTCTGGGTTGTGGGGGTCTTCTTTCCCTTCCTTTCCTTCTGTGTCTCAGAACTTTCTCTTTCTATCTGCATTGCTCTCGTTCCCACAGTTTTAGGCAAACCACAGGCAGGCATGCTAAGGATGTGGGACACATGCAACAGTGAACTACACCAAAAGAGTCCTCACTCCAGACAGCTCTGATTTAGTGGAGGAGTCATGACTAGCACCCTGCCCCATCACAGCTTTCCCTCCAAGACAAGAATTAGCCAAGTGTGTGGTTCGGTTGTACAGACAGGGATATAGAGACCTAAAGAGAGTGAAACGAGTCTAATTCACAAGGTTCAGTGAGGACCCCATCCTTCTGCTCCTGAGAATCAGTGCTTTCTTCTTTGTTTCCAGCTGCAGATGCTCCCCAAAGAGGAAATAGAGCTGCAACATTGGGCAGAATTGGGTTGCAAACCTGGGCTCCAGGAAGAGGAAGCTGAGAAGTGCAGTGAATTCTGGTCCCAGAACAACCATCATTGCTTTTGCCTCCCAGGCCTACTTGTGTGTCTCTGTGGTCCTGAGTGTATCCTGAAAGGAGAAGTCATGTTGTTTTCTTATCATTAAGGCCTAGAATAAAGGTATTTCCCCTGCAGGACTCCCTTGAGAAATGGTTCTCCTTCTTCTCTAGGCCAGTCTTGGCTACTGCCCTTCCTCCAAACGGGCTGGTCATGTTTGGCCAATGGGAGACCCTTCTTGCACTGGGCTTTGCCCAGTGGGCAGGGGAGGCAGTTTCAGGCAGACTCTCATCTGCCCCATGTCAGATAAGGCCCTATGCCCTGCCCAGTCCTCTAGTTCTTTCTCTCCCCCTGCATTCCTTCCTAACATTTATCCAGCTTCCCTTCTTCCCTGCCCGGGACAACCATTGCTCATAGTGTTCTCACCTGCCCAAGGAACCCTAAAGAGGACTGGGCTCTCATGCAAACTTATCTTTGCTCCCTGCCCCACACCCGCAGCTTCCCAGGGATGGAAGATCGCTCCTGTGAAACTTGTTCCCCAGAACTCAACCCCCATGGCTCTGTGTGTGTGTGTGTGGGGGGTTTACATCTTCTGATATACTTTTCACCTCTCCCCTGTCTGTGAGGTCCTTGCATTCACAAACGGTTCCCTTGGTTCCTATTGGGTAAGCTGAGGGATTGTTTTTTTCTTTGTATTAGTTGCTTTCTTCATTGCTGTCACACAATACCTGTCAAAACCCACTTAAGGATGCATGAGTTTATTTGTGAGTTGATTTCCTCACAGGCTCAGGGTGAGGGAATCATCATGGGGAAGGCACGGCATCAGCGCTCCGCACATTCTGACGTAGGTCATTAGACAAAGCTGTGGAGAAAGCTCTATCGCATTCTTGAAGCCCTCTAAGCCAATACTCATTGAAAGGGATAGAAGTAATGACAGCTTAGGCACGGTGAATATTTATTATGCTTAAACATGTGCCAGGCACTTTTATGGGCTCTCTGTGTAGTATCTCTCTGAATTCTCACAACTGCATACAGAAAGAAAACACTTTCTCCAGAGGCCTGGAATGTTTAACTAATTTTCTCAAAAGTCCCACAGGAATTTCAAGGTGCAAGCTATTAATCAAATATCACACACATTGTCTTTGTGTCATCTCTCCACCCTCCATTCACAAGAGGGTTCATAGCACAGACAAGACACTGTCATGTGGTTCGGTTAGACAAAGGGGCAAGACAGCACCTGCCCCAACCCTTAACACCCAATTATCATCCAAATGTGAACATGGGAATGAGAAGCTGGGAAGAAGTGCCGAGCCTGAGGCAGGGACAGAAAGGACTTAACCAGAGAAGGAGGCTCATGCCCAGCCTGGGGGACACAGGATCAGGGCCTGCAAGGGATGGCAAGGTGGGAGAGTGGAAAGGGAAGGGAGAGAGTAAACAACTTTTGTCAAGTGTCTTCCAATATGCCTAAAGTGCCCTGGCTGCACTTAGCTACCATTTCAGGACTATCCAGAAAGGAAACTGCTGGAAGAATTTGGCCCTAATCAAGGCGGGAGGCACTCGAAACGGAGCTGATACCTTAGAGTGGAAAAGCAGGAGCTATTCAGGAGCCATCTCACCAGGAGAGGGCAGGAAGCAGCAGATGAAGGGAGAATCGGCTCAGAGGGAAAGCAGCTATTGGCTTCCAATCAGTGCTGAGAAAGTTGGTCAAGAAACCACCGAGAATAGGACGCGAGAGGAGGCTGTGTAGCTTTGGAAATGGACAAGGATTTCTTCCTGTTGAAGGAAAACAAGGGAGTAGAAATAATTCAGGTAGGGCTCAATGTCATCCCACAAGTGACTTCTCCCCCATTCAGGTACTGCTACACTGTAAGGCCCTTATTCCGAGGGATTCAGATCCTTTATGTCTTCCTCTTCCTCACAATGAAAAAGTATTGAAATTCCTAAAATATAAAATAGAAGTTTCCCTTAAAATTAAACATATGATACAGCAACCTTACCATTGGCTGTATACCTAAACCACACGAAATGAGTCTGTTGAAAGAGACATCTACAGTCTATGGCCACATTAATCACAATAGCCAAGATCTAGAATGAAGCTGTGTCTGTCAGTGGGTAAATGGATAGAGAAAAAAACAACACACACACACACACACACACACAAAACAGAGGGAGCGATATTACTTAAAAAGGACAACTACATAGCTACATCAAAAATATGTTATGATGAGCAAAATAAATTGAGAAACTAGGCCTTGGAAAGATAAACACTGTGCAACCCCACTTATCTTGAAAAGCCAAATTCAGCCAATGGAGAGAAGAAACCACATGTTCTCCTGGCTCCTGCTTAGGATTCTTTGGACAATTTTAGTAAGTTGGGATTACTCAGAGTCTACCTCACTGGTTCTCAGTGTGCTTCTTCCCATGACAACAATGGAAAGTTGGACTCACAAAAACAGAAACTGGATTAGTCATTAGCAGAGATGAGGAGGTAAATAAGGCTTGGACTGACGTCGGTCAAAAAGATACAAATTTCAGTCAAGAACAGGACCAAGAGAGATATTTTACAGTATTATGGCTATCAGTAATAACAATATTCTGTCCTTGAAAATTGCTGCTGAAGAGATTTTAAGTCTTCTCACCTCAAAAACCATATGAGATAATGCATATGGTAAGCAGCTTAATTTAATTTGGATAAATTAAGCTACAAAATATGCAGCTATCACCTTGGAGGTTCATGCAGGAGGATCTGGAGTCTGAGGCTAGCCTGGGTTAATGCAGAAGGATCTTGTGTTTGAGGCTAGCCTGAACCTTGGTTTCTGTTTTTTTTGTTTTTTTTTTTTTTGTTTGTTTGTTTTTTTTTTTTTTTGTTCTGAAGTAAGGTGATAGCAGTACTTTCCTCACAGAATTTCAGGGGTTAGATAAATTACAGGCATAAATGGAACAATGTCTAGCTTTCAACCTGTATTATATAAACATTGACATGACCAAAATCTCATCTTATAGATGAGGGAAACTGAGACTTAAGACAGGTGAAACAGTGTTCTCCATGAGCAGTTGGCAGCAGAATGATTTCCTCTCTACAGTTTGATCCCACTTCAGACCTAAGGATGGCAGCTGCTTCTGGGTACACACACTCCTCCCTGCTCTCCACAGCAGTGATAATCTTGCTCTCGACTCTTTTTATCTATTAGACACGATAAAAAGGCATGCAGTGCGCAGCGCTTGAGAAAAGGTGATCAGAGTCACAGGAGGAGGGGAAGAAACATTTGTTAACACTCTTATGTGATCCAGAACAGGTCAGGGTGCAGCAAGTCATTTCTGCCAAGGATCACACAGTAAATAACTGGGCCTTCGCAGATCATGGCAAGCACTTGTCTCAGCTGTGCTAGCTAGCATTAAAGCATCCATAGGCAATAACCAAAAAAAAAAAAAAAAAAAAAAAAATGGCTACTGCTACACTTCAATATTGCTTTATTGTGGACAATGAGATTTGAATTACACAACAATATAATTCCTATATTGCAAACTATTGCTCTTGTCCTACCTCCAGCCATTTAAAAATGTAAATTCCAGGGATGAGGATGTGACATAGAGTCCAAACAGCTCTGGGCTTGATCCCTAGAACATGTGCGCATGCGCGCGCGCACACACACACACACACACACACACACACACACACACACACACACACACCATAGCTTAAGAATTCTATGAAAACAATCAGCAAGCCGGATTTCTGCAAGCCAAATTTCTGAGGACTTCAGGTCACTGGTCCTATTGTAGAGGTTCAGATACATTGACTCTTGCTGGAACTGCTGAGACTCATTTTACACACAATCTAGAGATGGAGGCCCAAAGGTTTTCACTGGCCTGAGAACACAGCCTACTGAGAGGCAGAGCTATGCTCTAGGTCCTCTGCCCATCTGCCCCTTGGATCTAGTTCCCTCTGCAGTTATCTTCCAGTGGAAAGAAGCTGTAGTTGTAACTGTGTGTGGTAAAAGCTGCTCTAATGGACATGCCCCTTCTGTTGTGACCCTGTTCTGTTTTCTGTATGCTGGTCTATGGAGAGGCAGCGTCATTTGCTCAGGACTTGTAGCTCCAGGAAACAATAGATCCCATCTGGAGCCCCAGGCAGACATCACTATAGAAAAAGACTTGGTTTGTGGCTTGGGGAGAGAGTCCTATCTAAACAAACTTCTGGTCTCCATAGCAATCTGGCAAGATCCACCATTCCTCAGTATGTTTTTCAGCTTTCCATTACACTCTCACAAACCCAGGGTAATCAGCATATAGGAGGAGGGGTTTGTTTTGGCTTATGGTTTTGGAGATTCCAGTTGGTGGTTGACTGTGGTTTTCTTATTGCTTTTTGGCTTTGGGGGCACAGGTGGCAGAATACATCATCAAGAGAGCACATTGCAAAGCAAAACTATTCAGTTCATGGCCTGGACACACATAGAGAGATGTGAAAAAATAAACAAAACCCAGCAATGGTCCCATTACCCCATCAAGGCCATGCCCTGAGCAAGTTAAAGGCCACCTACTAGGGCCTACCTCTTAAGGTTCTTACCACCTCCGCACAGTGCCAGGCTGAAAACTGGACCTTTAACACATGGAGGTTTGAGGAACGTTTAAGAACCAAACTCAAGCACCTCACCTCTGGTCAACGGAGAGCAGAAGACTCCTTCACAGGAGTAGGCTTCACGGGATAGGCAGGAAGGTGGGCCAGTCTCAAGGGTCTTGGCACTGTATTGGGCAAGCGGTCAAGGAAACGTGGGTAAGGTGTGTGCGTGCGCTCCACCTCAGTCCTCAGCCTTGGCATCTGTCTCCAACTGTCATACACTTGCAGCTGAGCAGGTGTTGAGAGCAGGTCCTGGTTGCTGCCCTTTCCTGCCCCCAGAGGATTGTAGACCCAGGAGTGCCCAGAGCTGCAGCCACCGCTCCTAGGCTTTGGCAGAATCAGTGTGGCTTCCTGCCCGCAGGTCTGAGCTTGTTCACTCTTCACTGGAAAAGCCATACACCCCCACCTCCTGCACCGGGCACGGTTTGTCCTGCAAGCCACAGCAAGCCAAGGCTGTCTTAATGGCTGAGAGGGTAACAATGGACCCAGGGACTTGCCTACTTATTTTGTATTCTTTTAAACCTGTTTCCAATCGAGCAATCTCAAAGTAGAAACTACATGTAAGAAGCGGGGAAAGACTCCTCATAATCCTGCTTTCTAGTAGCAACTGCTTTTCCTTCCAGTCTTTTTTTTTTTTTTTTTTTCTATGCATGGGAATATTCCTTATCCAAATGAGGCCACAGAATGACGTCTGCTGGGGGCATTTGCTTTTTTTTCACAGTTGGTCACACATTTCTCTCCATCAGCATGCATTTTTCGTTGCCGTTCCCTGGGAAGGCTCTGTTGTGTAGTGAACTCCCAGGCCTCAAGTGGATCACAGGCTGCCTCCTTACTGGTGAGACTACAGGGTGGGCTCCGGTTTTGTGAAATAAAACAGCCCCAGGCTCACTGTCTATAACAAGATGTTCTTGCCCAGCCCTCCCTGAGTCATGTACCATCCTAGCCCAGTCACCTCATGCCTTCAGGCCTCAGTTTCTTTACCTGTACAACGGAATGTTTCGGTTAAAGGATTTGCCAGCTCCACGTTCCGTGACTAAGCACCCACAGACTCCCAGGCAGGTCCCAGGATCAGTCTCCTGGGGAGTCTCTGATTCCACCTGGAGTCAGGCAGATGATGGTATGTCTTGATGTGGAAATTTGAACACCAACTTGGCAGTCAGCACCCTGTGATAGCTGTGGTTCCCAGGTCTCTGCAGGTGGCTAAGCTGTCTCCAACTTCCTGTCCTTCTAACTCTGGGAGGGAGGTGGCTGCTCCAATGCCAGCCCTGATTTCACTGCTCCTCTGCTGCTCAGTCATGGTGTTAACAGCTAAAACCAATGTCCAACAGCTGCCGGTTAGTCGCAGTCTTAGAGGCAGAGCATATGACTGGGGCCTGAGAAACTGGGGCCTGCGCAGGGCGTGGTTCAGACTCTGGAAGGGCCTAAGGGAATCTTCCTTCCCCATCTCCCTTTTCCTCATTTGCTTCAGGGATAGCAGCAGGCTTTGGTCAATGTGCTTTGAACAGCCCACTGTGAAACTTGGCAGCTAAGGCAGCAGCTGCTGGAGGCTTCAAGAGGTGAGGGATGTCAAGAGCATAAGCAACAGATGTCTCTCCCAGAGCTGGGCCGCTAGCCTCTTGTGTTCTTCTGTGGAAGTAGCGATAAGAACAGCAACAGCAAGAGCAGTAGAGCCACCAGGCCACCAGCGCTCACACCACACTAGACAATGAGCGGGGTCCATTATTTAGACTTGACTGGTCTGCTGAAAAGAGCTCAGAAAGGTGAGCCTGACTGGCATCAGCCTCACGTCACAGATGAGGGAGCTGAGGCTCAGATAGGCTCAGGATTCTCCATCCAATGGGTTTCGGGGCTACAGCAAAAGCTCTGGAACGTCTGCCCCACGCTTGCTCTCCTGAGGACTCTACGCGCCCACCTCCCCGAATCTCCACACCTCAGTTAGTCAGCAATGGAGACCCCCACTGCAGCAGCTCTGTCCTTTCACACACAGGCAACCCCAGCAGCTTCACCGCTCTGCCAGTTTCTGAGACATCTACGTGCTAAGGGCCATTCTCACCAACAAGACATGCAAATTGTTGACTCGATCCCCAAAACATAAACTTGATAGTTTATGGATGAGACAAATGAGACAGAGCCTGTGGGTTTGACATAGATTAGTCACGGCCTCCAGGAAATAATGAATATTTTTGGACCATGCCAACTCTGCTGTGTGAGCCCCACCTCTGCCATTTGCCAGCTGCATGACTCTGTCTTATCGTGCCTGTGTTTCAACCCTCGCCTTCAAGAAAAATAATGCATCTCTTTCATAGAGTAACTTTTAAAGGTTGAAGATCTGGTTGGTAAAGTACTGTTGCATGCTATGTGCTTAATCGTGTTGGCAATTATTTTGCAATCTGGTCTGTGAGGCCCTGCTCAAATGGCTTGATTTTTATTCTGTTTTCTCTACCAACCAGTTGTATGACTGTAAGTGGCTTCCTCTTCTGACTCTGTTCCCAAATTGAGAAGTGTTGTTGTAAGGAGTTAATAAATGTATCTAATCAAAACCTACCATGTTCCTGATCTTTATTTCTATGCTAACTGTGATGATGGTGGTGTCTCACTGTGCTTTTGGTTTTCACCAAAACGTGAACATCTCTATATGTTTGTTGGCGTAATGTGCTTTCTCTCTCTTTGTTGTGTGTGCGTGAGCGTGCATATGAAGGGCAAAGTCTGATGTCCAATGTCTTCCTCGATCACTGTTCATCTTACTCTTTTGGAGACAAGGTCTCGCAGGGGACCTGGAGCTTACCCTTTTGAATAGGCTGCTTGGTCCCTCTGGAATCCGCCTATTTCAGATCCTCCCACTCTTGGTTCACAGATCCTTTTATGTAGGTGTTGGGCATCCAAACTCAAGTCCTTAATGCTAAAAGTCCTTTAGTAACCTAACCACTTCCCCAGTGCCTTGCTTTACTTTTTATTTGCCATTTGTTGTTGTTTCTAGAGGTCAAAAAGGAACTCTTCCAGCAAGGGGAGGCTTCCGGTTTCCATGCAAGAATTTCTGCCCTCAAGTCTGAAATGTGCTCTCTCTGGACACAATGGGGGAAAGCTTGCATGCTGAACATCCATCAGTGCATCATCTACATCACACACTTATACTCATTCTCTCACATGGTCGTTGACGCATTCTTACAGGGTGCAGAAGGCAGATGAGGAAATTGAGGTTCAGAGATGAGAAAACAGATAAAAGGCCATCTTTTAGATTATGAACCCCTAAATATGTGCCTAGTGATTCTCAACATAAGTAGCTGCTTGCCCACCCAGCATCCACTTCCCTTTTCTCTCCTTCAGAGTCTTGGCTTTGTTAGTGTCTGCCCTGCCCATTTTTATCTGCACGAATGTGTCCGGAGACAGCAATGGTGGTGCCACCCTCCTGCTGAGAGATTAGGGTGACAGTTACTTAAGCAGAACAAGAAGTGTCTTAGAAAAAAAAAAGTACTTCCCTATGAAAAAGGCAAAAGCCAGCTGGCATGGCCACTCTTCTTTTAATGGGACATGTGGTTCCTAGAGGGAGTGCCTAGAACTGTAGCATCTTAGGTCCATGTGGGAATAAGCCTTAGGATGAAGCCAGCAGCAGATGACAGAACAGAAACAGAGAAAGAGCCTGGTCACAATATCACTCAACTGCTAATAGCTGCCTGATAAGTCTTACCTTATTTCTTGTAGTATTACTTGGGGTTGGGAATTTTAAAGTTTTTATATGTAATTTAAACAATCTCATTAAATTATGAATGAAATTATAAATTGACAAGAAAAGGGAAATTGATTTAAAAGTGTTACTTCTCTGCTGTGGGGATGCTAGCTAATAGCTCATCCTGGTCTCAAGTACAGGAAATAGTCAGGGGGATTCGAGAGGGAGCCCAGAAGAAAAGGAAGAAGGAAAGAAATGAGGCCCTGAGAAACCACCAAAGCTCAAACAGGGAGAGTGAGCCTTTGTCATTGTCCTGATCAACTTGACACAAGTTAGAATCATCAAAAAGGATGAAACCTCAATTGAGAACATGCCTCCATATGATGCAGGTGTAGGGCATTTTCTTAATCAGTGATTGATGGAGAATGGCCCAGCCTACCACGGATAGTACTATCCCTGGGCTGGTGTCCTGGAGTCTATAAGTAAGCAGGGTGAGTAAGCCATGTAAAGCAAGCCAGTAAGCAGCACTCCTCCTTGGCCTCTGCATGAGCTTCTGCCTCCAAATTCCTGCCCTGTTTGAGTTCTTGTTTTTTCGTGTGTGTGTTGCATGTGTACCTGTGTGTTCAAAGGTCAACTCAGGTGTCATTCCTCGGGAGCCATCTATCTTGTTCTTTGAGACCAAGTCTGTCCTGGGACCTGGGACTCTGTGCTTAGACTAGGCTGCCTGCCCAGAAAGCTCAGTGGGAAGTGTCTCTGCCTTCCCAGAGCTGGGATTGCAAGCTTGTGCCCCCGCCCCAGCTTTGGAAACTTTGCTCTTAGTACTGAATTTATTGGCTGTGTGATTGTAACTACTCTTAACCATCCAGATTCTTAGCAGCTGTCTGAGAAGATGATCTAAATGAGGCTCAAAGCTGCATATATAAATATTTCTATTCAAGTTTTCCATACCGTTACAACCCAAGGAAACAACTTCAGCGAATGTCAGCTGGGATCTAGTTAAATAAATTATGCCACATCTGGTCAATGGGAGGCTACAAACAAGTAAAAATTGTATTCATAAAACTTACATGGAAAAATAAGCAATGAAGAATATAAATATAGCTGGGCCTTGAGGTAAAGCTAGTCCCAATTTTCTGAGAAAGCACCAGATGGATTTCCAAAGTGGTTGTACAAATTTACACTCTCACCAGCAATGAAGGAGTGTTCCCCTTCTTCACACTCTCTCCAGCATTGCTGTCAATTGAGATTTTTATCTTAGCCATTCTGACCAGTGTGAGATGGAATCTCACAGTCCTTTGTTTTGATTTGCATTTCCCTGGTGACTAAGGAAGTTGTGCATTTTTTTAAGTGCTTCTCAGTCATCTGAAATTCCTTTGTTGAGAAATCTCTGTTTAGTTCTGTGCCTCATTTTTAATTGTGTTATTTTGTTTATTGGTGTTTGATTAATCAAGTTCATTATATACTTTGGATATTAGCCTTTTGTCTGATGCAGGATTGGTGAAGATATTTTCTCAATCTATAAACTGTTTGTTGTTTCATTCTATTGACAGTATCCTTTGCCTTACAGAAGCTTTTCAGTTTTAAGAAGTCCCATTTATTAATTGTTGATCTTAGAGAAATAACTTTACCTCAAGACCCAGCCATACCTCTCCTGGGTATATACCCAAAAGAAGTTAACCCATACAACAAGGACACTAGCAGCTTTATTCACAATGGCCAGAGTCTGGAAACAACCTAGATGTCCCTCAGCTGAAGAATGGATAAAGAAACTGGCACATTTATACAATGGAATACTACTCAGCTATTAAAAACAACAACACCAGAGGGACAAAATATATCAGGGCACTGGGGTCCTCTATGAGACTGTTTCTCCAACCAAGGACCATGTATGGATATAACCTAGAATCCCTGCTAGGATGTAACCCATAGTAGCTCAGTATCCAAGTGGGTTTCCCTAGTAAGGGGAACAGGAACTATTTCTGACATGAACTCAATGGCGGGCTCTTTGACACCCCCCCCCAGGAAGGAACAGCTTGCTAGGCCACAGAGGAGGACATTGCAGCCAGTCCTGAGAGATACCTGATAAGCTAGGGTCAGATGGAAGGGAAGGAGGACCTCCCCTAGCAGTGGACTTGGAAAGGGACAGGGAGGAGATGAGGGAGGGAGGGGTGCTACAGCTGGGATACAAAGTAAATAAACTGTGATTAATATTTAAAAAATAAAAAAAGAAAAGTAGAATTTATTCTACCATACTTGTAAATCATGTTACATTAACCATAAAATATGCGTGATTGACTGGCAAAAAGTAAAAAATAAAAAAATAAGAACAACAACAAAATCATGATATTTGCAGGCATGAGGATGGAACTAGAAAAGATCATCCTGAGTGAGGTAACACAGACCCAGAAAGACACACGTGGTATTTTCTCACTTACAAGTGGATTTTAGCCATATAGAATAGGATAAGCATCCTACAAGGCACAGACCCAAAGTAGATAAGTAACAGAGAGAATGTAAGGGAGGATGCATAAATCTCACTCTGAAGGGGAGATACACTAGACAGAGGTAGTGGCTGAAGAGAGGGAACAGGTCGGGGAGCAGAGAGTTAAGAGGGTGGAGATCAGACCTGGAGAGAGTGAGGGCAAGAGGACAGAAGGCCTGTAGGGAAAAGAGAAACCGATGGTGGGGTTATCTCTGTGACAAGCTGGAGACCTAAGCCAGGGTAGGCTCCTGGGAGGGTATGAGGGGTATTCAAGCAGACACTCCTAGTAGCAGAGGTCATAGAGACTGAAAAGGACACCCACTAACTAGGCTAGTCTCCTAGCAGAGGGAAGGGAACACCAACACATCCAACAAAACTTTGACCCGAAATTCACCCTGCCTACAAGATGTGCAGGGATAAAGATGGAGCAGACAGAGCAGAGATTGAGGGAATGCCCAACCAATGCCTGGCCCAACCAAAGACCCACTGTATTGGAGGGTGCCAACCCCTGATGCTATGGATGACACTCTGCTAAGCTTGCAGACAGGAACCTGTCAGAGTTGTGCTGAGAGGCTCTATCCAGCAGTGCCGCAAAACAAATGCTGAGACTCACAGCCCAACATTGGACAATACAGAGGAAGTCTTGTGGGAAAGTGGGAGGGAAGAGAAAAGGACCTGGAGGTGACAGGAGCTGTACAAGAAGATCAACAGAGCCAACTAACCAGGGCTCAGAGGGACTTGCTTAGACTGAAGCATCAACTGAGGACCATGAAAGGACTCGACCTAGGTCCCCTACAAAGATTTAGCAGATAGGCAGCTTAGACCTCATGTGGGTCCTCTAGTAAGACATGTGGGGACTGCATTGGACAGGGACTCTCTTGCCAACTTTTTGATCACTTTCCCCTGGCAGAACTGCCTTGCCAGGCCACAGGGAAAGAGGATATGCTCAGTCCTGATGCAATTTGATGAGCTGGGGTGGATAAAAAAGAGAAGGGGAGATGGGAGAGGGGATACATAGGGAAGGTGGGACTGTGAGGGGAGGAGGAATGGGGCCACAACAAGGATGTAAATAAAAAGAAGAAGAAGAAAAGAAAAAAGAGAATATAAATAAGTTGAGTGTGAGGACTCATGCCTATAATCTCACACTCAGGAGGCTGAGGCAGGAGGATTATTTCAGGCTAGCTTGAGAAATACTGTGGTACCTTGACCTGTTTTTGTTTGTTTGTTTGTTTGTTTGTTTGTTTTTGTCAATTTCATACAATCTAGGGTCATCTGAGATGAGGGACCCTGGGCCTGTGGTCGTGGGGTGTATAAGAAAGGAATCTGAATGAGGTATGAGCCAGTAAGCAGCACTCTCTTGGCTTCTGCTCCAGTTCCTGCCTTGACTTCCTTTGATGGTAGACTGTGATAAGAAACTGTAAGCCAAATAAACCCTTTCCTCTCCAACTTGCTTTTAGTCATGATGTTTTATCACAGTGATGGAAACTCTAGCTAGGACAGACTTATCTCAGAAAAAAATTATAAACAATCTGAAAAAAAAGGACTATAAATGAAAACACACAATAAAGGACATAATTTGAATACTCTGTAGGTACAGGGTAAAAAAAAAATCTTTCCACATGTAATAAAAAACTAGAAGGCGCACAGAAAAGCAAAATATTAACATTTAATATAAGGGTATCTGAGGTACAGTTTCCTCATGCCTCCAAAGGTATTTATCATTGTAGAGGCATTAAAGTTTGTACAAGAGAATTAGAGGCATCCTGGAGGCACTGTGAGAAGACGTTGGTGTGTGTGTGTGTGTGTGTGTGTTTGTGAGTATGTGTGTATACCTGAATATGTGTTTGCGTGTATGTTTGTGTATGCGTGTATGTATGTAGATGTGTGTACATGTATGTGTGTGTGTGTATATGCATGTTTGTGGGCTTGTATGCATGTATGGGCATGCATGTGTGTGTTTATGTGTGTCCAAGTGTGCATGCATGTCTGCATGCATGATAGCAGTTCAGTCAGTGGTGGCAGGAGGGTGACTGTGATTGTGAGGAAGGCTTGTTTTACCTTGGACACAGCTCAGCTCATCAGACTTGTAGATGTTAGCCCGACTTTCAAGACGTCTGAACTCTAGCCAGATTCTCCTCATCTCTCCTCCATTTTTCCCTCCTGGACCAGCTCGCTTTTCAAATTGAATCAGAGAGTGGAGCTCTGAGTACAGGTTCCTATAGCACAGGGAAGGAAACCTTGACCCTGACTCTGGATGACTTGGGTCCTGAAGTTACAGGTATAAGGGTTTCTGAGGGTTTCTGAGGCCTGACCAGGTCATTGTCAGCATCCTGAGGTGCAGGCAGAGCCACACACGGGACAGGAGGGAGAAGAGGCACAGACATATACCACAAACACTTCTCTAGAGGAAGTGAGGTACAAATGAGTAAAGGACAGGAAGAGAGAGGCAAATGCCGAGATGTGACATGGAGAGAACTTCTTGGATGGCTGTGACAGAAAAGGAAGTTACCCCTAGTCTGTCCTCCATCCATAGGGACTACCTGTTAGGAAACGTACGAACGTTGGGAAATGTGGGCCCGTGCGCCTGTGAAGGTTACACGCGGGTTCACAAATCACACCACGAGATCGGTTCCACGTGGGAGGTTTATTAGGGAAAGGGGGAAAGGGGTCACAGAGAGACAAGGCAGAAGGGGGGGGGGGGGGCTCCAGTTCTCTTTATAGGGTGACTCAGGGCATGCGCAAGTAGTTCCAGGTGGTCAGCAGGTGGTCTGGGTGTCTTCACAAATGCCTGATAACCAGTTTGTCAGGTCCCTTGGGGCTGCCTGTAGGAGTGCCTGCTTACTGATCCCAACACTACCACTACAGTGTCATGAACAAGGCTTTCAGGTGAGATCCCATTTTACTGCTTTCCATCTATTTGAGTGTGGGCAAGCCACTTAACCTTTCTGATCCTCTGCTTTTTAAATGGCATTAGCCAATCGTCCCCAGCACAGAATTAATTGAAATATCTTGAGAAGGCTCTTCTCTGGGTGCCTGGCTGATAGCACTAATAATGAGCTTTTTTATTGCTTGTGAGATGAAGTCCTGTGGAACATCTCACAGTGTAGGCCCAGCTCAAACTGTCCCAGAATGCAAGACATTAACGGCATTTAGCCTTAACCCCGTCATTATTTCTTTCTGCTCAGCAAGGGGCAAGAGAAACTTGCCCATTTTTCCCAAGGGAGTGATGTGAACGGACTGCCCTGAGCCTGCACCAGAGTCACCCATCCAGTCACCAGGTTGCAGTGAGAACAGAGACACTTCTGGGGCCTGAATGAGGCCGCCAGGAGCTGACAATCCGTGGGTGGGGGAAGAGAAAGGGACAAACCCAGGCCACTGAGGTGGCAGCCTGCGTGCCCAGCAAGAACCAAGGTGTAGAATAAAGGGTGGATTTCAAACCCCTCCCCCAACAGGCAAACACAGTCTGTAACTCCTCGGGAGGGGATCCCAGCTTAGAGATAGCTCTGCAGGGAAAGAGAGAGTCTGAGGGATGGTGGCGAAAATGGAGGAAAGAGAAAAAGGATGTGATAGGTGATTCTGATCATCATTTTGGCAGGATCCAGGAATACCTTGGAAACAAACCTCTGGTCATTCTTTGAGGAGTTTATAGATTGGGTAAGTTGAGGAAACAGGATCCACTCTAACTGTTGGTGACACCACCTCGCAGGCAAGTATCCCTGACTGAATCAGAACAAGTGTACAGAGCACTAGCACCCTTTTCTGCTTCCTCACTACGGGTGTGAACTGACCGCTGTTCTACACTTCCGCCGCTGCAGGCACAAACAGAGCAATCCCTGTCTTCCCGAGGATGCTTTTGTCAAGTGTGTAGTTACGGTAACTAAAAAGTAACTAAGAAAGAGAGAAGAAAAATGGGTATATGATAGAGGAGCAATTTCCCGGGGAGTGAGAGCCCTCTGTCCTCTGCTCCTACATATGCACCCATCAAAGCTCAGCACAGGTGTATTAGGTCCCATTTTGTGGGACCACATATAGGATGTTTTTTTGTTTGTTTGTTTGTTTGTTTGTTTTCCCATGGGATGAAGCAAAGTTATTTCTGGCTCATTTATCTGGAGAGGTACAGGGCCTCCCTTGTCCTGGGTGTTCCTGCTTCACAACACCAGGGTAGAATAAAGTAAACTTTCTATTCACACACAGAGAACAGGGAGTCTCATATAAGAAGAGGGAGATAGGAAGATCTGGAGGGGACAGGAGTTCACAGAACCAACAAAGCCAAAAAACTCTGGGCCCGGGGAAGCCTCTGGAGACTGATTCATCAACCAAGGACCATGCATAGTGGTTGTTACGTGTCATAGACACACATACTGAAAATATTTACAGATTAAAAGATGTGATGTGAAGCATTTCAAAATGATCCAACTGTGAGGAAGGAAATAAAAGACACTCAGGTAAAATGGGCTAAATTCCCATCATTGTTAAAGCTGGTAGATAACAGATCTGGAACTCATTATACATTTCTCTCTACCTGTATAATTCTTGAACTTTTCCATACTTAACAAACTTTTATTTTCAGTATCTACCTTCCTTTGGTGTTTTGTGTACTCTTCTATTAAACTTTCATTTATTTGGGGAAAGATTTCATCAATTATTCCACTCTATCTTCTTTCAGTTTTCCGTTTAACCCTTCCACCTTTCTTGCTTCCTTGTTCTGGTTTTGGTGATCAATCCCCAGCTGGTCTTGTACCGGGCTGTGGCTCTGTTCTGGCCAATGGTATGTAAGTGGAAGTGATGGTCTCAGTAACAGAAATGGCCTATGGAAACATCACAAAGAGAATTTTAATTATTCTTTCTTCCACCACATGAATGGAAATGACCCCAGTGAACTTAGAAGCCATGTTGTAATTTGTAGAGACATCAGCAGCCTAAACTCACCCTCCCATCTACTCCGGAGTACGTTAGGCGACTCCACAATAAGATGTCATGTGATAAAGCCATTGTACATTGTTGACTCAAACTTCATTAATACCGAAATTAGATCTACCACACAAAAAGACAAATCCGTTTGAAAGGTGAGAAGAAAGATGGCATTGGGAAATACACAGAAAGCCACAAAGATACTGGATTTGGAGAAAGAATGTGTCAGAAATACCCACTATTTTTTGGATCTTGTTATATTCCAAACCTTGCAATAGGCTGAAAATGGGCATTGCTACATTGTGTGTGTTGACTCTCACAAAGGGTATTAAAGGCCTTACACAAGGAACTTGAGCTCAAAAGCAAGGGGTAAACAGCAAAGGTCACTTAGGAACTAAATGAAGTTTGGAGTTAGTCGATAAGAAGGACTTACAAAATGAGGATAGAGTTAGGCTGGGGAAGGGGGAAGGGTGAAATAGAGAGGACTAGGGAGATAAAGAACAACTAGCCAAACTCCACTCAACCTTCAGAACCTGGATCAGGTGCCTGAGCACTACAGAGCTGTTCTGAGCCACACTGTTAGTATCAGCTCTCTCAGAATCTGCTTATATCTTCTTTACAATGTGTGTGTGTGTGTGTGTGTGTGTGTGTGTGTGTGTGTGTTTTACTCATGACCCAGTATCTGTGGGGAGCTCTGAGGACAACTTGCAGGAGACTTTTCTCTCCTTCTACCATGAGGGTCCTGGAGATTGAACTCAGATTGTCAGTCTTGGAGGCAAGCATCCTTACCCACTGAGCCATCTCGCCGGCCCTGTATACAGCTCTCATCCAGTACATTGCAAACTTGAAATATTATTGGAGTTTTCTAAAGTGCTACAGTTTTAGCCCTTGTTTGCTTTAGGTTCTTGACTTTTATGCTAATGTGATGTTTATGCATCCCTCGTCCACATGTAACTCAGAATTGCCTTAACAAGGCAAAAATCATCTTTGGTCACTGTGTTAAATTGTATCGTTGTTGTTATTGAGGCATTACCAAGACTAGTCTAGCCTAATATAGTTTAGTCCCCCGTCACGATCAGATTATTCATTATGCCCAGGATTTATCTTATGCCATCATGCGTACCAGGCAAGGGCTCTACCACTGAGCTACCTACCTAGTACACGTGTTAGCATTTTTGCGTCCTGTAGACCTGCACATTATAAATCCACCAAACAACTTTTGTCCATGGAGTGGTAAAGCCTTGATGTCCTTCTTGTACCTATGACCTAAGAAATCACTACGAGCTCTTAATTGTTGCCCATTTAAAGCCATTTCTTTGCAGCCATTGTTGAGCTAGAACCTCTCACCAAGATCTCATTTCCCAATGTTTGTTTTCTCCACTCTGTTCCAGCCACACCAGCCTTGTTTGTGCCTCAAAACCAACCGGAACCCTCACAGCAAGCCTTTGCATTTTTGGTGTACTTTGACAAACTTTTCTCTCCAATTTGAGCAGATGTGGCTTAGACGTCACCTCTTCAGACCAGTCTACCCAAACAATTATTAAAGATACCTTGGACCCATTTCACAAATGAAAAAGAGAAGCTAGTCTGCCTTTGAGGTGTGGTAGCATTAGGATCTAGAGTAGGGCCTAGGATATGCTGATGATTATGAAACACCTTGAACTAATGAAAGTGCCTGACCTGCCAGCATGGATGTCTCTCTTTAAGGAGAGAAAGCAGGCTTCATTTATCTTTGTCTCTTGGTGCTTAGTGTATGCATTTCACACAGATACATCTATTTCACTTCCGGTTGATGACAGATTGGTCACATTCCTTTTTGAGGATCGGAAGGCTTATTTTCCCTCATGTCATGGGGATTCTATCTGCACCTTTTATCCTCTGCCTTCATATACAGCCACAACCACACTCACTGTAGATATCTGCCTTCCTATTTCCTTCCCCCTCCCTGCCCACATCCTTTCCTCATGGAGGTTAGCACAACAGACCTCTTTGTCAGCCACGCAGCACCTTCTAGTAACAGGCTTCTATGGTCAGGGAATGGTACCGAGCAATGATACAGGCTTTGGCCTGGCTTCTCCTACTTCTGTACTTACTCCTTTTCCATGAGTATTGATGTTAGGCCCCATCAGGACTTGGCTAGAGGCTCAAGTCTCTGCGTTGGAGCCCAGAAGTTTTACCCTCTGGGTGTTTTGAAGAGTAGCTGTTACTGTCTGCCAGCTGGAAGATTTTGCCTCTGAAATAGATTATTAGGCATGTCCAGGCAGAAAGGGGCTCTCTAACAAAGGCTTTGGAAGACAGTACTCGAAAGGCCTGCTACTCATTTGGATCAGCTTGCAACTGTAGGCAAATCACTTGGGAATCTAATTTCTGCCACAGTATTGGAGAGATCATTAGATTCTTTGGGTGGAATGTGACAGTACTAGGAGAGCTGAGAGAAAACCAAGTTAGAAAAGGAGCAAGAGCAAGCAAACCCCTAAGCCATACAGTCAAATCCTGAGGTCCACACCCAGCAGGAGGCATCTCTCCGTTCCACTTGACCCTCCTTACCATTTCTGTACAGTGGAGTTATCATCTTATATTCATTAAGTCTTTCTGGTTGTGAGTAACAGAAACTAATGTGAGCTAAGAGAGACAGAATGAAGGAAATAACTGAGGATTTGGGTGCCTACAGCAGCCAAGGAACATGCAAAGCACCAAAACTGAGGACATGTTTTCTGCTTGTTTCCAAGTCTCTGCCTGTTTTATTTTTTCCTCCTTATTTTTTCATCTATAAACATGGATGGAGGTACGTGGCGGTTCCACAGCCTTTAAGTTTGTATTCTGCATGTTCAGCTACATTCTCTTATTTTGTTTTTTCGAGACAGGGTCTCTCTATGTATCTTTGGCTGTCCTGGACTCGTTTTGTAGACCAGGCTGGCCTCAAACTTATAGTGGTCCATCTTGCTTCTGACTCTCTGAGTGCTGGAATTACAAGTAGGTATCACTGAGCCTCGTGTTTCAGCTGCATTCTACTTCCAAATTTCATGAACAGCCCTAGCATGGATCAGGCTGTACCACTGGAATCATTCGGTCATGCACATGGGAAGTGGGGAGTCACATCTGTAAAATTACAGAGTCAGGAACTAATTTTCAAGATCAGAGAAGGAACTGTGTCTTGTGGATTGAACAACAGTAACAACAGGAAAAAAAGAGTGTCCTGCAAAGAGTATAGGAACTGAATAAACACTCGAGTATATGAAAGAGAATAGTGTTCGTTTCCTCTATGAACAGATAGCTATCTCATGGTGACTCCATAGGGGAAAAGAGATAGCACTCCACAAATTCGGATTTTTAAAGAGCAGTCAATGTCTGAGTCTCTGCTATTAAATAAGCCTTCCTCATTTTAAGAAAACCATAAGAATCAACATGCTCCTCCCTCCATCTTACTAATACCAGTCCATCTGTCCATATAACATATTCTAACCACAATTTCCCTTCCCCAACTCCTCCCAGATCCTCCCCACCTCTCTTCTAACCCTACTCCATGTCCATTTCTCTCTCTCTGTTCAGAAAACAAACAGGCAAACAAAAACAACAAACAAGCCAAAGTTTAAAGAAAAAAGAAAGAAAAAACAAACAAACAATATGAGACAAAAATTATACAATAACAGCAGTGAGTTTACTTTGTGTTAGGCATCTACTTCTGGGAATGAGGTCTAGCCTTATGTGTGGTTAATATAGAGAGACTCCTTTGGAAAGAACCATTTTTATTTTTCTTAAATGAAACTGAATAGAATAAAGCTAAAGCGAATACTAATACTGGACTCCATTGGCTTAGTATTTTTGTCAGATCAATCATTAGGAAGGAACAAAAGATTTCTATCTTTATATTTCTTAATGACAGGACATTTTGTTAAGTAAAATGAAGGTGTATATTTGAATCAGTGATCTTGACCTTCTAAGCTTCAGGTTTTTGTTTGTTTGTTTTAATCTGTAAAGTAATATTTACTTTCAATAGAATTGCTAGGACAATTAGACAGCATTGGGTTGACATATAATAAGACTAACTTCTACAAAGCTGGCAATAAGAGTGCTTGTGGTGACAGCAGATGGTGGTAATGGTAGTGTTGATAATGGCAGTGATGTTGTCAATGGCGGTAAAATTTATGCCGATTGTGGTGTTGGCTTTGTCAACTTGATACAACCTAGAATCACCTGAGAAGAGTCTCCGTGAGGAGTTATCTACATTGATTTGCTCTAAGAGACATTTGTAGAAGAGCATCATAATAAGTTAGTTGATGTGGGAAGACCCAGCCCACTGTGAGTGACACCATTCCCTAGTCAGGGAGCTCTGAAGTTTATAAGAGTGGAAAAATTAAGCTAAGCAAAAGCATGCAAGCAAGAAAGTGAATGAGTGTGCACCCATTTCCTTCTGCTCTTGACTGTGGATATCATGTAACTAGTTATTTGAAGTTCCTGTCAAATGATGGACCATAACCTGGAATTGTAAGTGGAAATGAATCTCTCCTTCCCCAAGTTGCTTTTTGTGTATTTTTATCACGGCAACAGAGACTAAAGTAGGACAATGGTAATGATAGTAATGGTGGTCATGATGGGATTAATGGTGATGACAGCACTGGTGTGGTGATAGTGGTGATGACAATTGTAGTGACAGTGGAATGGGTTATGATTAATTATTTCAAAACCAAGAATATGTAAAATTTGCCCAGTAGTTAGTAATTGTACATGCATGTATACATGAACAAATCAATGAAGAGAATAAACAATTCAAATTCCATACTCAAATATTCACATTTCTAAGTTTGTTACTGGTGTTGGGTACTATTTTCTTAACCCCAAAAGTTCTGTGTGGAAGCTACTTTGTGACTGACAAGGCCAATCTAGAGTCTAGGCTTTTCTGTCTCCTTGGCATTCCAAGGATACAACAGTCACACCAACTATTTAATTTGTCATAATTTTAAGGCTTTATTAACCCTAAAGACCTAACTCTGTGATCACTTTCAGCTGAGTAATAGCCATTCAAAGTTATTTATTTATTGTAACGATTGACTCATTACTAGTTTGCTAAGCTCCACTAATGATTATTTCACGATGGCTTCTCACTGTTGCTCATTTGCATGTGTAGGACTTACCCCGTAGCTGTGAACTAAGAATGGACTCCATTGAGAGTTCAATTTTAACTGGAATGGTGCCTTTACCCTGAAGACAAATTGTTGCCTCTGAAACAGCTCTGTTAAAACATTGAACAGTGTTCAATGTCTTTATAGTTCCACGATCCATTCCTGAGTCCTCCAGCCTCTTCTTTCACACTTCCATTCATATTTGGTTTAGATTTTATATTTCTTCGGTTAAGAAAAAGAAGAGATTTATTTTCATCAGAAGCCATCAGGCCCTCCTGTTTCTATAAGACCATCTAATTTGCTCCTGTGAACAGGCTCCTCCTTGGGCTGTTAAACTGGCCACTTCACAGATTGCTGAATGGGTTCAGCAATCCTCCAGTTGCCTAACTACATCTACCTATGAGCACATGTGGCTTCTGTGATAATCATAAGCTGTGATGGGAGGAAAGAGAGCAGCATTTGTACAGTGCTTATTTACAGAGTGTGACAGATAAAGCCGGAGACTGGGATATGTCAGCCGTGGCAACTGATAGATAGTCATGCCCCTGAGCTCAGGCAGCTCATAGGATGGTCGGTGACTGATCTTGTCCACCAAGCAAGGGCAGATCCTATGTCTTCTTTTTCTTAGTGTTCCTAAGCTATGAAAATGGTCTCCTTATCCTCGTTGTGAACCCAAATCCCCCAGAGGTAAAGTAACTGATAACAGTGGAGCTGATGTTGTGACTTGGGCTTTCTCAGCCCAAGGTTGACGACTACACTCTGGCTTCTTTCCAAATCCTGTGATCTCATGTCAAGCCCCACCAATTCAAGCTCTCTATTCCACCTTCCCACATCCATCATTTGGCATTACAGAAGGTAACTGATTGAATGCACAACAGATACCAAATGACTCAAGAAAATTATTTTAAGGATTTTTACCTTTATAGAGGCACAGAGGGGAAGACCTTGTGACCCATGGAGTGGGCGAGGTGTTTGAAAAGGAGGTGACAGGGGCCTCAGAGATAATCCAGGAATTCCCAAGGACTGGCCTGACTCAGTGCATCTATTATTGAAAGTGAGTCACTTGTGGCAGCAGAGCAAGCTCTCTCAGCCCCTGGCTGAACTGTCGGGAAGCGACAGCAAGCCCTTCCCCTCTGGGAGAAGAATCCTAATAATAATTTCTAGAGAATTTGCATGTCTCTCTACAGCTTGCAAGAGCATTTTCAGTCGGCTCTCCCTCGTCTCCCACCCCACACCTTTGGGCAGTATTCTTTAGTGAACTAATTGCAAAAAATTAAATTAAATTAAATTAAAAAAAAAAAAAAGACCAACCGGGCAGGGTCTGAGGTTATCTAGTTTGGTGTTTTTTGGTTTTGTTTTATTTTTGTTTTTTAAGAATGTTTTGGTCAAAATGAACTCTCTCATGGTATTCTAATGTATAAAACTGACCATGTGGAATTTCTACTGTACGATGAGGACAAGGGAAGAACACAGCTCACTGTGAATTCCCACCTCTGGCCTCCAGGTCCTTTCCTGAAGGGCTCCCAAAGGAACCCCCAGGTCCACAAAAAGTCATTCCTGGTAGCTACCTACTTTCTTCCCCTTCTTAAAACAAAACAAAACAAAACAAAACAAAACAGACAAAAATCTTAAACACAAATATTCAAGATCATTCCTCACCCATAGTTCATCAAAAACCACTAGGACATTTATCCAAAGAGGTGGGCTCTTGAGAATTTGAAGTAAATGGTCTCTAGGTCCCAAACAACAGGGCGGCCAGCTCTTTCCACCCACTAGCAAATTCTAAAGTGCTTTGTACTCAGACAAGGCCAAGATGTGCCTTCTTAATCTCAGAGAGGCAGATTCTCGAGTCGTGCCCTGCTGGGCACAGAATGGCTAGGCAGTAGGTCCAGTGGCTTGTCAGCCCTATTACTGCCTCTAAAAGTGCTAGTGTACGGGTTTCCCCAACTGCAAAACCTACAAGGACATTGTGAGGTAGCATAACACTTAACGTACTTGCGTGTGGATAAAACAGTAAATCTCAGGTTATGTATATTTTCACATAAAAATCATTTCAAAAACGTAACAATGGCCCTTGGTTTACTATGGGACCTACTTTAAAGTTCCGTGCAGTTTAAAACCCGGCCCCTGCAGACTTCTCCAGTCATCTGTTTGGCTGTCTCCCACTCAGTCTCTTCATCTTGAATATTAATTCAACCTTTCCATTACATACAATATATATTATTACATGCATATGCATGAACATACATGCATACACACATCCAGCCTTTAAGAAGTGCAGGACTTTCAAGGCTGTTTCCTCCTAAAATCTGTGAAGTAGATACTGTTATTAAACCCATTTTTGTACTTGAGAAAAATGGAGGCACATACAATCTCATTGCCTATCTTGAGGCCGTAAAGTAGTAAGCAGCAAGAACAGAAATAAGAGATAGGTATTCTAGTCTTGAACCCCAGCTATTTCTCAGCAGGACTCCCTATGGGTGACCTATCCCTGCCATATCTCAAGAACTTCTTGTTTTTTTCCTCACCTGGTTCACATATCATCTCTCTTGGAATGTCTCATTAGAGAAAATATTGTGACTTCCTTCTTCAGATTGCAGGGCTGGTGGCACACACACACACACACACACACACACACACACTCAGACAGAGAGGGAGACAGAGACAGAGACAGAGAGATTCCTTCTCAGTTTATCACTTCCAAAACACCCAAAGTTCACATGAAACTTTCAGAAGATGAGTTGTCTTCGGTAAGATGACTCAGTTTTTGCATTTAAGCCACACATAATCTTCTCACCGCTGCTAGATAACTTGTGGCACCCATCAAAATGGAATGCTGTGTGTTATATACATGATGCACAGTGGTTAGGCTGTGTTGTTCACAAAGTAATGAAAAGCAAAAAGCTTGTGGATGTTTTCATAACAAATGCCGTTTTAATTAATATTTTTACTCTATAGATAAAACGCTGTATGTATGTATGTGTGTGTGTGTGTACATTTAAACCACAGTATGCACTGGTATGATGTGAAGGGTAGAAGGACAACTTGCTTAAGTCACCATGTGTGTTCCAAGTATCGTACTCAGGTCACAGGCTCGGTAGCAAGCACTTTACCACTGAGCCATCTCTCCAGTCCTTGCTGCATATGTGACTGTGAACTCGTGTCAGAGACAAACTAGGCTTTGCTTATCATGATACCCTTGGGCATTCATTACTTGTTTGAAGAATAAATGGATGGATGATGGGTGGCTGGGCGTATTCCTCTCACCTTTTTACTTTCTTCCAATAAATCCCAAAATGTCGCTTTCCCTCAGAAATTCTGGCATTATTCCCTCAGGGTCTGGCACTGGCATGTTTTCTGTGTTTCTCCTTCAGCAAGAAGTCCACTCAGATTTACTTTCAGTGGTTCACATTAAAGATAAACATTGCTTTGATGACTAAATTGCACCTCACAGCACATTAGAGAGGATAGGGAATTGCGATTCAAAAATATGACTTTCCCTTATTTTCAGCCTTGAAATGTCTCCCTTAAGAATATGGCAATGTAACCACCTCTTTGAGATTATTCAGGCAAGAAATAGAGAGAAATGTATTAAGTAAGGTCTGCAGCAAAGGGAGTGTAAATGCAAACAAGAAAGAAGCAATAAATCTGTGAGGAGATATGAGGATAAATAGATTGATGGCAAGGAGATGTGTGCATGCATTAGTTTGTGGGAACGTGGAGGGGAAATATGGTGGAAGGGTGTGAGCTTATAGGATAGGTGTAAAAAGGGTTTGTGGAATGATGGGTGAAAAGTTGCACAGGTGAATGAACGCAAGAATTGGTGGAGACGTGGAATATGGCTAGATTGGTGCATATATAGATGGGTGGACAGAGGAATGGCTGGCTGGCTGTGTGAGTCCTAGGAGGATTCAAGGGATTGGTTGGAGGATCAGTAGATATTTGAGAACATGAATGAAATGTGTTGGCCATCACTGGGTTTCTCTGGGCTAAGATCCTCTCAAGTGTTTTGGACTTCCGAATAGACACTCCCACAATTCCCCACTTTTCAGCCCCCACCCGGCAGGGCATACTCCCAGCTGGAGTTCCCTTGTCTCAGCTCCTCCCTAGGATATGTCCAGCTTCCTGGGAAACCCAGCCACTCCCTAGCCAGGTTCCCAGAAGTTTAGCAGCGAAGGAGAGGTGGAAGGCTCTCAACTCAGAGGAGCGAGGTCACAGGACTCAGTCATTCTTTTTGTGTCAGGCAGTGCTCCCCATAGGCAGGCTGGCTGGGCCACAGAAGGAAGCCTGTGGAGTGTCCTGGGGGACGTGGGCACATGGGGTGGGGGTGGGAGGGCAGCAATTCTCAGCTGTCCCAGGACAGAGGGCAGGGGGGCAGGGGCAGCAGCGAAAGCAGGCTGGTGTGTCTTTAAACCTCCGTTTGGCTGCTTAGTCACAGCCCCCTCGCTTTGGGTGTGTCCTTCGCGCGCTCCCTCCCTCTTAGGTCACTCTTTCAAAGCCTGGAATAAAAACTGCAGCCAACTTCCGAGGCGGTCTCATTGCCCAGCTGCCCTAGCCTGTGACAGGTTCCATCCGCCCTCCTTGCCCCGCTCCCCGAGACCCTTTTCCAGAGGCTACTGTATCCCTCGGTTTCATCCCGCAGACCATGGACAACCTTTGGTGGCACGCAGCTTGGGGACTTTGCCTCTTGCAGCTGAGCCTGGCGCAGCCACAGATCGGTGAGTAGCCCGCCAGCCTGAGCAGCGGGATGCGAACGCGGAGTGTCGAAGGACTCTGGCTGGACGTCCCTGGGTTGAATCGCCCGCCCTAGGAGTGACTGCACTGAGATGGGCTCAGCAAAGCAAAGCTGGGATTAGGGGCTATGCTGTTGGAGACAGTTTGTTCTGGGGAAGCGCTGCTTTGGTGAAAGGGAAAGGGAGAAGAAAGTTGGCTGGGCAGGTTGCCCTCTGCAGATTTTGGGCGAGGTCGCCGGCGCTTGCTGGAGCGCATGGCGCAAACTTAACTGTACTCTTGGATGAAAGGCGGTCGGTCCCGACTAACAGGATCTGGTGCTCAGGCGCTCCCCAAGCCTGGCTGGCTGTGGCTAGCTAGCGTGGCAGAGCCAGGACTGGGACAGAACTTGAGCAGGGACCTGTAGAGCTGTCCTCAGGGTAGCCGCACAGTTATAAGTCAGAAACTTTTCCGGAAGGAGTCCCGGAAAGCTGAAGAGCCTGAGTCCCAGCTTAGACTTGTTTTCCCTGCTCTTACAGTCCGCTTTGGTCACCCACTCTGCTTTAACTTGTGGGAGCCTGAATTGGTTCTGCGTGAAGTTCTGAGTGCCCAAGAGGTTCCAGAATGGGCCACGGAGGACACATAACAGAAGCAATGATCCGACCAGCCACCCGGTGCTTGCAGCCCTCTGCTTCTGCCGGTCTGGGCTAAGTCAAACAGCAATAGCGGTTATATTCACTACCTGGCAGCTTCAGAGCTGGGGGCTCCTGTATCAGGGTACCAGGCAGTGCGGCGACCCCAATAACCCATCTCAAGGAGGTTGGTGGCTTTGGTGGCTGTGAAGGGTAGGAGCTGGGACCAGGTATTCAGTATGTGGCTCAATTCCAACCTTTCCTTTCCTTTGTCTATATATGAGCAGATAATTCCATGAATGCTTTATCATCAGCATAGTTAGCTTTTCTTTTAAGAAGTGCCAGCTAGGTCATTAAGTCAGCTCAGCCTACAATGAGTTCCTCTTAGCAAGAATTTACTAAGCCCAGCTTGGGGTGGGGCAGGGGGGTCAACCTGGGCATTTTAGACATGCTAGATGGGGAATGGAGATTTTGAGTTCAGAAGCAACAGGAAGTCACTCTTGGCCATTTATTGTACCCTTTTACTGTGCCAGGCTCTATGTTAGGCGATTCACATATGCTATCTCATTTTATCCTCGTGGTGATTTGGTGAGAAGTGTCCCACTTTTTCTTTTCTTTTCTTTTTCTTTCTTTCTTTTTTTTTTCAGCAGAGAAACAGGCTCAGAGAGGTTAGGTGACTTCTCGTATTCACACAGCAAAGGGTGACACTGGTTGTGAACTCAGACTCATTACGTTCCATAGCTTAGACTGTCGTGGGATATCTGAACGCAGCTGCACAAAGTCAAAAAGACGTTCAGGGAAAGTGGCATTCTGGCCAGCAGAGGCTATGGTGGAGGTTTCCAAAGGGAACCAGAGCTCCAAGGGGCCTCCAAGGAGGGAGGTCAGAAACATTGAGGATGGGTAAGGGAAGGGCAGGGAGAGCCCTGGACTTGGCCACAGAGGGCAGGAGGGAGGTTGCCACACAAACCCCACCTTTGCTGTGGCTGAGAAGCTGAACTCCTGCATTTTCCTAGCCTGCCCCTCGGCTATTCTCAAAAGCCTCCTCCCCGATGTTTGGTGCATCTTCTGACCCCCGGGAGTCAGATCTTAGAGACCCACAGGTCTCTCCTGTCTGGGGGTTTCCAGCTTCCTGTTCTAGTGTGATCTAGGAGAAGAAGGGTGGAGGGTGAAGGCAGCAGCAGCTGCCTGGACCCTGGCTTTCACGTCCTTTTAAAGTTATTGGAAAGGAACTGAGACTCGGAAATGAGATGTGGCTTGGTAGGGGATGCGGGTCTCGGTAGGCAGAGGGGAACAAGCAAGGGAGGGAGAAACGCGGCCTTATGGTTGCCCCATTCTGGAAGTGACTGGTTTAGGTAGATTATCAGGAAACCTTGAGACTGGGCCAAGTTTTTTTGGGAGGATGGGCAGGGGTAGAGTGACAGGAGAAACTGACAGAGGGTACATGGGAAGTGAAAGAGCAGAATATGGCCAGAAGTGGCTAAGCAACCCAGGTATCCCTCAGGGCAGGGAGAAAGCGGGCCCCAGGTAGAAGGCAGGGGGAATGAAGGCCCACTTGCCCATGCCCTTTCCCTTTTCCTCCACAGCCAGAGATCATTGTTAGGAAACTGCACCTCGACTGTTTAAAGAGAGGGTGCATGTGAGAGTCTTAGGGCTTGGGGGTGGAAGCATCTTTCTGCTCCCTCTGAGCAATATGGATACCTCTTCCCACTAGCAGTTAGAGTGCAGGCTAAATCTTCCCATGTGAAGAAATAAGGAAGCCAGCTTCATCCCTGCTGAAGTCAGTCTTGGTTCATTCAGTTATTCCCCTACACACTCAAGACATCTATTTCCTTCCAAGTCACCATGACAAGTTGATGTGTTGGGAGACTCTGGCAGCTGAGGGGAAAAATTTCTGTTTTCTGCCAACTTCTCCTTATGCAGGAGGGGACGCTGGACCACATGAAATTCCTGGTCTATGACAGATCTCCTTCCATTCATACCCTAAAAATTCCCTGAATCACTGTCATAGACTCGGAGACAGGACTTTAAAGATCACTTAGGAAAAAAACAAAACAAAACAAAAACAAACAAACAAAAAACCTTTTTCCCAAGAGGAAGCAGACCATGGGAGACAGGTATTGGTGACTTCCCTGCTCTCCAGGGTTTGAGGACATCTCTGAAAGTGTAGCAGCCCAATCCTTTCCCCTGAAGTGGTGAGGAGGAAGGTGTGGCCAGTTGGGGTATGGCATAGCTTTAAAAAAAAATACTTTCAGGATTACCATACACACTCATCACAGTTTTGTCTTTTATGGCCCAATATACCCAGTTTGAGTTTAAGAATAAGGCTCACTGTATCTTACACTAAAAGAAAATGGATTTAAAGGACTCTGGGAATACTGTGCGGCCTCTCACTGCTCTCACTGTAGTTAGCAGAGTGAACATGAATGGCCTCTCTTGGCACCCCACAGAAGGACTCCTGGCTGCCCTGCCTCGCCCTCCTCTGTCCCATCTTTCTTGAGGCTTAGCCACAGCTGTCAGAGATGCCAACCTAGTTATTTATTGCTAAAAATAAGTCAGTTCCCTTATCAGAGTCCAGTTGCCCCTTTAGACATGCTCTCATTTGTAGGCTTGGCAAAAAGGGAGAGTCTGCTCCTTGTCCAAGAGACAAGTCAGGGCAATACCCTTTGCCTGCGAATTAAGAAAGGACCCACAGACACCCTCATGCTGCCCTCGCAGGCATTTCAGATGTAATGACCCAGAGAGAATCATCGCTACGTACTCTTTGGATGGTTATGTAGACCCCATTTGAGAAGAAGTCTTGAAATCTCAGGCAGTGGGTTGACAAGGCTTTCTAGAGAAGTCACAGACGTTGCACCAAAATTTACTGAGAACCTCTAGGAGACACGTGGCCACCCAAGCAGGTAGACTTGGCCCCACTTACACACAGGAGGTGGTGGGAGGAGAGATGGCTTCCTCACCAGCCTGTCCTGGGGCTGGGGCTGGGGCTGGGGACAAGGCATGAGCTGCAGTGATGTTTCATCAATACCTCCATTTTAGCAGCTCCACCCAGAGCGTGAGAAGGAAATGATTCTTGTGAAAGAGTGAGCTGAAGCAGGTGGCAGCTGCTTCCTGGCCCTGTGGTGTTTTCAAAGGGGATCTTCTCTGCTTCAGAGAGAAATTCTTGGGTTTGCACAAGAAGCTGATGACTCAATTTTCTTTGTGGCTCTGCTTGAATAAGGGCACACACCATTTTTTAAGGAGAGCCTTAAATTTGAACCCCACTTTTCACTCACTTAGTAGGCTGAATTTTTATTAAAACATATACTCCTGGGGCTAGGGTGGAACTCAGTGTCAGAGTACCTAGCATGCACGAAGTCCTGAATTTGATCTTCATAACTAGGAAAAACAAAAGCAAACAACAACCCGTACTATCTCCAAACTGGCCAGCAAGATTTGGGGAGCCACTGGTGTCAAATGGGAAAAGTGTCTCTGCTACCTACCTTCTGCAGGCCCATGAAATCCCCTAATGTCAAGAATTACATCTCACACAGTTTTGTGGTCCCACCCTCCAGGGCTGGCCCACAATGAGGACCAGAAACTTTGAACTGAAATGAATGTCTCAAATAGTGGACTAAGACTTTCCATGCATAGAAGAAGGCTGGCTGACACACTGAATGTGCAAATGTGTTTATGTGTGTATGACAGATGCTGGCAGCATTGCCACTCTGGACAGGGGGAGAAGGCTTGGTTGGCCAAGTGTTTACGATGGGGCTTATATGTCCTCTTCCCAAGCAGAGAGTTTGTCTGTCTGTGGTTTTAGTGGCTGCTGGCTACGGGGCCCTTCTAAGGAGAAAGCTCGTGGATGGCTGGGTGAGAAGGGAAAGGGATGATGACACCAAACCCACATTTAAACCTCAAAAATGAAACACTGTCCAGCAACGACTGGCTCTGTTAGCTGCTGGCCTGAGGCTAGAGCCCTTGGGTGTGAGGCCCACATGACCTGTGACCACACTTGCTTCTGGCAGGTGGCAGCAGCAGAGAGAAATGCAGAAACGCTTCCTAGAAGAGTCTGGTATCTTCTATGGCCCTGCTATCCAAACTTATACTACTGCACCCCAAAAGCGCTTAATCTGTAAGGAGCTTGGCAGCTGACAGGACACTCTACTAGCTTCCTCTGCACTGAGCTTGCCCAGTACAAAGCAAGTTGCTCACAACTGCCTTCCTGTGGATCGCCTGCCCACCAATGCTCAGAGGTAGAGAGTCCAACTCAGGCTGAGGATATGATATTGTGGGGAATAGACGCACAGAGCCAGAACCCCATGAGGTCGGGGTGCATCAGCTGCCTGGGGCATGTGTCCTTCCTTTGTGCAAGTGTGGGCAGACAGATTCATTGTGGGTGGGGAGGGCTTGAGTCACCAAGGGTGTGATTTGCAAAACTCAGGTCCCAAGAACCTTCCTCAAAGTCTTCAGCTTTTGAAAGTAAAAGGTTAATTGCAAAAACCCCAGGGAGGAAGGAATCAGTCATGAGCCGTGATTTTTGAGCATCTATGCCTTCAACAATGGCTGGAAGTTAAAGCATTTTGAGAGTTTTTACACCTTTTGTATTTGTTTCTGAGCTACTGGTAACCAATGTTAGTAATCCTAACAAACAGAACTGATGTTCTTTTTGTTTTCTATAAACTAACTCGTCTAAATTATACAGCAGTCTTACAAAAACTGTGTTTTTATTATCCCCCATCACATATGAGACAGCTAACTCGCAAAATTTAAGGCACAGGGAGGGCTGAGATTCAAACGCAGGTGGTCACGTGAGTGCAGGTGCCCAAGGATTCCAGAAGAGGGTGCCATATGCCCTGGAGCTGGAGTTACAGGCAATTATGAGCCACTTGATATGGTGCTGGGAATTAACTCTGGTCCTCTGCAAGAGCAGAGAGCACTTTAACCTATTGGGCTTTCTCTCCAGCCTCTTGTCATTGATTTTTAAAAACATGATGTCTGAGGAGAGGACTGGACTTGAAAAAAAAAAAAAGGAGAGAGAGAAAGGGAAAAGATCATGTAATGGAAACTTTCCCCCATTCACCCCGTTCATCCTCTGAGTGGCTCACTTATTCTAATACCCAAATAGGAGTCTAGTTTTTGTGGTGAGCTGTTAAGTAGGGTGAAGACTTGGTGAGGTCAATGGATGGAGATAGGAGTTTTGTTCGGGATCCCTTCATTATTTCTTACCTGAGTATAGGTGGACTTTGCTGACTGATATTTTTCCATTATCTAAGATTGTGGCTTGTGGTTAAAGGAAACTAAGGCATGGAACAAATAAATAGAAACAAAACATCTACTCTTTGCTTAAAAGCCTTTGCATTTAGGATCTTTACTCTACAAACAGGAGTTGACAGGGAAGGGAGGGAAACTGAGGAAGGAGTTTACCAGGAATTCGGCTTTACACATCCAGGGCACTGAGGAGTTAGTTTATGGTAGCCCTTTTTCCCAGCTCTTTGGCAAACCAGGTCACCTGAAATCTGCTTGGTGAAGCAGGTAAATGTCATCCAGGGAGTAAGATTCTTTTCTTTGGGTACTGCTGGCTGGGAAACTAGCCATCCAGGAAGAGAGGACGTGAAGCACATTGGGCACATATGACTTAATCTGTGGGAAGGGCTGCAGACCCTTAGCCTAATGGCGGGAACTCTTTCAGGATTCCCCATCTGTCTCAAAGCCCTGTGTCTCTTTACTCTTAAGCAGAGTAAAGCCATGTCTGCAGAGCCTTCCAAAAGCACCTCCCCCCCCGACCCACATGCGCCCTGCATCAGCCACAAGCCATTGTTCCTTATTTCATTTTTTTAAAGGATAATAGTGAAACCTCCTCTTTGCAAGCGCTCACTATCATTGAAACTAAGACACAAGGGAGAAAAAGAGCAGCTGCCTGCAGCTGGCACTTGCCTTTGGCTTTGACAGTCAGTTCACGGTAATCCTGACTCCATCTCTGTAGGTTCCGAAAGCGTCAAATAAGTATGTCAGACACAAATGTTGCCAGTGAGGACTGTGCCCAGTCCAAAAAGCTGAGTCTAACAGAGATGAGTCCCAGATTGAAGCCTAGAGGGGACTACTTGATTCTTTTCTATAGCTACCAGAGAGTTGTGGGGTTTCCAAAGAAACAGAGGCAAAAGGAAGACGTGGACTCAGGGAAGCCTAAAGAGAAGAAGCCATAGATTCATGGATGAGGTTTGGAGGGCAAATCTTCCGGCACTTCGTCTTGAGTTGGAGCCTGCCTTCATGATACCTTAAAGGTCAGGTTCATCCGGCTAGACAGCCCCAAGTGCAGTTATTCCCGTCTTTTGTTCACTAGCTGCTCTCTTCCTGATCATTCATTAGAACTTCAATTAGGGTGATATCTCAGTTGTCAAACTGCTTGCTTCCAAAGTCCGAGGCTCTAAGTTCGGTCCTTAGCATCCATATACAAAGCCAGGAAGGGCAGTGTATGCTTGTAGTCCTAGCACGGGGAGGTGGATATGGGAAGATCTCTGGAGCCCTTGGTCCAGCCAGCTAAGTCTGTTTGACAAGTTCTAAGCCAGTGGAAGATCCTGTGTCTTCACTGCAGGGTCGACCAATTCTCAGGAATGACACGAGCCTGTCCTCCCGCCTCCATGTATACATGCACGTAAGCACATACAAACACGCATGTACATACATGGGTGTACACGTGCACACAAAACAACAAAGACTTAGTTTTAAAAAGAAGCTAAAGAGAGGCGTTTTAGTGGTGGCTGTGTCGCTCCAAAGCTCCCGACGGGAAACCCATGCCTTACGAACATGTCTGCAGACACTATAGCTCACAGCTATTGGCATATTTCCCCAATTAGAGTAAGCTCTCATCAAATATGTAGATGGTTAACTGAATAAAATTTCTGGGCTTATTCTGGAAGAAATCACCATCAATAACTATCTGACGTATTTTTGGTAAGTTCTGGCTTATCTTCAGTTTTGCCTCTTCCTCTTTTGGTCTATAGAAAACATGTCCTTCCCCCGTGCTCCTTTTAGCACATCTCAAACTCCTTGAAGTTTCTTTTCTGGGCACCCTCTTCAGCTTAAGTGGATCTCTCTTAAGGTTTGATATGTCAGGCAAGGCAAGGAGGTTAAAAAGCCCATTTGATTTTGTCCAGTAAAGTAGGCCTCTTGATTTCCTTTAGGTCTGGCTGTTACTGCGACTCAGTCCTTATCTTAAAAATCTGACCTTGCATATGGCAAACTTCCAGCATTAAAGATCCTGCTCTCAGCCACACTCTGAGAAAAGATGTTGACTTTTTGATCCCTATGTTAAAACAGTGTGGTGGGGAGAGAAAGGGTGCTATTTCTCTCCAGATCTAGTTGCTGCTCCTTGTAACCAGACAGTTGGTATTGTTGGAATAAGGAGGTTGGTTTTAGGAGAGGCCAGTGCTAAAGACTCCATGAATGTGAAACAAGAGAGATCCTAGCTCATTCTTTCTGTGCCACCCAAGAGCAGAGTGAACTCAGGCAGCTGTGTCTAGAACAAGATTCAGCTCATGTGTTCTGAAGTGCCAGAGCGTACAGAAGCGCCCTCGGTGTAGAAATGATCTTTCTGTTTTGTTTCTCTCTGGTACTAATTCACTAGGCAGTACCTCACCACCAATTTCCTCTATCTTTTTCATGTGTGGAAGGAGAGAGCAAGACTCTAGGTGATCTCTGCAGCCCTTTTCAGGCCCCCTGCTCTGAAAATTCTCCACTCTGGGTTCACTAATCCACACGCTTCGTAAAACTTAGTGGGGAAAATAAGACAACTGTAATACTATAATAGTAGGGTACCAAAAGCGTGATGCCCAGTGCGAATTAAATGTCAGAAATTAATTATTAATCCATGCCGGAAACTAGGAGAAAATCTCAATTACACTTCAAAAACACCAGCAGGCAAAAGCAGCTCCTGGGGACAGCTCTCTCCTGGGGACAGGTACTTCTCTCCTCGCACATCACCAAATTCTCCCTCCTTCTTGGAAGTGGGCAGATGCAGCAGCGCAGGGCAGAAAAGCTAACAATGCATCTTAGCCACACAGCTTCCACTGCAGGGGCCTAGTCCTGAGTTGGTGGACAGGATCTGAATGAAACACTCCTTGCTTCAAGCGATAACTCAAACAACATTGTATCAAGAGGCCTGAAAATCCAACTTTTGAAGAGAAGAAAGAGTTATGTCCTTCACTCTCAAAGCTTCATGAGCATGCTGGATTTCTCAAATTCCCTCAAAGAGCCTTTACAGCATGTTAGCACAAAAAGATGCACGCGCTCAGCCAAAGCACCCACTGCAATACATGTAAATATTGGCTTCAGCCATGGCTCAGAAGTTAAGAGCACCGGCTGCTCTTCTGGAGGACCCAGGTTCTATTGCCAGCACCCACATGGGAGCTCACAATTGTCTGTAGTTTCAGTTCCAAGGCATCTGACACTCTCTTCTGGCCTCTGAATGTACCAAACTCAGACATGGTCCATAGACATACATGTAGGCAAAGCACTCGTACACACAAAATAAAATGATGATAATATATATTTACTTATGGTGGATATTATACATGTATATAAAACATGTCATATTCATATAAAACTTAAGTAGGATACTGTACAAAGCAGGCTAGATGAGTTTACTCTTTCTACCAAGAGCTTTCCAGATTGAAAAATTTTTTTTTCCTATAAATCCAAAGAAATTCTTGCTCAGTGGAAGAAAAAAAGAAAAGAAAAGAAATCAACAACATTGTGCTACTGAAGAGATTTTCAAAGTGGGTCAGAGGCTGAGTACCCTGTCTTCTTCCAACCCTCTCTCTCAGTCACTGAGGGTCTTCAGGCCTACTGAAATCTTTTCTGCTTGTCTCCATGTCCTACTCACCTGGAATCTATCATGTCGTATTTGTGCCTTTAGTTGTTGAGTGTAGTTCCTCTGTTTGTACTTCCAACCCGTCACCATGTTGCTCTAGGAAATGTGAGAACCCACACATGGCCAGCAGACAGTCCTTCTTCTTGGTCACAAAATGGCCATGGCCTGTCCTTTATCATCGCTTCTGTGTCCTCAAATATAAAATGGTGACAAGCCGATCACACAGTTCATTATATTGAATTTTGTGATTGACAATTGGAAAGAAGTGAGGGATGCAGAAGAACTATTCTCCTCAAACATCTGATATGTTAATAGAGGACAACTAAGCAAGGCAGCACATGCCTGAGTGGAGATCAGAGAAGGCGGGACATGGCCCTGAGCTGCTGGTGTGTAGGAAGACCTCAGGGAATTAGAAGATGTGTGTGTGTGTGTGTGTGTGTGTGTGTGTGTGTGTGTGTGTGTGTAAGAACATAGAGAGATGAGAAGCAAAGAGGGTAAAACATGAACAGAATATGAGAAAATTATGGCTTTGTTGGAGTTAAAGGGGTCATTTGTATTCATAAGATAGTTCATGTTGAAGGGGTGAGACACAACAATTCCAGGTGACAGAATTATAGTAACATTGTCTACTGGGTCCGATTCTGCCTCAGAGATTCAGAGGCTCAGAGGAATGACGCTAACAGAATTTGAAACAAGGTGAACTCCAGAGTGGGAGTGAGAACTTTAATGTCTGCCTGGTTTGGAGAGTGACAATTCGAGAGACTCCCAAACAAGTTCTATGGCATCAGTAACAGGTTGATTTCTGCTCATGTGGAATTTATTGCTGATCAATGAAGGCTGCCTGAGGTTCTGTATTAAAAAGACCTCAGGGAATTAGAAGATGTGTGTGTGTATAATTCCTTGTATAATTCCCTGAGGTCTTTATACAAGGAATGCTGTGATCTATTAGTGATGTCTGCCATGGACAAAATATAGAGTTTTTGGCTCCCTTCTGTCACACCAATGCCACCATACTAGAGCACCAGACTTTCTAGCTTATGTTTTCATAAGTCATATGTGGGATTCTCTGGAAGCTTAGCAGTTCTTGAGTCTAGATAAGGAGCCATACCGTCCACCACACCCAGCTTCCAGAACAGTACAAAAATAGTCTTTTACCCAGAAGACAGGTTCAGTCACTTGTGCCTTCTCTTCTTATTCATGCTTATTCTGTTTTCCCATCACCCCGTGTCAAGTTAGATGCTTGGAGTCAGGAATCTGCTGTTTGAACCAAGGCCAGACTTCCTGGCAAAGGGCCCTTTCTTCGCATCACCTTCATCTGCAAACCGAGAAGACAGAAAAAGCTGATGCCTCGCCCATGAGGGTGATAGGAGAAATAACTGGCTAATGGGCAGAGAGCCTTTGAAGATGAAAGGGTTGTATGTGCATGTTAATTACAACTTTTATCAGCCCCAGAGCCTCTGCATTCTCAGCTGCCACTGGGCGCTCCGCTGTGCTTCTCAAACAGAAAAACAGCAGCAACATTCCACAGACCGGGCCCAGCTCATAGCACGTAGCATCCAGTCAAGAAAGATGAATTCTAAGCTCAGGCTAGCCAGCCTCTCTGGGCCACTCAAGTTTCCCTACACATCCCAAAGGGGGAAAGTAGGCTCACTACCTGGGAAGGTACGATAAGATAGAACTGAGGTATAAACAAAAGGCTCCATGGAGAGTCAACTAGAAATAGCCTCTGGGTAAGATTAGGACATTCTGCTCTAATTCCCAACCCGTGAAAGCCTAATTGTGTGACCTTAGGCTATTGGCTTTATCCGTCTACTGCTTCCATGTACTGTGTGAACCACCTAGGATAAGAATCTCTCTGCCTCCCCTCAACCTCTGCACCTTTGCTGGTGTGAAAGTAGGTTTGTTTGGTCCCATTTTCTCCCCCCTTTACCCTGGTCAGGCTGAAGCACGTGAATATAACTACAAGGTGCTATTATTACCTGGGGTAACTTTCACCTTTATCTGTGTCTCCTGTTGCTGGTTGACCCCAATCGTTGAAACCATATTCTTCGGAATGCTCAGAGCCTCCACCCCCTTCTTATCTAGGAGGGCTCCGTATTGGCTCAGGCTTCATGGTTGTGCCATTTCCTGAGGCCTGCAAATGCATTCAGGCTGGCAGGGGACTGGGGTGCTCTGTACAGATGGGTCTCAGTGCTTTTGGTGGGATAAGTCAGTTGCAGCACTGAAGACAGGTGGGAAGGTTATTTAGTGCTGACAGCTTGACAGGTGTGAGCTGAACAGGATCCCCACAGCAGCACCAAACTAAGGCTCATAAGATAGAGCAACAGAAAAAGAAAGAACCTAAGAGAGAATTAACCATGGCCTAGGCACCACAAGCCAAAGATGCTACCATGTCAGAAGGAAGTGTTGCAAAGTACACAGTGTTAGTGTTAATATGCAGGCAGGCTGCCTCTGTGTTGCTTAGCAATCTGGGATGTCATCACTTCTCACTGCCGCCAGGGGCTCTAGGACACAAAGACCCCCATCTCTTACTCCTCTCTGTCTCCCTGCCTCTTCTCTCTGCCTGTCCCTCTGTCTGCACTTTTGGGTTGTAAAAAAGAGCAAGAAATGTAAGTTCTCCAGATACTAAAACTAGTCGGTAATCATGTCTCCTCTGCAATAGACGGTGGGAGAAGACAATCATGGGAACCTGTGAAGTGACTTGAGCTTTCAGGAACATGTGCTGGTATGGCACAAGAAGGCACATTCTGGAGAAACAGCAGATGCCTCAAGGAGCAGCACTGGAGAATATTTATAATTTACTTACAGGTTGGGATATTAAGCCTGGGTGTAGGATTAAAACTTTTGGCTTGGATCGAGGGTTTGATTGCATGTTGAGGTGGCATGTTGAATGACTTTCTGTGGCCATGCAGGGGCATCCTTTGGGTTCAGACAAGCTGAGCAGCTATGCACTCTGGGATATGAATGTCAACCCACTTGGTTTCAGGAGCCTCACTGCTTAATCTTCTTGGTAATTTCTGACTCCTTGAAGATGGCAAGAGTAGATTCTTTCATAACAATGGCATGGATGTGGTGAGAAAACAAACACTCGAAAGTCAGGGGATGATAAAAAATATTTACCAAATGGTACAGATAGTGGCTGCTCCAAGTGGTCTTTTGTCAGCAAGCGTGTCTGATACAAGAGAAAAAAGTGAAGGGTATCTGCTTCATCATGATGATAACATCCTTTGCATCCTCTTTTACTCAGATTTATTTCCTTTGGTAGGTGAGATAGGGATAGAGTTACAACTATCACAACCCATCAGAAGCTACAAGCCATCGAGGCAGCAAACCACATGCTCACTTTCCATCACCTGCATCTGGGTCCTCACTTGTTAGGGCATCTAAGCTGAGCATCTCTGTGAGCGATAGAGCAAGCAGCTCTCACGAAATAACTCCTCCCACCGTAAGATAAATGGGTGGAGGGTAATTTCAGGAGCTCAGTGATATTGCCAAAACACGTGGCATTCTTTTTCTAATGTTGGACCCTGCTATTCTCATTGTCTTCTAAAAGCAGTTAGTGTTTCTCATTTTGCCTAATTGGCACCCACAGTTCCATGCATGAAAACCCGTTCCTTTCAATGGACAGTAGGATCACATGGCTGGCGAGGAGAACTCAGGCCACTGTGACTGACTTAAGCCAAACATGATCCACCCATTGAATATGGGAATCAGGTCCTCCCTTCTCCAGATCAAGTTCTAGATTTCTGGGCAAAGTTGAGTTCAGTTAGATCCATATTGCCATGGTAACAATGTCTGCTATGATGTGTAAGGCCCCAGAAAGTACCTATCAATTTGGTAGAACTATGATTTAAGACTCAATATGGGACAAAGCCAAAAAGGAAAAGCAAATTTCTTTATTTTCTGAGCCATACTCTCCAGCTTTTTCTGGGAGGCCGCACCTCATGGCTAGGTTTTGTGGGAGACTCATTTCATTTTGATGTTCACTTGGTCTATGTTTTTTTTTCCCTCAATCCTAGTAGCTATAATGCTATCCTTTCTTCTCTTCCACAATAGGAAAAACCATTGAGACATAACCTTAAACTTGTAATTTATAAGAGATCGCTTCTGGGCTCATCTTTTGCATGCTTGAGCCCTTTATTACTGGAAACTCATGGCTTGCAACCCATATCCTCACTGCTGGAGCTGGCCCATACATGAGGACCACTTCTCTGCAGTGATCCATTAAAAAAGAATTAGTCTGACCTTGGATGAGCATCTCTTCCTGTAAGTTCTGAGATGATGACCCCAGAGGGATTTGGTCAGCTTCCCCTTTCTATTACATTTTTCCACTGGAGTGTTTTAATGTGTGTGAAGTGTTTTCAGCTCCATTATCTAATCCAGTATTCACATTAACTTTGTGGTGAGCATTACCATACTTTTTTTTTTCTAACCGTAGCAAAGTTTTAATGATTTTCCCCAAGTTTACTACAATTCAAGGTCAGAGCTAATTCATGTACTCTTGAGGGTTTGAATCTTAGATTATACCTTCAGAACTCACGTCTATGCCACCATAGTACATTAGCTCCATGAAGGCCCAAAGTAGGCTTAGAGGGTCTGGAATTGACTACTGAATTTTATACTAATATTGTTCTCCTCGTTCCTTTGAGTCCAAATCTGAGGACAGATAGGAGGGTTTTATTTGATTGTTTGCTTGTTTTTCTCTGGGCTAATTCTCTGCCCCAGTGCTCATGAGTCTAACTTCCTGAAATAGGCCTTCAGAAATTAAAACAATATATATATATATTGACTGTTTCATACATGCATATAATGATTTTGAGTCATTTTCCCTCCCCATTCCCTTCTTTCATTCCCATTCTGTCGTCTGCCAAAGTCTTTCTGTTTCCAAATGAATCTACCTCATGCTCTCAAGTCTGTTTTTGTGTGTGACCAACTGGGTTTAGTTATAATTGCTCACATGAGCATGATTGGGAAGTTATATGTTGGGACATCAACAACTTGTCAGTGGCTACAGCACTGAAGAAAGTGACTTCCTGTCTTCCAGCAACCACTGACTGCTGATAGTTCCTTAGGGAGGGGTGAGGCCTCATTGTCATCTCCTCTATTCATGACGAAACATTGGCAGGCCCGATCTTGTGCAGGTTTCCACAGCCATGGTGAGTTAGTGAGTGTTATAACCATGTCATGTCCAGGACGTCTTTCTGTAGCACATATTCCCCCCCCCCCCCCAGCTCTTACATTCTTTCCTTCTTGTGGTGATTTTCCATTCCTTTTTGGCCACCTAAATAAAGTTTGAGGATTTATGACCCTATGAAAGGATGTTTAAAGATGGGCCTCACAGATGTGATTGTGTAGTACAAAGGAAGGAAGCCAGATTTTTCTCTATCTCATGGTGAAGGAGCTAGAGGAAACAAATTCTCTTCAGCCCACATGACTTATACTTTATTTTGAGGTAAATTTCACAGCTGTGCAGCTTGCTGAGCCTCAGCTTGGTTAATCAGTTCCTAACCTATCCTTCAGTTCCTAGCTGGGACCTTGAAGAGCAAAGGCTTGCTGCTAGAATGAGATCTTGGCTCCCGCCACATCCTGTGCTTCTGTCAATACTCATTGTGCCGTACGGTTGACTTGTCCAACTTCTGGCTTCTCTGCTGGGCCATAACTTCTATTGGTATCACAACTCCATGAACCTTATTTACTGTCCTGACACCAGTAGCTCACCAAGTACACAGAATTACTGAAAGAACCCTTATGGAACGAATGAGGTCAGGACTAGAATTCCTTTCTCTTAAGGCTTGTGATTTACTTTAGTATTGGAGAGGTTTGGGTTAGATATGGTGAGTTTGGGCTAAGTTTGAAGTTTAGTTTAAAAAGCAAAAACAAAACATTTCTTCCTCTATTATCTATCTGGCTATGGATCTACCACCCTATCTATCTATTTTGTATTGTTTACCTTTAACTGCTAAGTCTATTATTTATCAATTAATACTGTCTCTTTAAACTCCTTTCAAAATCTATCTCTTTCTCTTTTACACACACACACACACACACACACACACACACACACACACACACACTTAAGAGAGCTCACTAAGCAGGCTGCATCTTTTTCCATCCTTTGTTTCTCTTGCTGTGTGTCACCTCAGTTCCCTCAGTCCTTCCATGACTGGCATCATCCGTGAGATTCTCTTCTGTGGTTTCCTACAATGGTGGCACATGGAAGCTGACCATGTACAGCATCTGACCCTTCGGGTTAGATGCAGAAAAAAAGAGAAGAAGCGTCCTTCTTCTAGAAACAGGACAGTTGGGGCGAGGTCTGTAGAAGCAAGCTGTGGATACTCCAGGCCCCTCTTGGAGCAGAAAGAGACGGTCCCAAAGGCTCTCTCCAGAGGTGCCTTTGGAGCAGTTCTCTCTTCTTTCCAACAAGCACCATTAGGTAGACTCCAGGCTTCCTTCAGCTGCTGCCTCATCATATGGGGAAATGCCATATGTGAGTGAGCTTCCTGTTTCTGTTTTTGGAGTGTTACAGTCATTAGCCACTTCTGGATTCTGCCTTGTTTGCATTGTTGAAAACTTTGGAAAACTTATCTGGTTTCTTTTCCAAACAACTTTTCCAGACCCCCCTGAAAGACATTCAGAAACCCGCCCCAGCTTCAGACAGGCTCCCCAGGAGCAATGTCTCCCAAAGACAGGTATTTTGTCGTTTTCTAAAGTCTGGAACAGAAACTGTTTACTCCAAAACGTACAGTTGTCAGGATCATCTGGCGTCCCATATGCTCAGAAAGCAACATGGGACCTGGCATCAAAGCTGGATTCAAGTCCTGCCACTTGCCAATGATGCTGCCTTAAGCTCTTAGCTTCTTTGTGTTCGTTTGTCTTGTCTCTGAAACAGAATTTTAATTCCCATGGCTTAAGGGCTGCTGCGACGCTGTACATGAAACCCTTGATAGAATTTCTGGCATGGAACAAGCATTCAATGGTAATAATTATGATCATTGTTATGATCCTACAGATCCTAGGCCTCTTTCTTCCGCATTCAGCCCCAACTGTGCTCCGGGTGCATTTGAGGAATGCTTCCAAATGCTTGGGAAAAAATTCATTCTATTTTCTGAGCATAATGGTAGCCAAAACAGTGACTTCTCACTTCGTTTGGTGGGGTCAGTACTCCAGGGTGCTGACACCCGAATGGGCTTACTGGAACAATTTCTGAGCAGATGAAGTAGCCTGTGAAGTTCCGGGAACCTTGGCTGTAGCTTGTGGAAGCGAACTGGGAACCACACTTTGGGTCCTGTCTTTACTTGCACAATTGCAGTCAATCTCCGAGGCTGCTTGTCTCAGCAGGATCAGCCTTTCCTGCCTCCAGTTGTTCCAGTTGGTGGTGGGGCTGGAGGAAGAGCAGCATTTGCCTGTCGGGGGGAGGGGAGGGCTAGAAGAGGAGTGGCATTTGCTAGTGTGTGTGTGTGTGTGTGTGTGTGTGTGTGTGTGTGTGTGTGTGTGGTGTGAGATGGGGTGTGAGCATGCCTGCATGCAGGTGTGCACGTCAGAGACTCCCCCGTTTCTCCCTCCCCAACCTTGGGGTTACAGGAACAAGCCTCTCTCCTCACTGATTAGGTGGAGGCTGGAACTCTGATCTCAGTTTCTTATGTTTGTGTGGCGGCCACTTTGCCTACTGAGACATCTTCCCCAAGCCCTAGAGATGATGCTTTACTGTATTGTTCTCTGGCCTTAGAGCACAGAGAAACCTGTAGGGGGTAGTTTAGTGTAGAAGCTTCCTTCTGCTGGAGTTTCTCAGGGACCACACCCTTCCCACAAGTCCCGGCTTGGGGGCTAGTTTCCAAAGGCATGAAGTAAATGCCTAGCCGTCTGTCATTGGGATGTTCAATTCTTTCACCTCCAAAAATATCTGTAATTGCCTTTAACTGCTTGGTTCTGCTCTCCTCCAAAAGCCACTCCCAGCCACACCCCAAAAATGAGCAAGGCTTTTGCACCCTTTTAGAGGAGTATTTGCATTTGAGTCAGCTTCTCATCTTTCTTTAACTTCATGAGAGTTGGCTTAGCTTTTCAGTCTGTTGTTTGGAATGAAACAGATTATCAAAGCAAAGATAACTTTTCATCGTATAAAGACATAATAGATTCAGAGCTCATAGTCTTTGGCATCTGGGGGAGTCTAGGCCAGTTGCCTATGGTTTTCTCTTCCTATTGGAAAAGTTACATTTACTGAGCATGTACTATGGCCTACTTCAGTTGCTCCCAATTTGCATGCATTTATTGTCTTACACCCACCTGTTCTTCTGAGTAAATATGTATTGTATAAATGAGCGATAAAATTTTGTTAGAGTCATGGGAGTCTGAGGAATGGAGGCTCATGGATAGGAATCATCACTTGTTGAGTGCCTCAGATTCTACGTGCTTGGACTAATTAATTCAGAGCTGTCTTCCCCCTCCAGCACTGTCCCATGAATTCCCACTCTGCTTTGTCTGGTAAATTATATTTTTCTGCTCTTGAGACTCAGGGGCCTAGAAAAGTCAAGGTCTCCTTCTTGTCTTTGAAGAATCTAGATTTTTAAAAACAATTTTTTTTTCTGGATCTTTGAGTAAAGAGACACAGTTGTAACAACTCAGAAAGACTGCTAAGGAGGAAAGGGGATGATGGGAGTTGTTCCCTTTTTCTCAGGGACAGTAGAGCATTGAAGACCACCAGAGTTCAGGAGAGCCCTCCTAGGGAGGCAGTTCCCCATTGTTCCCACTGAGCAGCTCCTCAGGCAAAGACTGTCCCAGGACTGAAGAATGGTTTGAATTGGCCTGAAATACTGAAGTTCACTGCAGGGAATGCTGGGGATGTTTGTAGTAATTTAGGAAGATTCTCTCTAAGGAAATTAACAACTCTGTTGTGTTTCACTTAATTGAAACCATTCTTTGCCTGCAGCTCCATTGATGGGTGGACTCTGGGCTCTGTGTGCTGAAGGCTTCTTTTGCTGGAATTTGAGAATGGGATGCTGTTCACACTCTTTTTTTTTTTTGTTTGTTTTGTTTTGTTTTGTCTGCTCTTTCACTCTGCTGGCCAGTCCACACTGCTTGAAATATTCATTACATCCCAGCTGTCTAGATAGCAGAGCAAAATGCCACTACCTGGCAAGCAAAAAAGAGTCACTGGGCTCCCTGGAGCATTGGGAGAGTTAATCAGAAACACAGAGCTCTTCTCGTTGCTGAGAGCTGGGCTGGGACCTAGAGACCCTAAATCCAATCACTTCTTTTTCCGACGAAAACACTGGGATCTAGAAAGCTGAAGAGATGCTTCAAGCACCCATAACTTATCAGTAAGAGATGCTCACTGAGTTCCATGTAAAATTGATGCTTTCCCCACTGAACCAGAGACATTATTTAGTATCACACTCCATGTCTGACACTGTGGAGATAAACAAATATATGTGAATATGGCTGGACCTAATGGGACCCACACTGGTTTGTTGGAACAGAATTCTTCCTAGCATGATGTTCTTTATAAAAAATATTTGGATCTCTCTAATCTGCCAAGTTATTAAGTAATACTATGTATCTATATGTCTATCTGTTTATTTACCTACCTATCATCTATCTACCTACCTACCTACCTACCTACCTACTTATTATCTGTCTACCTGTCTGTCTGTCTGTCTGTCTGTCTCCTCTGTTTTTCTATTTATCATCCATAATCTCTTACTCACAGTTTGAATTGTAAGACGCCACATATCTGGGTAGCTTGGTTCCAGATCTTGGTCCCAGATCATCTTGAGAGCTGGAGGTCCTTGGCATTAATCAAAGATACAGTGACTGATAATGTATTAATTTAGCTTAAGAGGTTCTTTACCTCTAGGCCTCTTTGAAGACACCTTAATCTTGAGATATTGGCCAATAGCCACCAAGTACCAAGCACTATGCTAACACTCAGGTACTTTGCCTAGTGCTCTGGCTATAATTTTTTTTTTTTTCATCCTTACAAGCACTCCACGAGAAAATCATTACCTTCACTTTACTGATGAAAAACCTTGGCTTAAAGATTAAAAAATATGACATGCCCCACATAGCCTAGCTGAGAGTCGGGTCCCACTTTTGAACAATGATCCTGTTTGTTACGATCTTAAATTTGATGGGGTTAAAGCACTGCCATTTGCACATGCCAGGACTTAAAGTCATACTAGCACCGGTGATCAGAGTTATACTGTTGGGCTACTCTGGAGCCCTGAGTTGCCTTAGATTTATGGCTAGGATCCAGGAGAGACAGATATAGCCCTGCTAACTCTGATTCTGTAACCAGCTTACGAACCAAATGGAGCCCTTGCCCTCAAAGCCAAGATATTCAGTTACATTCATATACTTACCCTCCAAGTTTCTCTTGTCTTCCTTACTGAGTCCAAATTCTAGAGGCATCTTCTTTTGAACCCTGGAAAATAAAGATGAATTCCAAACTTAACTTAATCTGGGGTTAGGGCAGGAGGAGAGATTTTCTTTTTTCAAGTCTATTACTTATAATTCTCATGGCTCTGAGCAAATACCTGACAAAGGGAGCTGAAGGCAGAAGTTCTCTTTTGCTTACAGTTAAAGAGAGGACAGTGTACTATGACAGGGGAAGCATGACAGAGTTTGTGGTAGCTGGAGCATGCTCTGGGGCTTTTTACATCTGGGAAGACCAAGAAACAGGGAATTTTGGCATTCTCTTCACCCCCCCCCATTTTAGTCCAGATCCCCATCCTAAGGGATCTTGCCACACTCAGGGTAGGTCTTCCTTCCCCAGCAAAACTTCTCTGGAAAAAATATTGAAAAGATACCCTGGAAGGTGTCTCCCCTGATTCCAAATTCAGTCAAGTTGACAATGGAGATTAATCATCTCACCAGGTATGGTATCACACCCAAGTCCAACAAACAAACAAATAGAAGGTGGCCCCAGTTTCCTAGGAAAGCATAAGATCACACTGGTCACCTGCCATTGAGGCCCCCGCCATTGTGTCATACAATGCCCTCTTGTTTTCTGTACAACAGCAGCATTGGTCCCAGAAATGGCCTCATCTGTAGGTTAGTGGCTTCTCTATGTGCTGTTTGTTCCATCACACACTCTCTGATGGCAGGGATTTGTCCTTTATCGCCTGTACCCTAGGTCACAGCTAGCATAGACTTCCATATTTTATGGACGGTCCTGTGAGTCAACACCTGTCACCATGTCCTTATTCTAGGATGGTGAGTGCTTTGGGAGGTACAGATTTCATCCCAAGTGGCAATTCATTCTCACCCAGAACATTCTAGAGCTCTCTGTAGTGAAAGAAGGAGCCCTTTGGCAGGTGTGTTCTCTTGACATTTTGAATGGCCATTTCTTTTAAGGAAACTCAACACCTTACTTTCCTTTGGCAACTTGATAGAGGAGTCATTTGTATCTTCTTGTGTTTCCAGACTTCTGGGTCTTTGCATGAGCCATCTTCCTTAAGAGCAGGAAGTTATGTTTGGCCAACTTGGTGTGAGCATGTAACAAATGCTAAAGATTCTTGTCCAAATCCTGTGGCTTGACTTGCATGGAAGAGGTCATTGGAAATGAGTTCCGGGAGCTTGGCAGTTGAGACCGGCATTTGCTATTACCAATGTGGTTGCACAGGTTGAAAGCACAGGAAGAGGTGTGAATTACAATCCCTCAGTTCACTGGGTGATTGGAAAAACCCTAATCCTGGAAATCCTTTGGCCCAGATTTTATTTAAAGTCTCCCACACAGTCCAGACTCTGCTGCGTCTGGTTTACAATGTTTGTGTGCTCAAAGGTGTTTGAAGAGTGAACAGCAGTCAGGCTCTTCTGTGGGGACAGAGACCTTCATGATACCCCTACCTGTTTACTTTAGCACATGATATAAAAAGATATAAAAGGAGAAAATGAAAAAGGAGAGATGGCAAATTTGCAGTGTGACCCGATAATTTCTGTGCCTCCAACTTTGGACCTAGAACCTTGCTAGTCATTACAATGCTCTTTTTTGGTGTTGTCATAAATAAATGTTTTTATAGCCATGTCACTTCAGTGTGTGTTGATCAACTTGAAGATGGTGAAAAAGTAATCTAAAGGCATAAATCTTGTTTTGTGTTTTTGTTTTTTGAGATGGGGGTTCTTTACATGTAGCCCAGGATGACCCAGAACTCATGGTAATTCCCAACTGTGCTGGCTAGTTTTATGTCAATTTGACACAAGCTAGAGTTATTTGAGAGGAATCCCAATTTACAAAGAATGCCTCCATTTTTTTTTTTAAATCAGACTGTAGGAAAGCCTGTAGAGAGTTTTCTTAATTAGTGATTGATGGGGGAGCACTCAACCCGTTGTGAGTGGGACCATTCCTGGGCTGGTGGTTCCGGCTTCTATAAGAAAGCAGGTGGAGTAAGTAATAAGGAGCAAGCAAGACAGTAAGCAGCAGTCCTCTGTGGCCTTGGCATCAGCTTCTGCCTCCAGGTTCCAACACGATTTGGGTTCCTGTGACTCAGGACATGCACCCCAAATGAACCCTTTCCTCCCCAGGCTGCTTTTGCTCATTGTGTATTATCACAGCAATAGTAACCCTGACTAAGACACCAACTTAGCCTCTGGAGTTGTGCCATCCTAATCCACCTAAGTCAGTATTTTTTTTTACAAGGTGAGCTAACGATAAAGGGCTCCTGGTGCACAGATGTTAAGGATTATAGGCAACTTAATTTTATTCCCAAACTCATACTCATTCAGATAAGGCTTTTTAATTAATGAGCAGAGGTCACTGGGGGGTGGAAAGCTATCTAGTAGCTACTAGAGTTTGACAGTTCACATTCCTCCTGTGAACTGAAGTGGCAGTGTGGAGGGAGGGGCTCCAGGCATCAGTCTGAGTAGTATCTGAACTAGCTTTGTTTGTCAAGGCAGAACGGGAGGTATTGACCTGCATACTATTCCATCTCAGCAGAAATCCATTCTGTTCATTAAGATGTGTCTTTTTATATAGGCACAGACCTCTTAAGTCCGAGCATAGGGCAGATTTTCTGTATGAAATTCTCCACCCTAAGGGGAGAAAGTAACAATTATCTCTCACCTACCAACTTTGTTTGCACGGAGTTAAAATATTAAACAGATGGTCTCTAAACTCTCCAGGAAGAGACCTAACTCCACTTCATATCCAGAACTTCTGGAAGCCAAGGTGCAGTTGTAATGAGCGTTCACGTGTGGCTGCCATGAACAAAAGAGCAGCAGCAACAAAAACAGGAAGGAGTTTGCTTGGCCATTTTGGTCATGTTGCTTAACTGCTCAGCCCCAGTTTTGTCATCTGCTATCTGCATAAAGGCTTGTGATGGTCACAGCAGTTATCTCATATGACTGCTGTCAGATGAGGCAGTCACTCTGGAGCGGCTAGCCGATGCAAACCGTCTGCATTTTGAGTTAACACAGATCAGAAGCCCAGCCCAGAGCTCAGGGGCTAGAGTTATCAGAGCCAGCATTTTCCAGCCTGTAATGTCCCAAGTAGGCAGCTGTGGCTTTCATGAGCTGAGTCCCGGCTTACTAGCTTGGCTTCTATCTTTTGCCACCTTCATGATAAGATGCTGAGCTGGCAGTGCCTCCTTTGCCTCTCATCTGAGGAAGGAGGTCGTTCAGAGAGTCCTGGGAGGCAGTCTTTAGGACACCTGGGCTACCATCCCACACAGAGCTCTATACTTAAATCTTTTCACTTTTACTCAAAAAGAGGCCAAAGGAGACAGATAAAAGGAAGGGAAAACCAAAATAGCAGCTACCTCAGACTGTAGGCTGTAGGCTGTAGGTGAGCTGTGTAGGAGCTGGAGGTAGCCTTTCACATCCCACCATCTTGAAAGACAAGAAGCCTTGCTTCAGTTACTGAATCTGTTATTTTGTCAGGCCCACTGTTTACCCAGCCACAGTCATGGAAGAATCTACAGAAAGTTCTCATTTTGCTATTTCCTGTCTGCAAAGTCAATTAATGGTGGTCTTATGGAGGTCTTTAACTTGCTGGGTACTTTAGGTTTGATACAAGGGGAGAAATGTAAACATAAAGAGTAGGAATATTACTTCTAAAGCATTTGTGTGTGTGTGTGTGTGTGTGTGTGTGTGTGTGTGTGTGTGGTGTTGTGTTTTATGTGTGACAGTTTTGGAGCTTCAGGGCCCTGTGCTAATTGTTCATTATCTGTTTCTATAGACATCATGTTGGGTGAGCCATTTTCCTGGCACATTCATTTTAAGAATGACCAAATGATAATTATCATTTAATGACTGGCCTCTGTCACAGAGTTTTCCAGACTGGTTTAGATATTCCCTTAGGGAATTCTCGGAGTTCCAGGGTCACAGATGGGGTAGACTTGATACGGGGTGAGAATGAATAAGGTAGATTAAGACTCTAGGTGTACCTTGAAGACCACACTCTGGCTCCACCTCAGGCAACAACTCTTACTTGTTTTAGCCATCATGATCCTTCCCAATACATCATGGCAGTGAAGCGAAGAAGCCGAACACCACTACTGTTCTCTAAGAATGCTGCTGTTGCCCCTCCTTGGCCTGGTGTCAACCCAAGGCAAAGGGCAACAGAAGCACAGGATAATGAGAAACTCAGTAGACCTACAGGATCTAAGGGGATATCCGTGTTTATCAAATTCTCCCTGCATCTCTCATTTCTTAAATTCTCCATCTGTGAAATGGGTGCATAGCAACTACCCTCCAGGCTTCAGAGGACTTCTTTTGGTATGGATGTGTTGCATATTTAGTGAGATAAAGTCCTACCAAGTTCTGAAGTACAGGATGCATTCTGTTCTACTGAGAGTGACACCAAAACATCTTTATTCCTGTGGGAATCTTAAGGGACTTTCTGAGAATTAAATCTGCCTCGGGTATACATACCCACACTCTGAACCCTTTTATCCAGTGAGCCCCAAAGATGTGCTAGCTTTTATGCTACCAGTTAATTTTACTTAGATTCGAGGTTCCCCATGTTTATACTGCTTAATATATATGATTTATAATTTTTTTTAAATTGTTTTCCAGTTGACATGTATTCATTGAACACAGCCCTGGATTACATAAGATCATTTCCATAAAAACACACACACAGCGTTTTGAACATATTCTTTTTTTAATTTTTTATTAATTACAGTTTATTCGCTTTGTATCCCAGCCGTAGCTCCCTCCTGCATCTCCTCCCAATCCCTCCTTCTTCTTCTCCTATGCCTCTCCCCCAGTCCAATGATAGGGTAGGTCCTCCTCCCTTTCCATCTGACTCTAGTCTATTAGGTCTCATCAGGACTGGCTTCTTTGTCTTCCTCTGTGGACTGGTAAAGCTGCACCCGCCTCAGGGGGAGGTGATCAAAGAGCCGTCTCATGAGTCCCTGTTCCTATTATTGGGGAATCCTCTTGGACACTAAGCTGCCTTGGGCTACTTCTATGCAGGGGTTCTAAGTTATCTCCATGCATGGTCCTTGTTTGGAGTATCAGTCTCAGAAAAGACCCCTGTGCCCAGATTTTTTGGTTCTGTTGCTCTCCCTGTGGAGCTCCTGTTCTCTCCAGGTCTTTCTCTCTCCCCCTTCTTTCATAAGATTCCCTACACTCTGCTAAAAGTTTGGCTATGGATCTCAGCATGTTTTGATATCCTGCTGGGTAGAGTTCTTATTTCATCCCAGGAGGGAGGGAGACTGTATGTGTCAGGGTTGCTATTGTAGATTGTTCAAGGCCACATGGCTTATAATGAAAGAGATTTGGGTGTGACAGCTGCATCCCCCTCCTAGATGAGGACTCTGGCTCATTGGCCAGGGCTCACTAATCTCTTCTGAAGTGCAGATATTAGCAAGCAGCGGTTGTTCATGGTACCTTGTCTCTCAAACAGTTCCTCACTTGATCAACCATTCTCTCAGTGCTGCCTCCGGACGTGAGCAGAAACTATACTCTAATTAGATGATGTAGAAATAATTATAGCTGCCCAGGAAAAAAAATATAATTGCAAGAGAAGGTGGAACGATCTTTTTCTTCTTCTTCTTCTTTTCTTTTCTAAACTGTAGCAGGAAAAACCCTTTGTGGGCTTCTGATGCTCTGGCAGTTCATTTACCACATCCTGGGTTTGTGCTAGTCAATCTGCTAAATCAATAAGATCCAAAAGAGAAGAAAACAAAGGTGTTGAGGCCAGTGGATTTCCTGGTTGCTGTGGCAACACACAGAGGTACACATTGTGGTTTCTTGCTTTCATTTGTCTTCCTGGAGCCGTGTTCCCCAAGGGCGACTTGGCCTTACAGAACTCTTGTGTAGTGAGGTAACACTGAGGGCCAAATACTCTGACGGACCCAGCAGAAGAGGTGGGATCTTCAACAGGTACTCACTGACCATGTCCCCAACGCTGTTGCAAGAGGCAGGAAGAAGGCCTTTTCTCAAATCCTGAAGTTCTAGAAACCCAAGGAGTTTCTAGACTATGCAATGGATTGTCTGCTTCTGGGAAGGTTGTTCTTTCATAGACTCCTGTTGGCTCATGGTAGAGTCCTTGTTCACTAGACTAGAGACGGCGAGATCAGGGTGTTCAGCCAGGCCCCCAGACATTGGGGTGCCTTTCCTTTCTAAGTGCTAAGAGATGAATAGCTCAGTTAAAAGCACCCGAGGACAAATTCTGGAGGAAATTCCCTCCCGATGATTGTGCATGACTGTCTTCTCTGCTCATTAAACCCTCACCCGCCTTGGGGGCGATTCCGGGAGAGACTGAGTCACTAGGTACTCATGGTCTGCCGTGGACAGCCAGAGACTGGCCAGCCACTGAGAGTGATTTTGGCCTCGTTAGGAAGTGGATGCTGAACAATATACTCTTTCATTAGGCACCCATCACATGGGAGTCAGACGATCGGACAAATGATGTGGGGGCAATGGGAAGGCTGCCAACCTCCTTCTGCTGGCAGGCCTGGTAGAAGCAGGGACTATACCAGCTTGAAAGGCTCCCAGATGGAAACTTCTGGGCTTCGAAGACATCAAACGAGTGGAAAAAAGAAAAGAATGACTTGTTCATGATGTCTTCAAAATGATGCTTCATGGCTGTAAGTTGTGAATTTATTGGGAACAGCTTGCTCAAACCTCTTATAAAAGACAGTATGTGACAAGAGCACTGTAGCAGGAGTCAGTATTCTGCAATTAAAGTCTCCCAAGACTGTGCTTTCCTCATAATGGCTTAGGGGACAATGTTCAGTCACTCTTCATTTTATTTTCTTTTTTTTCTCAGTTAACTTGTTTAAGACCCTGCATTGTCCTACCTCTAATCATGAATGATCTAATTACCAATATGGTTTTTAAAAACTTTACACTTTCCCTGTGTGCTTCTAATCAGAATCAGCTCAGTTATATGCATGAATTACATCATCTTCCGTGTGGGATGTAAGCTCTCCAAATCAGAGGGCATTAACAGAGCCTTGGCTTTTAAATAACACACACGATGAAAGTGAAAACCATGACATTTGCTCATCAGTGCTCTGGGCTGCCACTGTCTGCCCAAGAGGTTTGTGTGGCTGTCTCTTAGGAGCTCGATCCTGTTGAGGGCTGTCAAACAAGGGTGCCAGTCTCCAGCTGGGTCAGTCTAGAGTATCTACCTGGTCAGTCAAGGCCTTTGCGATTGCCAGTAGACATCTTCGGATGCCACAAGTACACTCTGTTGTGGCGAATCCAGCTGTGGGCCAAACCAGAATGCCAGCTCTTCTTCTCACTAGTTCTGCCTAAACATGGCTGGAACACTTGGGGTGTAAAGGACAGAAGACTGAAACTGTAGCCTGGACTGGACTATTCCAGTTCTCAAGAGTGTCTTCAGAAGAGAAAAAAAGATGGAATTAGAGAGAATCACAGTTAGGGAAAGCTAGTGAACATTGTGGCTCAGGACTTCTTCCCTGGGAGAGGGTAGAAAATCCAATAGTAAGGTCATTTTCCACTGAAGCAACTCGTATCTGTTGGGTGAAGGCCTTCCCCATTCAGGCAGAGTGAAGGAAACTCATCCTAAGATAATATTCAAAAAGAACGAGGTCCCTTTTTTAGGAGCTTTTAATGACTATCTCTCCATGCTTTAAAAAGCACATGGATGGCAAATGGGATTCCGATAGTGTTCATATCCCTTCCATGTCTAAGCTACCACTTAACACTGTGACAGGATTGGCCTGACTGTTCAGTCTGCACCTGGCTCTTCCAGTTCCTAAAGACTTCTTAACGTACTCGCCAACTCATATGTGAAATGTGGTTAAGAAGAGAGCCCACTACATAGGATTGTCATGAGAATAAAATGAACCTATTAAGTGCAAGATTACTGAAAACTGAAACATTACCCAGAATAGGTGCTGCCTTAGCTTCCTGGCATTCTTACAATTCATAATAAGTGGAGTTCTGGAAAGATGGCTCAGAGGTTAAGAGCACTGACTGCTCTTCCAGAGGACCTAGGTTCAATTCCCAGCACCCACATGGCAGCTCACAAAATAGGAGTCTGTAACTCCTGTTCCAGGGGATCTGACACCCTCGCACAGACATACAGGCAGGCAAAACAAAAATAGACATAAAATAAAATTAGAGAAATTATAAAAAGGCCAGTCTAGAAAAAAAAAACATGATAAGTGAACTATGGGAATTAGGCAAGTCACTGAATGCAGGAACTGGTCTGGCTTCTGTGTGTACTATCTTTAAGACAGCAACTTCTCGCCTAGTATGAGCCAAATCAACAGAAAAACACCTAATTCTGCCTCCCTCATCACTCTAGGGGAGATAGCAGAAAGAGACCAGGCTCATGGCTGTCTCATGCTAGCAGGCATTAATTCCTTTTGGATGATCTTGGGAAATGAGATTTGGAGAGCTCTTTACCTCTCTTGGGCACAATATATTTGTAGGCGTCTCCTGGTGGTCTTCCTGTGGGGTGCTGCTATCCACTTTCAGGAGATCTAGCCTCATGAATGCCCCCTCTAACCTGTGCAAACATGGCATACCCATTGCAGGAAAGATGTCTTTCTTCCAAGGCCAGTTACAAGAACACAAGCGGCCCTTAGAAATGTTTTCGTTTATGGAAAACCATAGGTGTTCATGGAAACAATGCTTCAGGCTCAGAAATTTTCAGTGGCCAATAGAGAATCCTTAATGAAGCCTAATTGGCGACCCTTGGTAGATATGGGGAGGGCACCTGTTAGTTGATCTTTTTGCTCCCAGAAGTCTATCTGCTTTCTCCTTTGAGCACAGACACCACACCCCCACTCACCTCTCAAGCAACTTTGGGAAGATGCAGATAATGGAAACTTGAGTGGAAATTACATAGTGGCTCCCTCTCAGATGATGTTATGATTTTCTCCCACGTGGGAAATGACTGGGTATATGAAGAACCCATTTCTACTTGACTTTACAGTGTAAGCAAAGTGTCAAAATGGATGATTTCCCTAGTGAAATCTATCTTGATCTGAAAGGCTTAGGAAAAGCCAGAGATAGGGTGGATGGTACCATAGCTCCTTGTTGGCTTTTCTAAGAGTGATTTTAAACCATAGCCTACCACAGGTTAGAAGTCTGACCTTCCTTCCTTCTCGATGACCTTGGACACAACTTAGTGCCTCAGAATGTTCATGTCTGAAACGGGTTTTCCAGACTCTTCCACAAGAGTGAATGCTCTAACTGGTTATCTCGTGTTAAGTGGTCAGACCTGAAATTATATAGATACAAGTAACATTAAGTAGATTGAACATGATGTATGTGTGTATTAAAAAAAAGGTTTTGAGTGTGAGTAAGGATGGTATGGGAGAGTCTGGAGAGAGGAAGGGAAGAAATTATGTAATTATATTTTAATTTCAAAACAATAATTTTTTTTCTTTAGAGAATGTCTTTGCCAGTGTGTCAGCTTCCTAATACCCCGATGAGAATTAAGTTAGATGAAGTATATATGGCAGTTAATAAGTTAACAAGTACGCAATACCCACAACTTCAATTATTAAAAGCTCCATTTTTACCAAATTTTATTTAGTGAGTCCCAAAGACTGTGTCAGGTTGGTTCTGTGATCCCTTCAACAAGGCTGAGCATCAGAGCCGTCAAGCAGCTACCTAGCTGTGCCACCCGCAAGGAGAGGCAGGGTCTGGAGAGAGCCAAACTCGGTTAAGCTATTACCCTTCCCATGTATTATGGACACACTCAGGTGTCTCCTTTTCCTGGTCTTGGAAGACTCTTAGCTGATGAGCCTAGGCGTGACCCTGCCCAGCTCACAGCATGCCATAATGAGCACTCTCAAGGAGTGGCATGGCTCCCTGAAGGCTTCTCTCTGAATTAGAAAGCAGCCTCCGTCTATATCTCCCTGCCCCACTCCATTCAGTCTCTCGAAGGGAGGGGCTTCAAAGAGTTTCATTCACTGCAAGATAAAAGAGGCCTATTGGAGACCAGAGGGCTCAGGAGAAAGCATTCTTGATGCATCTCCATATGGAAGGGCTCATTTAAGAGGTGCAATTGACATTTATCATTAACTTCTTTGTGCATGTGTGTGTTTACATGTGCGTGTGTCCACATATGGACATGTATGCATATGGGTGCATTCATGCGGGTATTTCGGTGTATGCACATATCCGGAGGTCAGAAGACAATATAAGTCTCATCCCTCAGAAGCTGCTCACCTCTTTTGCCTTTGAGACAGTGTCCCTCACTGATCTGGAGCTCACCATGAAAGCCAAGGCTAGCTTCAGTGAGGCCTGGGTATCACAGTCTGTCTCTGCTTCCTCAGCACCGGATGACAAGACTATATCACCCAGCCAGTTTTCTTCTAGTACCTTATGCCTGTTCAGCAAGCTTTTTATGGACTGAGATATCTCCCCCATCCCTAAAGTATGCCTCCTAAGTCAGAGTGGTTCTGAGATTCCACAGGTTATTTTTTTTTCCCCCTGAGGAACCAACTGCAGATAGATATACTGAAGCTCTTCCTCCCTGCTTGAAGCTTGACCCATCACTGCCATGGACACCTGTGTTCTGATGGAGCTTTTCTGTGATCCATGCTGCTCCCATCTCAGCCTTACTCTCATGATGGCACTAGTATTGGCTGCGCATTGGTGGGATAAGGAACCAGGAGCATGACCTACCTTGGGGTTAGAAGAAGAAGGGAGTGGTGAAGGTTGTGGGTCCCAGGAGTCCAGGCCAGGTGGGTTTGAATATCTACTTCACTGTCACAGCTCTGTGACAGTGAAGTAGATATTCTTGGGCATGTTTCTATAGTTCTCCGATCTGTGCCTCAGTTTCTCTACCTGGAAAGTGCTGATTAATATTGCCTACCTCGTAGAGCAGTTTTAAGGAGAATATTCCTTAACACTTGTAAAACGCTTGTAAGAGTGCCTGGCATCTTCACAAGTACTCACTACTGTTGCTGTTCTTGGAGAGCTGGAATAGCTTCATCAGTTGCCAGGGCTTAAATGACACTCAGACCAAAGGGAAGAGTGATCCAGAGATGAGGGCTTATCAACATGGTACTTGAGCTGGACTCCGCGGCATTGGCATTGCAGTTCTTAAGTGTCCAAATGCCATTAGGGTTAGGAGTCCAAATCCTTGTCACAAGATTGAAATGAATACCAGCTTATACTTCATATTTCCTGAGAAATTCTTATTTACCCAGCAGCCATTTTCAGATGCCTATCTGTCAGGCCCCTGGCTAAGGTAGCAAGAAGGCTGAGTTTATCATATACTGCCCTTGATGGCCCAGGCACACACCGAGTCAATTACAGGCACAGTTAGCTAATAACAACTATGTGTGGTCACACTGTTTGACACACTGTTTGTAAAGTAACATTGGTTACATTGGAACTTAAGGGATTTTACTCAAAAGCCTCAGCTTGCATTGGTTTCTCTTGCATTTGCATATTCCAGCTGCCAGGTGGCAAGCTAGAATTGATTTTCATGAGAAAGAAACTGCTTCTCATCTCCAAACCATTGTCCAAGCCTCAGCCTTTATTTTTAAACTAGGAGTTGTCAGCAACCACCTGGGCCGGGAGCTAGCAGGTGGCATCTGAGTGAAGTCACCCCAGCAGCCCCACCTGAGAGAAGTTCACTTAGGTCTTTCTTTCTTTCTTTCTTTCTTTCTTTCTTTCTTTCTTTCTTTCTTT